>NW_006399772.1:7499839-7546579 GCF_000299155.1 Elephantulus edwardii
ACCAACTCAAGGTGGATCATGGACCTAGGACTAAAACCAAGGACTATAAATTTTTTTTCCTACACTAAGGATGTTTTTTGTGACATCAAAATTTTTAAAAAGTATGATACCTTCTGTTTCCCCAAATTTCAACCAAGATTCTTGTAAAGAAAGAGATCTAACAAAATGCAGGTGGTCTCCCAGCTCTGGAGCAGAAGGACAGAAGTGCCAAGCAGTGGTGCCCCCCAGCTAAGCTTCACAGAGGAAGGCTGTCTGTTTCAGATCACCCTTCCATCTCTCTCCTCTCCTCTCTGACTTCTACCCCTGGATGTGTGAGCTCAGGCTCAGCTCTCTCCCTGGTCTGCAGACTTGGATACTCACTGTCTCTGCTGGAATGATTAATTGGCTTCTTGAACTTAACACATCCACAACAAAACGTTTTGCCATAGGCACAGGGAAGAAGGAAAGCTGTGAGATAAGCATGCAGAGCATTTCATGTCAGCTCCTGACCCTGCACTTGGCCTCTGTTTCTGTGTGTGGAGCTGTGGCTACCTGGCCAACTCCTCCCCTCATTGGTCTTGCTCTCCCCTCTCCTGAGGATGTGGGAGGGGTGGTATACCAGTCCTTTTGGCAGAAAGAGTAATTTCCTGACTGGGATCCTAGCAAAAAAACAGATTTTCCCTATTTGGATGTCATGACATTTCCTGTGTAACAACGTTTATCATCCCTTATGACTGCAGAACTCTTGGCCAGCGCAGGGGCGATACTCATTAATCATTTATGCCCAGGACTCCAGGATAGTGTAGGTGATGTGAACAAGTGCTTTGGTAGTGGGGTCTGAGTATACTTGAAGTACTTTTATGTTAAAAATAGCTCCCTATCCAACCCAAGCGAACGCTGGTGTCATAGTCTGTAGGGAATTGTGCTGCTCTCCCAAAATTACACCCCTCTGCTGGTTCTATCCCCCAGCTGTTTCCTTGAAAGAAAGATGGCCTATCTGCACCCATGCGATTTTCAGCCTTGGAAACCCAATGGAGAGTCAGCTGTGCTTCTAACACAATGGCAATGAGTTTGAGTTTTAAGTATCAAACCCAATCATTTCCTGGTTCTCACCATGCCAGTCATGCCTCAGGGGCCTTAAAAATAGTTCCTTTTCAAGAGGCCTGACATTCTTAAGTCCTTCCAGAGAAGTAAGTCCCAAAGTCTGTTGGAGGTTTGATTGGATGATTGTGTTCTGTCAATAGGAAAGACTATTTCTATCACAAAGTTGCATATCAGTAAGGACAGATTTGTAGGAAATGCTCATTGTAATTTCTGAGATAATTTTGCTTCAAAGAACCAGAACAAAAATACATGTAAAGTTGACTGGGGTAAAGAAAGAAGAGAGAAAGAGGCTTGTGAGCTCAGGAGCTGTCAGGAGAGGGGAAACTTTACATGAGGACCAAGTCTCAGGAGAGTAAGTGACTAAAGGAGAAAAATCTCCTGACTTTAAACATTAATGAATTACAGGTGGAATCTAAGCTCACTACGCTTATGCTTATAAATATAAAGGTTAAATGTATATTTGAACAGATTGAGTTCTATAATGTATTGGCTTCTTTTCCAGTTCATAAAATATTTTTAATTTATTATGGTTATTAGGGAGCTCTGGTGGCCTAGTGGTAAGAAATTGTGCTACCGACTCAAAGGCATGCAATTCAAATCTACCAGCTATTCCAGAAGAGAAAGATGGGCAGTCTCCTCCCATGCTATTTACTGCCTCTGAAAACCCACTGCAGGGTCAGCTATGAGTCAGTTCTAACTCAATGGCACACAACAACATGCCTTATAAAGGTGAATACAGACCAGTTTCCACACATGCTGCCCTAGTTTAGATTCTCATACAATCCATATGGCTTGTACATAACACTTATATTAATATTCTGAGTTACATCCAAACCCTGCCATCAGCCTCGTGGAAAGAAGGAGGAGGAGATACGGTATACAATTAAGTAGGCCATAGTGCACAGATGATAATAGTGGCTTTTCTTCAAGAGAGATTTGTGGATTAGCAAATTAAGAGTTTCCAAAAATGCTTTGAAAGTATAATGAACTACTTAATTGCTAAGCATTGTTATTAACCGCCTAACTAGTTATGGAAAATACTTCATGTAGGCAGCCTAGGAGAACTAATGTTTTACATTTTCCTTTTTCAAACTCATTTCACTTTCTGTAATATCAGCCAAAAAAGTAGAAAGCTACTTCCACACCCATTTCTCGCTAGCTGTGTGGCTCTGGATAAGAGCCTTCCACCTGCATGTCATTGCTGTTCACAGTGCCACTTGGGGACCAGTAGTACACCTGGAAGTGACCTGGAAGCATGTCAGAAATGCAGAATTTCAGGTCCATCCGAGGCCACTGCTGTAAAACCTGCACTGTAAGACCCTCAGGTGATTCCTAAGCACATTGCATTTTCCTAAGCACAGGCCTCAGTATCAGGTACCTCATCTGTAAGATGTGAGAATGAAAGTGTCTGATAAGACGCCTGACAGTGCCTGTTTTAATTTGGTTTTTATACCTAGCACCACCCCCTGTCATCACATAACCAGGAAATCCCTTTGGAAGACCTGAGTGCAGAGAGATCTCTGCTGGCCAAAGCGAGTGGGGAGCCTTCTTCCTGCAGAAGGTCCTGGAATGAAGCCAGGCCAATGAAAAAGCATCCTTTAGATAAATATAGCCCCTTCCCCTGCTCTGCTGTATATTTGCAAGTTTATTTTTATCCTCTCAACTGCTGAGCTGATGTTAGAATTTGATTGTGTCATGTGCTTTGACATTAATTTTAATATGCAATAGTTTGAATTCAAGCTGATGTTTCATTCAAATGGATTTTTTTCTTTTTATGCTGTGTATTTATATCTGATTACAAAAGCAATACATGCTTATTGTAAGCAAGTTAGAAAACATGAAACATAAAACTGCTAGCGTTTGTATGTCAGTCTTCTTTCAAATATTTTCTGTGAAAACGTGTGCAATTTCCTCAGAAATCTTGTGACTGGATTTTTCTCACCTGTCATTAACACTTTCATACATGATGTAAAAAGAAGGCAATTTAGTAGGTCTTTGTTATTCTAAGACTATGTACAACCTTAACCAGCCTTAATTGAAAGCTATTCCATTCCTTACCTTGTTTACTGTTTAAATCACTTTGTAATGAACAGTTTTTATTGCATTTTTTTTTCCATGGTTGGCTAGTTCTTGACATTCATTCTTCAAAAAAGGAATTACTGTGCCAAAGGCTATTTAGGATTCTTTTTTTATGTATACTGTCAAGTCCCAAAATGATTGCATCAATCATGATCTTGAAAGAAGCTAAATTATCAATCTTTTTTCCTTTTTTTTTTTTTTTTAGTTATTGCCACTGAGTCAGAACTGACTTATAACTGACTCTCCAGGAGGCTGTAAATTGCATGGAAGGAGATCTTGCTCCCATGGAACTACTGGTGGGTTCGAACCACCAAAGAGGAACAGCCTTTGGGTAAGCAGTGCAATCGCCTGCGGACTACGCCACCAACCCAAATGCAACTCATTAAGTAGTGCTTTTAGTTTGCATTGACCGAGGTTCTCAGGGATTTCATTTTACTTGGACCCACAATCAGTGCTTAAGAGAGCAGCAGTCAAGAAATAAAGCAACACATTTCACTGGGCAAGTCTGCTGCCAAGAATGAGTAATTCCAGTATGTTGCAATAAGAAAGATTTAGGGGGCCAGAGGAGATAATCTTAGGCTAAGCACATCCAAAATAAATAAGTAACTATTTATTAACTATAAATAAATTTACTTATTACAAATAAGTATATATTATTATAAGTAACTCATGAAGCACTGAAAAACAAGGAACTCATGAAATATTACACAAAATGGATGTCCCTGAAGGACATTATGCTGAGTGAAATATCTCAATCACAAAAGGACAAATGCTGCATAATGCCACTATTATAAAACAGGATTGACAGGGGTCTGGGGAGAAACTAAGAGGGAATAAATAGTCTACATTGCACTGAAACAGATGAGGAATAGAACCGCTTAAAAGGAATATATGATTGGGTTATTGTTTGCATGACAGCAGTCCAGAATAAGAGCTACATAGTAAAGTGGACTGAGGTTGAGGAGGGGATTGTACAACAATGAAAGAATTTTTTTTCAAAGAGAAAAGCAAACTCCAGGGACCTGGACAGGTAGGAAAATGTACAACAATGAATGAATGGAAATCCAAGTTCTCTATAAATTTTCATTAAAATCTCGATTTTTTAAAAAACTAAATAAATAAGTAAAAAGACTAAATATTAATAGCTCTGTTGGAAGACTAGTTCAATTTTCTGAGTCGTAAAGAGTCGCACTAGCAACCCACGACTCAAATCCATCAAGTTACTCTGTGGGGAAAAAGATGGACGGTCTCCTCCCATGTAATTTACAGCCTCTGAAAACTCACTGAAGCATAAGCTAGTAGTTTGCTCTGACTCCACAGTACAGCAACAACAACAACATCTATGACAGTTACTTTGAATATGGCAGTTACCTTGACAGATAATTTGAACTCTGTCAACTTAACTCAGCTCATTGCCATTGAGTCAGAACCATCACATACATGACCCCTCCATCAATTTTTCAGAGGCTGTAAAGCTCACAGCTGGAGATTGACCGTCTTTCTTCTTTGGAGTAGCTGGTGCATTCAAACTGCACACCTTTGGGTTCCATTAAAAACCTAACAAACCTTTTTCTGGAGGTAGGGGAATGATAATGAAAATCTAAAACATCAAAATATAGTAAAACATATAATAATCATATGGGTAGCACTCACTGTCATTCCCTAAAAAGAAAAAAAAACTTATCAAGTTTTTACTTCAGTAAGTGAATTGTCTATGCTAATTTATTACAATTGCCATAGTTGAGCTACCCCCCACTTAATCATAACTAAAAGTGATATCAGGAGGGACTGATCCTTGAAAAAAGATCTTATGCTTGGTAAAATAGGGAGTCGGCAACGGAGAGGAAGACCCCCCAGGAGATGGATTGATATATTGACTGCAACACTGGGCTTCATCAAGCACAGTGGAAATGGTGAGGATAGCCAGGGTCAGGCAGGATTTTGGGCTGTTGTAGGTTGCGTCACTATGAGCCGGAGCTGACTCTAGACCCTAATTACAGAAACAACAACAAAAGTGATACAATAAGAGATGCTAACCAACCAAGAAGCAAGAAGACAGATGAGACCCTCGAGGGGGTCTGACCTTATCTGATCTCCACTGTGATATTCTGATGGGAACCATTGACTGTCTAAAAATTTCAGATGAACAGGAGCAAACACCCTAATTTGTGAATAAGCCTAAAGAAACTGCTGAGGTTAAGAAAATCAAAGGCTTTGTATCTGTTGTTACAGGTCTGGAATACTTGTGCATTGTTTCTGCTGAGTGAAGTCTAGGTAGAGGAAGTAAGGTGGCAGGAGGAATGGAAAGTATCCAGAGGGAAATTACTGCCTACCCAGGAGACCTACAAACAATAGCAATAAATTTACTAAATATAGCACAATTTCAGCTTGGATAAACAAGGACAAAAGGCAATAAACAGCAGACCTGGTAACAAGAACAATAGGATATAGTAAAAAGATAAAAGACTTGAGCTCTAATGCTTGCTTCTCTACTTGTATCCTTTGACAGATAATTTGAACTCTGAGCTTCAAAACCCTCATTTGTAAAGCAAAATCAGTCCCTACTTGCAAAATTGTTTCTAGGATTAAATAAATAATGGTGCAACAATGCACCAGTACCTAATACAGGAGCTTAGCAGAGGAGCTTAGCAGATGGGAGTGGGTTTAAATAAAAAGATGAAACTGAGAATGAAAAAGTCACAGCAGGAGTGTGTGTGCATATTGTGTGTATTTGGCAGGACGTTATATTGACCTTATACCATTTATCAAAGTTCCCCTCAAGAACGATGTTATGGGTTGAATTGTGTCCACAAAAAAAAGACATGCCAAAGCCTTGACTTCAGTACCTGACTGTGACCATAGCTTTGTTTAGAAATCTCATTGAGTAGGTTGTTGTTGTTGTTGTTGTTGTCATATGCTGTCGAGACAGAACTAAGTCATACTTGACCCTTAAGTGGGTTTCAGAGGCCATAAATCACATGGGAGATTGCCCACCTTTCTCACACACGGCAGCTGCTGGGTTTGAACAGGCTGCTTTTGAGTTGGCAACGCAGCTACTTACTACTAAGCCACCAGAGCTCTTTTAGTATCAGTTAACATGAGATCACACTGGAGTAAGATCCAGCTGATGCAATGGGAGTGATGGCTTTAGAAAAAGAGAAAACAAGACAGACATAGGGAAAGACAGCAATGTGAAGACGGAGGAGGTGACTGAAGTGACCCATCAATAAACCAAGGAGTGGCAGAAATTGACAGGAATCACAGGGTGTGTTTGGATGAGATCAGGAAGGAACTTCCCTTTGACTCTCCAGAGAGAGCATAATCCTTCTGACACTTTGATTTTGGATTTCTGGCCTTTATCATTGTTGTTGTTGTTGATTGTCATCAAGTTGAACATAACTCATAACAACCCCATGAACAAAAGGCTTGAAGCCCTTCCACAACCATCACCATTTATAAAAGTTCACAGATAAGATATTAAATTTCTGTTGTCTTGTGTCACCTGTTCTTCTTGTTAGGTATCATCACGTTAGATCTGACTTAACTCATTCAACTCATTGCTGTCAAGAACCAATGCTTGGCTGACCCTCCAACGAGGGAAAACTACATGACTTAAAATGAAGAAAGGCATGTCAGGGTTCTATCCTTTCTCCATAACTATTCAATTTATATACTGAGCATATTTGAGAAGCAGGATTCTGTGAGGAAAAATGTGGTATCAAGATTAGAGGAAGACTCATCAATAACCTTCAATATTCAGATGACATGATCTTGCTTGCTGAAAGTGAGGCAGACTTGAAAAACTTGCTGCAGAAGATCAAATCGTGCAGCCTTCAATATGGATTACATCTCAATGTCAAGAAAACAAAACCCCACACCACTGGATGAGTATATAACATAATGTTAGATTGAGACAAGGTTGAAACTATCAACAACTTCATCTTATTTGTATCCACAATCAATACATTTAATTCCAACAGTCAGGAGATCGGGAGACATATTATACTTGAAAAGTGTGCAGTCAGCAACCTCTCCAAATTTCTGAGGAGTTAGTTTGAGGACTAAGGTGCACTTGATTTAGACCATGGTCTTTTCAGTCACTTTCTATGCTGCTGAGAGCTGGACAATGAATAAGGATGACAGAAGAAAAACGGATGCCTTTGAGTTATGGTGTTGGATAAGAGCACTGAATATCCCATGGACTGAAAAAAAAAACAACAAACCAAACACCAAAACCCAAAATAACACCAGACATGCCCTGAAGAAGGTGAAGCCAGAGTGTTCCTTGGAGGCAAGGATGGTGAAGCTTCATTTTGCATCCTTCGGCCATGTTGCTAGGAAAGGCTATTCCTTGGAGAAGGACAACACACTTGGAAAGCTGCAGGGATGGTAAAAGCAAAGACGACCTTCATCCAGGTGGATTGACACAGTGACTGCTCAATGGACTTGAGCATGTTTGAAATTGTGAAGCTGGCACAAGATAGGAAAGGGGTCAAACCTTTTGATCATTCTACAGCTCCTAACAAGTGTCCTGAAATGAGTTTGCTCATCCACCTTCTTTGAAGCCTTTGGTGGAGTCCAACTTCCAGGGAGAGGAATGGCCTTTGGATTTGCAGCATTACACTCCCCCCCCACCCCAGACTAGGCCACCAAAGTTCCCTGTCAAGTCAGCTCTCAATCATAGTGACCCTATAGTGACATTATCATAGAAAAACCTTGCCAGGCCCTGAACCACACTCACAACCTCTGCTTAAGTCCGTTGCTGCAGTCACTGAGCCAATCCATCCCATTGGATGCTTTTCCAAGTATGCTGTCCTTATCGAGACCCAGTGTTTTCAGATCATTGTTGTTATTGTTAAGTACTATCAGCTTGTAGAGACCGTATGAACAACACATCAGAACCTTGCCCTATCCCGCACCATCCTCCTAATATACTCAAGCCCATTGTTATTGCAGTCACTGTGTCAATCGATCTCATTGAGGATCTTCTCTCTTTGTGGGATCATCCATCCTTGCCAGCATGATGCCCTTTTCCAAGAACTGGCCCCTCTTAACAACTTGCACAAAGCATATAAGGTGAATTTTTCCCTCTCTGCTTCTAAGGAGCATGCATGTAACACCTCCTCCAACACAGACTTGTCTGTCCTTTTGTCAGGCCATGGGATATTCAGTACTCATTTCCAACACCACAATTCAAAGACTGATTCTTCTTCAGTCATCCTGGATTCATTGTCCAGCTTTCAGAGGTATAGAAAATAATTGGAAATGCCATGGCCTTGCTCTTCAGCACTCTGTCCAGAATGTGTGAGACAAGGTCTCACTGTCTTCAGTTAAAAGGTGAATTCTGGCTACACTCAGTTTGTGGTAACAAACTCAGGTAAGTAATGGACACAGGCATGTACCGTACACACCACTCTTTAGAAACTATGGGGGAGGGGGTTGCTTGGTTTAAAAAAAAATGTAGGTACTTGTTATTTGCTTAAAATATGGTAAAACAAAGGATCTTGAGAATGTGAGTTAATTTTACTAAGACAAAGTCTTAGCTAGAAAGAAAGATGTAAGCAAATCTAAGTCCCAGCCTCACCAACACTGAAAAAAGGACCAATTCCAACAACAGTTAAAAGTTTCCAAGGTCACTCCAGAAAACATAAGAGGGGCTGGAGGCACTAAGGATCATTCAGTTCCTGTTAAAATGAGGCTTCCTGAAGAGTTCTAAATCAGAAACGTGTGTGGGGAATTGATGTTTGTGCAACTTTATAGAAAATAAATGTGAAGCTTTGGGACACCAGCAAGGGTGGCAGACTTGGAGGAGATTCCGAGTGCCCTTGAACTGGTGGAGTTACTAATTAGGAACCTGTAAGTGGGAACCCTAAGGAACGATGTATGTGGTCGGAGCTGAATCAGCTGAAGTTAAAAATAATGTCACCTATCATTTTGCACCTTTGTTAGGAACTATTCCTGTCAACAAGCTATGGGACAGAAGGGAATTGCAGGCATATATATCTCTGAGGTGTTACTGGTCTGGTTCAGTAGCACAGCAGCAAAGGGAATATTGCAAAAAAGTGAGTCACAAGAACTTTTTGGTTTCCCAGTACATATAAAAGTTGTGTTTACACTCTAGTTTATTAAAGATCTTTGGGGGCACAGTTCATAACATTTTACACTGCTAACTGAAAGGTCAATAGTTTGAATCCACCAGCTCCTTTGCATGAGAAAGATGGGCGATCTCCCACAAAGATTTACGTCCTCAGAAAGATGATGTAGAGTCACTAGGAGTGAGTCAGAATCTACCCCACAGCATTGGGTGGGTGCTCTATTAAGGATGCATTAGGGTTATGAAAAGGTTTTAAATACTGTGAGAATTAGGAAAACGTGGCACAGAAACCGAAAATGAGCTCGTGCTGTTGGAAAAATGACGTCAGCAGATTTGCTCAGTATGGAGTTGCAACAAACCTTCACTTTGTAAATCATGCACTGTGAATTACAGAAAGTAAAACTCAGCAAAATGAGGTGTGCTGTAAGTCACTAAGGAAAGAATTTTTCTCTTCCCTGTGAGGGAGGCTTTTGATAACAAGGAAACAGTTGGGTCAGAAAGAAACATGGAATTATGTAACAGGAAATTCCTTTACCAAAAATAACATTCAGCTATAATAAAAGGAACCCTCTTGGGCAAAAATTCAACCAATGCTATTGCTCTGAGAATTGAGGTGACAATCTGTAATATATTTTAAATTGACAGATATATAATAAATGTCACATAACTTATATGTGGCAAACATCCATAAGCAATGACTGAGAAAATATATTGCCTGAGCATATTAACAGCCTATGATTAAACAATAAATAAAACATAGTGATGTTCCTGCCAAAGGGTGGTTTATAACCTTCTTAGAAGCAGCCATAGAACAGAAATCAAAATTGCTTTCGATTATGTCAAAGAACGTAATTCATCTGACTTTTCAAAAATAACAACTACTTGGGAGATTGGAACTGTCTTCCCACATCTGATTGGAACTGTGTAACAAAGCCACAGGGCCAAGCTCTTATTTTGAGCTTTTTGTCTATCTTGTTTCAATAATTGACCTTTACTCCAGCACTGATGCAATATTTATGATCTTAAATAGAAAGGGGGAACAGCAGGTGTGTCAGGTCCTTCTCTTGGGTTCACAGAACATCAGCGTCAAAGTGAAGACCCGGTTCATGAACTGCTTCCAAGGGATCCAGTGGAAGATAGTGGATGCAGCAGCACATTGATTCCTTCTGAAATCCTGTTTTGCTTTTTATGACTTTCAATTTAAATTCCCATCTTTAACATGGTTGTATTATGAGTTTCTTATTCCCTGGGTGATAGTTTTCGTGTTCTTGAGAAGGAAAAACAAACTAAGCTAAGTAAGTCCCAAATCCTCCTCCAATATTGCAGAACCTTTGTGTATCACTCAGTAATACTTGCAGAAATGCACTCGTCAGCCGGGTGTCGTTGCAGGCAGGTATGCCGTGTGGAGCAGTGTTCCCTGAAAGTTTGCAAGGGGCATCTATCACATTCTTCTTTTAAAGTTTTTGTCATCTTTTTGCAAAAGGGCCAATTACATATGCATGAAAATTCACATATGCAACAAAAACAACTTTGATTTTCTTTGTCTGTGATACTACAGCCTCTATCCCTACCTAATAACAAAAAAATTTTAATTAACATAAAAAATAAAAATGTGTGTGTGTATGTAAATATGTTGTTGGTATGTTGAATCGAAACTGATTCATAGCTGACCCTCCAGCAGGTTTTCAGAGGCAGTTAATCGCATGGGAGGAGATTGCCATCCTCCCACAGAGTAGCTGGTAACCTCGAACCACATGCCTTCAAGATTACAAAGCAGCTTCTTACCACTAGGCCACCGGAGCTCCCTAGATTTTTGGCTGGATAACTGGTTACACTTTTCCTCCCTCACCCCTTCAATAGAGGATGTAATTGAGTAGTACGTTTTACTAATTCATGACTAGGTTCTGTTGACTATCACTTACTCCTGTCCAGCATGGTGAGTTCACTCAGTCTAAGAGTTGACATCTTTCAGCTCTGGGGGAAAATAAATCTGTATTTCCCCAAACTCCTCTTTTTCTGGCCCCTTTCCCCCCCATAATATCATGTTCTTGATGCACATCTTGTCTCTTAGAGGATATTGCTGTGTTTTTCAAGAGCACAGCTTAGTTTGGTTTGGTTTGGTGTGGTTTTCCAATTCTGCTCTCTTCCAGCTTTAGTTCAACTTCTCCCGTGGCCTTCTTTTCTGTTTATATTTATTACTGTTTTTCTCTCTCATGTCACAGATTTTCCTCAAATATCTACTAATCCTTTGTTTTCCATTCACAATTCAGAATGAGACAGAAAAGCAGCTCATTGTGAATGCTGTGTTTCTGAATGGGCCTTATTAACTGAGGGAATTGATTTTAATTTCATTTCTACTCTGCTCTCTTCATTTTAAGACAGAAAGCTAGCCTTCAGACTGGGAAACAAAGATACCAAAATGGGGTATCTTTTCTTTTCCAGGCCAGTGCCTGTAGTGGTTGTGGAAAATTTCCAATTATGTTATGTGGGTCATAAACTCATGCTTAATGAGTTTTGTACATGTGTGTGGGAAGCATGTAAGACCACCTGTGAATATGTTGTTGTTGCTGTGTGCCTTCATGTCGACCAGGATTCATAGTGACCCTGTGAACGATGGATCTGAACTTTGCCCCGTCCTGTGTAATCCTCATCATCTGTGATATACTTGAGCCCATTGTCATAGTCACTACATCAATCCAGCCTGTTGAAGGTCTTCCTCTCTTTGACTGACCCCTTTACCTTTCCAAGCATGATGTGCACATGGACACCTTCAATTGTCCTATTTTCTATTCTATTTCAACATCCTTAATTATACATGGCTTTTTGGTATCCTGAGATAGTCTTTTCTCAGTCTTAGCCCTTTCATTTTATGGTCTAAGCAATGACCTCTTCCACCTTGGATCATCGTTCATATTGGTCCATCTGTTTCTGTGCTTCCACACAATTCTGTTCAGCTGCCAATAATAACTCTCCTCTGTTATCTATGTCCTTTTTGTTGATTTTTCTGTTTACAAAGCTCAATATACTGCAGTAGAGTCAATTGCAACTCAGAGCAACCCTCCATCATGTTTCTGGTGGGCACTTTTTCTCCTATGCAGTGGCTGGTGCATTTGAACTGTCAAATCTTTGGGTTAGTAGCTGTGGTGTTAAGGGTTTATGGCTGTCCTGTCCATTGACTTACTTTCTCATGTGGATGGATGTGCAAACAGGGTGTGTTAGCCTCTCCAGAAGAGGATTGGCTGGTCTTGCCATTAATTAAATCGAGTGGATCCAGCAGCATAATTGGTGAACTTCACCTCCAGCAAAGAAGCAGCAGCAAGAAAATGCAACACATCCTTTGGGGGCCAGAGATTCTTACACCAGTCAGACCAGGACCTATGGGAGTAGCAACCATGGCAGCTGCAACAGAGAACCAGAGACCTAATGTGAGACAGAGCAGACTTTGGGAGCACTACCCCACAGGAAACCAGAGCTGAGGACTTTGCTCTAGTTTGTTAGAGGATTTAGCAGTAGGAGAGGAGTGGAAGAAGGGAGGGCCGGGGGAGGGACATAATCTACAGGACGGAGAGCTTTGTAACACTGACCTAACCTGAAAGCTCAAGGCTGAGGTGTCTGCAAGTGCATTTTGGAAGCTGTCCTGACTGTGTTGATTAACCTGAATTTTTACTTCCCTAATATGGTTCTGTGTGGTCTGTACGCTATCACATCAGAATTTGGACCAAGCAAAGCAGTAAGCTTGGTATTGGGATGAGTAGAAAAAAACGTGGGAGCTTGGGGACATGTTTGAACTCATGAGAATTGGTTTTGTGTTGTTGACAGGGACAGCTCAATCACCTTTGTGAAGATGGTAAAGGTCAGGTATGGCCAGCCCCACATGGCCCTTGCTCTTACAATAGCCCAACACATAACACCATACACTAATTTGATTAGGTCTCTTGGAAGGAATCACACTGTCCTCTGGTGGCCTAGTGGGTAAGAAGTTACATTACCAACCCAAAGACCATCATTCTGAGTCCCTCACCTGCTCCACAGGAAAGATAGGCAATATCCCTTTTGATTTTCAGCCGCTGAAACCCACTGGAGGGTCATCTATAAGTCATTCCAACTTGACAGCAATGAGTGACTGAGTGAGTGATATATTTTAATACAAAGACTTTCTATTTCTTCTTGTTGTTAAGTGCCGTTGAGTCATAGACAGCTGATAGTGACCCTATGAACAAAAGTCCTGAACATGAAAAACTTTCATCTTTCTCTAAGTTCATAGAGTTTCCAGAGGCAAGTTATTTTGTAAGTGATGCCACTCCTGCTTCCAAGCCTCTTTTAGTTCGGGAACTCCACCAAACACTGCCCACCATGGATAAACATTATCACATTTGACACATCATTGTCACAGTGTTTAGCTCACAGGAACCACTAGTTACCTTTGTTGAGCAAATTCACATACCAGTGCTATACTACTTAAAAGAATGTTTGACTGAAAATCACTAAAACCCAGGCCCCGTGGTGGGTTGCAGACTTTATAAACATAAGGCCAAATCCAATCAGATCACACCCAGTTGTGAACACCCAAGTCTCAACCCAAAACCAGAAAACACACCTTTACAGAATCCTGCCAATCTGATCAGCTCATCTTCCCAGACTGGGAAGTAGCCCCAGACTGGCTATTTCTTAGAAATAATTTCAACCTCTTGTACTCTATTTCATTTTTAAAGTAATTTTTAGTCATATTTTTGTTATTGATTTCTGGTCTTTTCAAATCAAGATGCATCTTTTAAAATCCCAGTATTGTTTAATTTATTTAAATTCTGCAATAGTTAATTGATATTTATCAGTATTCTAAGGATTGGGACTATTCTGCTTATACAGGGTAGAAATTCTGTAAATGTCAATCAACTGACCTTGTTGATTATGTTATTCATGTCTTTTAGCTTTTATATTTAGATTATTTTATTTGCCAAACTATGAGTTTGTTAAATTCTCCTATTTCAGTTTCATCATTTTCAGCTCAAAGTTCAATCAAGCTTTGCTTTATGTGTTGATCTGTTATATTTGTACATAACAGAACATAAAAGTTGATATTTTCATTTTCTCATGGATATCATCTTTAATCAGTAATAAACCTCTTTGTCTCATTGAATATTTTTCTCTTTTGAATTCTGCCACTTCTACTCCTTTTGTTTACATTGATCAGGTTTATATTTGTCCATATCCTTATTTTCAATCTTTATTTGTGACTTTGTGATTCTTGTTAGGTTAATGTCTTTTGATGGGGCATTTCAGACTTTATGTTCATTGTAATAATTTCTATTTTTGTTATCTTTCCATGTGTTCTAGGTTTACTGTTGAACATGTGTCATTTCTTTTATTATCTCTCTCCTTACTTTTTTGGCCTGGTCAGCTCCTCATTGTTTCATTCTGTGCTCTTTTAATTTGGAAGTGTGAAGTAATTGTTTTCTATTCCTCTAGGGCTTACCATCTCACCTAAATACTTGTAATCTCAGCTCCTTTAATATATTGGAATTCATAGTGTCCTTCCCCAAAGCTACTTTATTTGTCTACACTCTCCCATTCTGCCAAGATGAAATTTTAGAGTCATTATAGCTGCTTCTTCTGTCTACCTTTTCCTCCCTCTCCAGTAGTGTTCTAGAGCTGACTTATATTGCCTCGTTTCTCTTCTCATTTCTGCTTGGTGGCACTGCCTTGATAGTTTGACATTTACATTAGTGGGGATACTTGCACCATTGAAATTTGCAAACAGTGCAAAGTAAGATGTTTCCTGTTTTTCCATTAATCCACCTATTAAGTATTTACTAGCATGTTCTTGCCTTTATACTTCCAATAAAATTTCTGGTGTTTGCCAAGATTATTTTAAAGTATTGACTCAGGGATATTATTTTCTTTTGTAATATAGGTGTAGTATAAACTCTAATACATATCTATCCTGATCTCATTATTTATTATTCATTCCTATATTTATAAACTATACATTTAACTATAAGATTTAAGAAGTGTCTTGCTCATTGCTGAGGAATTGTGCTATTTTTATTTTATGTTTCAAGATTTCCTATCACTTCATTTCCACTTGTATTCTGCACTTTTTCACATTTTATTTGCACAAGATGTTAGAATGCTTCTCTCAAGTCCAAAAGAGATCTCTCTTGGCATGGCGGGTGAATGATATATTTGACAGCATTCTTAAAACCTTCTTTCAAGTGTCTCTGGATAATATTCTCCTCCTTTCCAGCAACACAAATACATGGGCTAATATTGATTAGGTTTCTTTTCCTTTAAGTAACATGTTGCTGTTATTCTTGTCACCCATTTCTATCTGAACCTTTAAGAAATGTTTTTATTTGAAGAAATTTATCAATACACCAAGATTTACTACATATGAATCCTTTTCCCCATTAAGTTCACTAATAATTCTTTCTAACCATTATTAATCTAAAAGCTTAAATTTTCCAGATATGTTTTTCTTCTCTTTAAAATTACTTCTTTCCTCCTAAAGCTTTTAGAAGTTATATATTAGTTCTCTAAACTCCAATTCTCTTGCATTTTCCATCATATCTTCGCAGCTTTATGCTGTTGAATGGTTTGTTCTACTTGGTCACTTTAACCACTCTTACAGTTCTTCTGCTTCCATTGTTTTTGTTTTAGTTTGGAGTTAGTATTTTGCTTTAGGAAGTCGTGTATACTCCCTCCACATCCCCTCAGAGAACCTCAATACTTGAGCTCTGCCCACGCCTTTCATCAGTCCTGTGCCTGTAAGCTCCCACATTCCATGTAGCTTTGCCTCCCTCCCTCCCTCAGGTCTCTGATTCTCATCTGTTGTTGATAGTTGTCGTGGGATTGATTACCTCTAATAGTGACCCCTCGTGTGCAGAGTGTGCTGTTCCACAAAGTTTCTGAGGCAGTGCTCTTTCTAGAAGTGGATCTCCTGGCCTGTCTTCTGAGGTGTTTCTGCGTTTGTTCAAATTACCAGCTTCTCAAGCTAGTAGACAAGTGCTTAACTGTTCACACCACTCAGTCTCCTCCTGGGTTACTTACCTTCATCACTCATTTAGTCAGTATGTTGGGGTGGTGAAAATTTATTCTGTTGGTGATAAGAATTTCTCCTTTGGCCAGTTTCTAATCATTTGGGCTGGGAGTCATTATGTTTAGACATGGGTGTCTCCGGGAGCACATTGTAATCCTTCCCCAACACAAGAACTAGGAGCAGCTCAGCCTACGAGGGCTTCATTCCTGCACACCCACTAGGTCTCGTAGCTCCTCCCAAGAGGATGTACAGCATGCACCAATAGATCTGTGCTTGAAAGACGCCCACAAAGAGCAGATAATTTGAGGACTTTACCACTTTGTCCTCTACACTCACCACAGGCTCCTCAAGGAGATGCAGGTATAATAAGCAAGACTTCCTAGAACTAAACATGGACATGAAATAAAAGCAATAACCCATGTAGAAGATGACTTTGAATGAAAGGTAAAAAACTTTAGACTCAAGGTGACACATACCCTGTAGTTCTTCCCAAAGCTTACAGGGTGTCCGTTGTTTTTCCAGATGAAGAATTTGGAGGAATGATTCAGACACGTGTTCTCAGGTCTCTAGTTTCCAGTATATATTTTTTTTTGGGGGGGGGGAAACAATTGACCACATTATTGACCCACTGTATCAACCTAGTTCATGATTGCAGTAGTCACTTGTCATCATCAGATGAAACCAATGTCATTACCTCAAAAATTTCAGAGATCAGCTGCTGCCAACCAGTAATAACTCCTGGTGAGTAAACCAGATGGAGATATAATTTACAGACAGGCTTTTAACAATGACACTGACTATATAGTCTACACGTACCTGAGAGTTTACTACCCGAAAAACCCACTGATAAGAAGCTCATCGGCACCTCTGCGTTGTCAGAGCTCAGCAAGTGAGCTCTGCCCACGGGACCAGCATTCTCAGTTTCCTGACCATCAGAATTTCACATGGAAATTTCACTCTTCATCCACAAAATAATGCAATCTAGGTTGAGGCAGAGCCAGAAGTTTTACGTTCCCTACAGAGTGCACCGCACAACTATATCATATGAAAACATGTGTCCAAATGCTCCTCCTGCCTAAATATTAGGCTTTAGTACAGTAAGTTGTTAGGTGCCCTCAGGTTGAATACGGCTCATAGGGACCTTAGGAACAACAGATCTGAACCTCGTCCTATCATATGCCATCCCCATTATTTCTCACACACTCGAGCCCATTGCTGCAGTCACTGTGTCAGTCTGTGTGGTTGAACATCTTCCTCTCTTTCTCTAACGTGATCTCCCTTTCCAAGGAAGAGCCTCCCCTTAAAAACATCCCAAGGTATGTGAAACATAGCTTTGTCTTCCTTGCTTCCAAGGAGCACTCTGGCTGTATGGAAAAAAAAAAGTAGGCATTACTTCTGGGAGGTAGAGATAACTTAGTGATAGAATTCTCACCTTCCTATATGGGAGACTCAGTTCCATTGCTGGCCAGTATATTTCATAAACAGTTACCATCTATCCATCCATGGACGCTTGCATGCTGCTATGATCCTGAATAGATTTAAGCAGAGATTTCACACTCAGATAGATCAGGAATAAAGGCCTGATAATCAACTTCCAAAACTATGGCAGTGAAGATTCTTTGGGTTGCAGTTGTCCAATCTGAAGTCAATCCTGGAGCTGAGACAGGACTGGACAACACTTCTTCCATTGTGCATTGGGTCACCGTGAGTCTGGGGACCAACTCAAAAGCAGCTAATAACAACTCTTCGTTGGAAGTCAGTTTTCAAGTTAGTGGGTATGTCTTACAAAAGAGACCGGCCTCCTCTTTCATTACATTAAGATGTGAAAAAGTACTTCCCTGGTCATTTCCATAGGTAATATTTGTGCCTATAATGGCAATGTAACTGCCAGCGTTGATGTTAATATTATTTCTGATTTAAAGGGCCTAGCCAAGTTCTTATCTTTAGCAACATCTTAAAAAACGAAAGAAAACTAGTAATCCAAAGTAGCTGCAAATCTTGACACTTCTGTGGAGAAAGACAGGGGTGATGTCTACAAGATGGGATGTCCAGTTAAACTAGAGTGTGATGTTGATCAATGCCTAGCCGGGCCTTCGGTGTATGATGATGAGAGGCTGGGGAAAGGCTTTAGATCTTCATTCTAAATTTGATGTCAAGCGTTCAACATCCCAAGTGTGCCAGAGGAACAGTTGCAACTCCACTCAGCCACATCCAAAGCACCACCTCAAGTCAAACTCAATATATAAATGTGCCTGATGGCAGATAGATAGAGGCCCAGGCTCATGCTCCATTAGGCTTAATGCACTCCAGAGCTCACCATTTTCCAGGATATATACTGCTCAGTCAGAGGAGAATCAGAAGCTTAAGTCTTTTAACCAGCCAGTTCACTTGGGAGGAGGGGGGCGGCGGGGAGTACATTTTGTCAAATGTAGGACTTTAACAACCTAAGATAACAGAATGAACTCCCTTCAAGGATAGAGATTTACTGGTCAAGTTTGGACACAAGGAACGACAAGGATATATTGGCGACAAAGCAGATAAAAATAATATGATGCAGAAGTTCATATCCTGGGAAGACAAGTCTGTAATAGTTTCATTTAAAGGGGAACCAAATGAAAGCAATTATCTCAAGGAACTCATCTAGACCAAGAAACATCTAGACATCTTGCTAAGACCAGAAGAAGAATGTTTCTTCTCTTGCTCTGGTATGTGAAGATTTTCATGTGTAGATCTGTACCTTTTTTGGATTTCTCTGGTTTGGTCGTCTGGTTTTTGGTTTTTGTTTTCCCATTTTTATGCTAGCTCCACTTTAGATTGCGAACGTGTTCTGCCTACTTCTTATTCATCTCAGTGGTAAGAGAAATCACCCCACTAAATAGTAAGTGAAGACCAAGCACATTATATCCAACAATATACAAGGCAATTGATAGCAGTTCATTGATCCCACATATTCACCATTCACAGGAAAAGGACATGCTTGACATGCAGGACTACATGGAGGTTGCATTCAGGAGCAGAGTGAACCAGAAGAGTCAGTGAGAGACAGACACTGTAAAACAAAAGGAAAAAATACCCTTCATTCTCAGGGATGGATGTGATTGGAAGGCCGATTTCGTAGTCACAGAAGTGTTGCGTGTCCTTGGGTTTATTATTAGGATTTTGAAGCTCCATCTCACATATTTTGACATGTGGCCAGGAGAGACCAGTCCTTGGAGAAGAACATCATGCTCGGAAAGATGGAGGAACAGCACAGGAGAGGAAGACCCTGAATGAGATGGATTGGTACAGTGACTGGGGCAATGGGAGTTGGTGTGTCGGAATTAGTAAGAGTGGCTCAGGACAGGGCTGGGTTCAGAGCTGCTGTATGTAGGGTCGCTATGGGTTGCAGGCGACTTAACATAACACAAACAACAACAACCCAGTGTAGAACTAGCTAAGGTTTTGTAGAACTGGAATAGGTATTCTCCAGTGTATGAGGCCGGACAGATCTCAGCAGAGTTCCCACAGTCAGTCATGATGACAGAGATCCTGAACGCTGAGAAGGAAGAGGAACCAGAAGCCATGAAGTGTGTTTAATTCAAAAAATAGTAAGGGAATTCAAGTGAAACATCAAAGACTTAGAGAAGGTGAAGGGACTCCTTTATTTTCAAAGACCAACTTGGGAGGACTGGTAGAAACCACCAAAGACCTATCACCATGTAGAAAAGCCCAAGAGTAAGAAGATTCTGTGATCCATGGATTACTGCAGGTTTCTAGGCAGCATTCTACAACCTTGCTGAAAAAATATGACCCTTAATCTCATCCAAAATATGTTGTTGCTGTTGTTGTTGTTGCTGCTGCTGCTGTTATTAATTGCTATCAAGTCGTAGGCGACTCGTAGTGACCCTGTGAATGAAAGGCCTGAACACTTGTATAACTTTTATCATTTCTCCAAGTTCATAGGGTTTCCGGAGACAAGCTATTTCCAAATTATGGCAAAGATAAATCATTTTGTGCCTGATATTTGAAGAAACCTATCAGTGGAATCCTATTGAAACATCCAACCCTACAATTGAGTGTAAGTCCAGTAGAAAAGATGAAAAAAAGAAATTTCTTTAAAAATCCCTTTTGTAAACACAGGCAATTGTTTGTACAGATGCGTATTTCTATTTTGACATTGGATGTCTTCCAATTCTTAGAAGATGTATTTTAACCTATGCTTTAATGTTTATTAACCATAAATAAATAATCATGTTACATGCAATACACAAATACTGTTTTACTGCCTCTTCAAACTGCCAGTCCTCTTCCAGTTCATGGATATGCTTGAAAGAATAATGATCTGGGACTAAAAGTCATAAATTTTTCCTTTCAGTGACATTTGGAAAGCCAAAACAGAGGCTGTACATTCCAGATCATGGAATCATTAAGGGATAATTAAGAAGTCCTGTGTCTCTCTTTTCTCACCACTTTGCTATTAGTTCCACTAGTTAAACTAGCTACAGGGACTTCTAGATTACAATTCCCATGAGAGGAGGAATTAGATTTATCTTAATCACCTTTCTCCCCAGACCTGAGGCATAAATAACAGTTGCCTGACTAGAGCAAGCCATTTGCCAAGAGTATGTAAAATCACTTTCTGCTTGGCCATACAAAACAATGACCCTTCTTAAGACTCTCATCAGATGCTGACAAGAACTCCCTTAACTGGGACTGTATTGTGCTAAAGTTCAACAGCAACAAAAATCAATGAAGTTCTCACAGTTTAGTTTACTGGAATTTTGCTGCCAGTTATTTCTAAGAATGTCAATTTGACAACTCTGAATGCCAATACCGTGAGATAAGTTGGTCCATTTCTTAAAGTTCATGAGCACGCTAATGTTGTCTCACCACAAGATCATATCTCAGTAATGGGCTTCTAACCTTGTACTGCAATATAAGTATTTGTTGACATGTCTGAATTTGCATTTTTCCAACCTTCTTTGACCATAATTAGTGACAGTAATTCATTAAATCATAGGCCATTCTTCTGCCTCTGATTGTTTCTGTTTCACCAGTTCTTAGGTGGATCTGTTCCTTGTTTAATATTCTAATTTCAAAAGGTCATGTTTTCTTGAGACAGCTAAAGTCTATGATTTTTAGTGTGTGTGTGTGGGGGGGGGGGTTAGAAATGGAATTTTATCCAGACAACTCAAGGTGTCAGTCCTGGCACTTCCTTCACTGCTTACAAACTCCTCTCTTACTTCATCTTCTATAAAAATGAGGGGGCAAATATAATAGTAGCCACTGCATAGGGCTGAAATGAGTTTGGCTTATATGAGGCACTTAGACGAATGCCTGGCACATAGTAAGTGCTCAGTGTTGTAGTGGGGGTACCGGAAGTCAACTTTGGCTCGTAATGACCCTATGAACAATCGATCAAAACCTTGCTTGATCCTGTGCAATCTCAGTGCCTCCACCATAGTCAAGCCCCTATTGTATTCACTGTGTCGATCCATCTCACTGAAACTTCCTCCATTTCTCTCACCCTCTCCTTTTCTGAGGACTGATGCCTCCTGAGAACATGCCCAAAGAAAACTAAATGAAGCTTCACCATCCTTGCCTCCAAGGAACACCCTGGTTGAACTTCATCCAAGATAATAAATTTGTTCTTTTGACGGTTCCTAGTATACTTATAAAATAAAAATCTTTGACAGTGTTTAATACATATATCACAATGTGCCGATTATGAGGATTTTTATTGCCTATAAGGGATCAGAGAGCTGGACAATGACTAGTATGACAAAAGAAGAATTGATGTCTTTGAGTTGTGGTGCTGGAGAAGAGTATGGAACATACCATGAACCTCCAAGAGAACAAATGGGTCTGTACTGGGGAGAGTGAAACCAAGCTGCTCCTTAGAGGCAAGACTTTTGACGCTCTGTCTCACATACTTTGGGCATGTGGCCAGGAGAGACTAGTTCTCAAAGAAGGATCTCATACTTGAAGCATGGAAGAACAGCACAAGAGAGTAAGACCCCAGATGAGATGAATTGACATAGTAAATGGGGTAATGGAGGTTGGTATGTTGGAGTCAGTGAGACTGGCTTAGGACAGGGCAGGCTTCAGAGCTATTGTACATAGGTTGACTGTGAATTTCAGACAACTCAATGGCACATAACACAACAACAGAAGGGATTAAGGGGGGGGGGGAACAAACCTTGCATAGGCAAAATACTATGACTCCAAACAAACAGGCTCAAAATGAAGTCAAATCTTTCTATCAAAAGAAACCATAAAAATAATCAGATAACCAACACAGAACCAAGTCACAGCTGGAAAATGAAACATCAGTCTTCCTCACTTTGAGCAAGCCAGGTTATGTCATCTGCTTAACACAGGTTTTTTTGGGTGTGGGGGGGTTTAATTGTGATTTTAATGGAAGTTTATAGAAAGGTTGAATTTTCATTCATTTACTGTTGCACATTTTCCTCCCTCCTCTAGTCTGCTTTGTAATGCACCTCTTGTTCCACTTTGTTAATTGTCATATGTATAATGCTAATTGTACATTCTTTTCAGATGGTCCTTCCCCTCATTTGTTCCAATGCAGTGTTCATTCTCTACCACTCTTTTCCTATTCCCTCCCTCCGCATGTCCTCTGTCAGTCTAATTTTATAATAGTGATGTTATGCAGTATTTGTCCTTTTGTGACTGAGATATTTCACTCAGCATAATGTCTTCCAGGCTTACCCATGTTTTATAGCGTTTTACAAGTTCTTTGTTTTCAGTGCTTCATAATATTCCATTGTGTGAATGTAACACAATTTTTCTATCCATTCTTTTGTTGATGGGCACTAGGATTGCTTCCATCTCTTTGCTATTGTGAACAACACTACAGTAAACATGGGTGTGCATACATCTGTTTGAGTTGCAACTCTGGTTTCTTTAACGTATATTCCCAGTAGTGGGATAGCAGAGTCAAGTGATATTTCTATTTCCAACTTTTTGAGAGAACACCAGACCACATTCCAGAGTGGCTCTAACATTTTACATTCCCACCAATAGTGATTAAGAGTTCCAGTCTCTCCACTACCTTGACAGCATTTGTTCTTTGCTGCACTGTTGAACTTCACTATTGTTGTTGGTATGTCATGGAATCTCACAGTTTACATGTTTTGATTTTCATCTCTCTGATACCTAGGAATTTTGAACATGTCTTCATATTTGTTGGTCATCTCAATTTCTTCTTTGTTGAAGTATCTATTCATATATTGTGCCCATTTTGCAATTGAGTTGTTAATCTTTTTCTTTTTGAGATTCTGAAGTATTTCTTATATTTTAGATATGAGTCCCTTGTCACATATGTCATTGCTAAATATGTTTTCCAATCTGTGGGTTTCCTTTTTTACCTGTTACAAGTTTTCAGATGTGCATAGGGATTTGATTTTTTTTTTTTTAAGGAATTTTCTTTATTTTTAAACAATAGTTTGCCTCCTACAGTGGCCGGAGGGTGCTTCCACCTGCACAGGTTGGGGTAGGGTGGGGTGATGAGGTGGTGGAAGGGGCCACTGTCCAGCCCTAGGGGAGCTGCAGTGTTCAGACACTTAGGAAGTGCTTCAGGAAGGCTTCATAGCACCCAAGCCCTTCCAGTAGTCCTCATATGGGCCTTGGTCCAGTTTCTTGGCAACTGCTTGAAGCATGGGCAGGAAAGTCTCAAAGTCCACACACCAGGACTTTAACTCATCACTCTTGGGGTTCCCCAGGACCTTAAGCACTTGGGGTTGGTGGGGTTCTGGCCCAGGGCCCTCATCACATCCTCCACTGACTGTACAGGATCTTGCAATCACCTACTCAGTCAAACAGCTCAAAGGCTTCCTTGAACTCCTCCAGCTGGTCCTTGTTAAACTCGATCACCACTTTGGAGAGATCGATGGGGTGAGGGTGGGGGGTTCCTGGGGTTTTTCAGGAGCTGGAGAGGCAGCTGGCTCAGCTTTGGCCTTGGCTGAAGGGCCCTGGTTGCTGGCTTCGCAATGGGCTTTGAGGTAGCGGGGCCCGCTGGTTTCTTCACAGGAACATCTTTCTTGAGAGGCATGATGTCCGATAGTCAAAGGACAATGTGTCGATGGGGGCACCCATCTCCTGCGGGATCCAGGGAAAGGAAGGGAGTGGGGCACAGTGCAGTACCAGGCCCCGAAGGGTTAATTCAGGGATTTGATTTTTATAAATTCTCATTAATCTATTTTATTCTGTCCTGGTTGTAGGAGTGTAATGTAGGTTGTTGAGTCTTCCACTGATTCTGATACCACATTTAAAAAAAAAAAAGTCAACGTTTTGAATGATTTGCTAGGTATACATATTGAATAGGTGTGGAGTAAGAATACACCTCTGATGCACACTTTCTCAATTTTAAACCATAAAGGATTCCCATGTTCTCTTCACACAACTGTTTCTTGGTCTAGGTATAGGTTTCAAATGAGCACAATTAAGTGTTCTGGAATTCCCATTCTTTTTTTGTTAGCCACAGTTTGCTATGATCCACACAGTCAAATTCCTTTGCATAGTCAATAAAGCACAAATAGACAGTCTTCTAGTCTTCTTTGCTTTAAGCCAGGATCTGTCTGACATCAACAATGGTATCTTGATGCCTCAGTCTGTTCTAAACCCATCTTGTATTTCTGGCAGTTCTCTGTCAATGTTCTGTTCTAGCCATTTTTGGATGATCTTGAGTGACATTTTACTTCTATGTGATGTTGTTATTGTTGCTGTTAGGTGTTTTCAAGTTGAGCACAACTCATAAAAACTCTATGAACAAAAGACATGAACCCTGTTCTATCCTCACACTTCTTGACACACAAGAGCCCATTGTGGCAGTCACCACATCAATCCACCTGGTCACAGATCTTCTTCTCCTTTGCCAACCCTTCACCCTTCCTAGCATCATATCCCTCTCCAAGGAACAGCTCCTCCTAGCAACATGCCCAAAATATGTGAGGTGAAGCCTCCTCCTTCTTGACCACCAAAGAGCACTCTGGCTGCACCCTCTCCAAGACATATCTGTTTGTTCTTTTGGCCGTCCATGGGATGTTCGGTGCTCATCTCCAGCACTACAGCTCAAAGGGACCAATTCTTCTCCTGTCATCTTTACTCATTGTCCAGCTCTCAGCTGCATAGCAAGTGATCAGAAAGACTATGGCCTGAATCAAATGCACCTTAGCCTTCAAACTGACATCATTACTCCTCAATAATTTGGAGAGGTCCCAAACTTCAGATTTTCCCAGTGCAATGCATCTCCTTATTTCCTGACTGCTAGCACCACGGTTGTTAGTTATGGATCCAAGCAAGATGAAGCTGTTGACAGTTTCCATTTCCTCTCCATCCATCATGATGCTGCCTATCGGTCCAGTAGTAAAATCTTTGTTTTCCTGACATTGAGATGCAATTCATATTGAAGGCTGCATTCTTTGATCTTCTGCAAGTGCTTCAAGTCCTCCTCACTTTCAGCAAGCAACGTTGTGTTATGTACATGATATTAATGATTATTAGATTATATACCAAAAGAGATTTAAGGTTACATGTGCTAGTAAGAAGACAAAACAAGAACTGATGCACTTGAATGGTGATGTTGGCAAAAATTAGTAAGGTGGGTAAAAAGAAAGATAATATATAACAATTATATCAATCAACTATAATTGATGTTATAAAACAAAATGTGAACAATTGAATGAAAACTCTGTATGATTTGTAAACTTTCACCCCAATGAAAACATATTTTAGGGGGAAAGCAAAAGTAGCTGATATAGCGTGGACTGCCAAGGCCTCCTTACTTTTATTCAGCAAGCAAAGTTGTGTCATCTGCATAATGCAGGCTATCGATTGGTGTTCCTCCAGTGCTGTCTGACATTTATCACTAATTCGTGTGATCATCATCTCAAAACTTAAAATGTTGAATCATCAATCTTTTTATTCTATTAGCATACCCCAGCCTCAGTTATAAGCGTGGAAATGAATCACAATAGTTTTTGTAAAAAAAATATAATTTTTGCATACAAAATTAATTCATATACATTGTGTTTCATGTGTCTACATTGTGTTTCACACATGCCTTCATTCACTTTGTAGTTCTTGCAATCTTTTCCATACATTGTGTTTCATAAGATTAATCACCATTGGTCTATGCTGATTATTACCTCATCTTTTCAGGAACCTTAGGTATTGAGGTTATTGGGTAAATGGTGGAAGAGCAGAGCCCCAAGAAAAGGAAAGATCACAAGGATGAAGGAAAAAAATCTAAAGCTCCTACTCAACTTTCAGAACTCCCCCTCAGCTTTGCCTGGTGCCACTCCAGCACCGGTGTTCATGACCACCTTCTGGGTCTGTCACTGCCACGTTAAGACTACATTAAAATCCATTTAGTCAAGGGAAGGTATTGTCTTGCTCAGGCATTATTCTTCGAGTGTCACAGTGACCCAGGTTCTATCTATCAAATTTTGGCTTTTAGACTCTGAAATCGAAAGATGTGGGGAAATCTTTTGACAGAACATTTCACATACTGGCTTCTTTTGCACTCTCTTGATCTAATTTTTTGTCTTTACTTTTTTGGGTTTTTAACCATGTACAATTTTTTCCATGTTCAGTTTTTCTGGGGATGGTTTCTTGTTCTGAAGTAGAAACACCCTCAATGAATACATAAATTACTGGAAGAGCTTACCATAGATTGGTGATAGTTTAACATCTTCATTTCTTTTCTCAAAATCTTTGTAGTTTGGGAAGAACATAAAAGAGAATGGAGAGCAAAACAAAATTTAAAAGGTAAACATTCTAAAGAAAATCTGGTGAGGAAAGGGAGCAAGAATTTTTTTTTAAAAAAAAAAGCAAACACAAACCTCAAAAAATTGACTGTATTTGTTTTTTCCTTCAGCAGTTCCTTATTTTAGATGGAACAAATCTGTCCCTTAGATTAGAGTTCTTACAAATTTTGAGTTTAAACATTTTAGGGAAAGGCTGTCCAAAGAGAGCCTTCATGGCTTTGTGGGTTAAGCATTTGACCACTAACTGAAAGGATAATAGTTCAAACCCGCCCACCGCTCCTCTGGAGAAAGATGAGACACTATGCTCTCTTAAAGATTGTTGTTGTTAGGTGCTATCGAGTCAAATATGACTTATAGCAACCCTATGAACTGCCGTCTGCCCTATCTTGTGCTATCTTCATCATGTCTGACACATTAGAGCCCATTGCTGAAGTAACTATGTCAGTCCATCTTATTGGGGCCCTTTCCAAGGAATAGCCTCATCTGGCTACATGTCCAAAGTATGAAAGATGAAGCTTCACCATCTTTGCCTCCAAGGAGCACTCTGACTGCACCTTTTGAAGACATATCTGTTCACCTGAAAGTCCATGGGATACTCAGTACTCTCCTCCAGCACTGCAACTCAAAGGCATCAATTCTTCTTCTGTTATCCTATTCATTGTCCAGCTCTCTGATGCATAGCAAGTGGTTGAGAAGACCATGGCCTGAATCAGGTGCACCTTAGTCTTCTAACTGATATCATTGCACTTCAGCATTTTAGAGAGGTCTCTGACAGCAGACTTTCTCAATGCAACACATCTCCTAACTTCCTGAATACTGGTATCCAGGGTGTTGATTCTGGATTCAAGCAAAGTGAAATCATTGACAGCTTCAATCCTTTTTCCACCTATCATAATGTTTGCCTGTTAGTCCTGTGATGAAGACCTTTGTTTTCTTGATGTCAAGATGGAATCCATACCAAAGCCTGTAGTCCTTGATCTTCTTCAGCAAGCATTTCATATCCTCATTACTTTCAGCAAGTGACATTCCAGCCTTGGAAATCCCAGGGGACAGTTAGACTCTGGCTATGAGTTGGAATCAACTTAAGAGCAGTGGAGAAATGGTGGTGAAGAAGAATCAATTAGATCTTGGGAACTCTCAACTAAAGATTTTATTATCTATCTACCCAGAATCCCATGGTGCTGTCCTGGCTTTTTCAACATAGTAAAAAAAAATTTCATGAATAATCTAGATCATTGTCATCCACTTCCAAAATGGCTTGCCTCCTGAAATTCTATGAACATGGAGGAATGATCAAAGTTCCACAAATGTTCGGGTCTTTTGTTCATCGCTATATGTCATCTATGACTCAGCAGCACTTAACAACAACAACAATCTAGATCATGACATTACAATCTAGATCCTGAATGACATTACAAACCCCCTCTATGAAGATAGGCATTTTGCTCCATAGCTTATATGACTTTATTTTATTATCCTAAGATGCGTAAATACCAGGATGAGAGCCAGAGGGATATATAACCAGCTAGTCTGAGAAGTATAATTTAGCTATCTATGTATTTTTTTAAAAGTGTGCAAGTTCAGTGCCCCTTGAGTAAGGTCCTTCCTTACACATGGTGATGGAAAAGTATTCATCTCTCTTGAACTTGGTTCCACACACTTGTGCAATCCTTCAGGACGCCTTCTTGGCCTTTAATGCCTTTGCTTTGGCTTCAATTTTGGGAGGGGCAGGGGCTTCCTTCTTCACTTTCGGCGCCATCTTCATATAAAGGAGTGGATGAGTTTTTTAAAATAAATGGCTAGAACTTTCTTCCGAGTCACGACTGGGTGGGCTTGAACCATCGACCTTTCATAGCAGTTGAGTACATAAACCATTTGTACCACCAAGGTGGTAAGTGCTATAATCCTGGGCTGCCAAGTTACAAGCAAAATAACCACAGCACAAACAGTTTATCTACACCCTTATAGAAAGCAATTGGAAAAGAAATAATTGGTATGTATTGCCTTTCATTGAGTCAAACAAACAAACAAAAAACCCCCACAAACACTCAAACTTATTATTTTCAAATCAGAACTGACTCATAGCTGACCTACAGTGAGTTATTGGAGGCTGTAAATTACATAGGAGGAGATTGCCTATCTGTCTCCTATGGAGTTACTAGTGGATTTGAACTGACCACCTTTAAATTAGCACTACAACTCCTTATGAATATGCCACCGGAGCTCTCTAAAAATGCATATATTTTTAAGAAATATATATGTATATTTAAGAGCATATAAATATTCTTGTGAAACACATTGTTGTTGTTGTTGTTGTTGTGTGCCTTCAAGTTACCTGTGACTCATAGCGATCTTATGTACAACAGCTCTAAACCTTGCTCTATCCCTTGCCAATCTTATTGTCTCCGACATGCCTATCCTCATTACCCCAGTGACTGAATCAATCCATCTCATCGGGGGTCTTCCTCTCCTGCACTGTCCCTCCACCCTCCCAAGCATGATGTCCCTCTCCAGGGAGCAGCCTGGCTTCACCCTCTCCAAGACAAACTTGTTTATTCTCTTAGCAGTCCCTGGTATATTCATTACGTACTCCACTCCAGCACCACAGTCAAGCCAAATAAGAAGAGAGGGAGTGGGTTTTCTTGTGAATGTATATAAGGCTAAATTTATGTGTATTTATACAATAAGACCTCATTAATTCTTATTCCACACATTTAAAATTTATAATAAATCTAAAATTCTTAGCAGTACATATAATATGAAATCCTGATTAGGTGACATGCTAGTATAAACAAAAGAAATATTTATACACATAAAAGCTCACCCTTTTAAAGTCACATTTTAGTGAGCTCTTGCGCTCAAAGAATAAATATCTAATGCTAATTAACACATGAAGCACTACTGAGATTCTGTAAGCAATCTTGGTGCTAAAATCAAAGCATACTGTGATTTCAGTGAAAGTTTACAGAGAAGATTGGTGTTCCATTGAACCATTCATATTTGTTTCGTGACATTGATCACATTCCCTCCAATATTACATCACTTTTCCCACTATCTTTCTGTTTGTCTGATTTCTATTTGTCCTGCTATTTTCCGCCTTCCTTCTTGATGAGCTTTTTACTTGCCCATATCTAGTGATCTTACGTTATCACTGATGATGTACAATAGTGTACGTCTACTATTATAACTCTTGTGATCTTGTCTACATTTTCTTTAGTGATATTATGCTATTCACCCCTAATTGTATACACCCTTTCCTTTAATCCAACTTACTAATTCTAATTACTCATTTTCTTTACCCTTGTCTTTCTTTTCCATGCTTGCTAACCATCAAAGAATGTGCCATTAAAAATGAATTGTAGTCATGCAATGATTAAACAAGCGCTTAGTTAGCTCCTAACCGAAGGGTTGACAGTTCAAACTCACTCAACAACTCTACTGAAGAAAGACCTGGCAATCTGCTTCTGTACCATCATAGCCAAGAAAGCCCTATGAGGCTTTTCTTCTTTGTCACATGAATGAGTCAGAATTGACTTTATGGCAGCCAATGATGATGATGTTGTTGTTGTTATGTGCAGTTGAGTTGCTTGCAACTCATAACGACCCTATGTACAACTGCCCTAAACCCTGCTCTATCTTGTGCCAATTATACTGTCTCCAACACACCCATCCAATTACCCCAGTCACTGAATCAATCCACCTCATAGAGGGCCTTCCCCTCCTGCGCTGTCCCTCCACACTCCAAAGCATGATGTTCCTCTCAAAGGACCGGTCCCTCCTTACAACATGTCCAAAGTATGTCAGACGAAGCCCCAGAATCCTTGCCTCCAAGGAACAGCCTGGTTTAACCTTCTCCAAGATGCATCTGTTTGTTTTGTTAGCAGTCCATGGTACTCTCAATACTCTTGTCCAACACCACAGCTCAAAGGCATCAATTCTACTTCTATCCTCCCTAGTTATTGTCCAAATCTCTGATGCATAACAAGTGATTGCAAAGACCATGGCCTGTATCAGGCACATCTTAGTCTCCAGAGAGATACCATTGCTCTTCAGTACTTTGGAGAGGTCCCTAACAGCAGACTTTCCCATCAAAATACATCTTTTAATTACCTGGCTGCTGGTGCCAAGAGTGTTGACTGGGAAGCCAAGCAAACTAAAGTTGTGAACAATCTCAATCTCTTCACCATCCATCCTGATGCTGCCAATTGGTCCAGTGGTGAGAAATACAAAGAAAGAGGAACCCATTGATGATAGCATTATACAATTAGGTAGTTTCCTTTGTCTAGTATCATGGTCTACAAGAAATATTTTTAACTATTTGGCTTCTTCTTTTTGTTGTTAGGTGTCATTTAGTTGGCTACGACTCACAGAAATCTTATGAAAAGCAGATCTGTATCTTGCTCTATCCTATGTCATCTTCATCATCTTAGATATACTTGAGCCCATTGTTACAACCACTGGTCAATCCATTGTTAGGTGAAGGCAGGCATCTTGGTAGCACATTACAACAACAATGGCTTGAATCAGATACACCTTGGTCTTTAAATTGACATCATTCTTTGTAACACTGTGGACAGTTCCTTGACAGCAGATTTACCTAATGAAATACTCTTTTATTTTACTAACCAATCTCAAGTATGAATTGCTGGTTATTCTCTAAAGCTATGGAAGGCCAAAGAGAACATCATACCAGATATAGCACAATGTGCTAGATGTTGAGACCTCTTTTCCCAGGCAAATCAGAGCTGAATGTCATAGCAGAGTAGAAATTTTTCTCACCATCACACACAATTCTCTAACTCTTTTGAGAGCCTCAGGTTTGTTCCACTTACTCTTCTCCCCTCCCCTTTTGAAAGAATATTATCTTTCCTATTATGACCTTGACTTAAATTACCATAATTTTTTTCTGTGTTCATGACCTAAATTTGCCTGGAGACAATTTGACTTTTCCCCACTAGACACTGAGCTGTAGTATGTCATGCCTCACATTGCCTGGATAGTCAGTCTGCCTGCAGTCATAAATATTATAGCTAAGTTTGCCAGCCATGTGCTGATGAAGAAGCTGCAAGGGTGATGCACATATCTCTCTTCCCAGGTGTTTACAGAGTGGCAATCCTTGTGTGAAAGTTCCCCCTTCATCGCCTGGCAGCCTCTGCTGGCATCAATTCCTTCAATTACTGTATTCTTGAATAATTGATGGAGTTAAGTGAATGCTGATTCCTTTTTTTATTCTCCCCACCAAGTTCCCCTTGAGTGCTTGAGAAACGTGAGGCAATTTATGATGCTTTTTTGGTGCAACAGTGCATAGACTTCTTAAAGAATGAATTTAGACTTTCCCTTCCTGATTTTAATACACATATATGCTGTTCTGGGGTCTGCCGTGTTTAAAAAAAAGCCCTGATTAGGAGATCTGGCTCAGCAACATCAGCAGACCCAAAGAACCCAGTCACAGACCCCCTGGTGCTTTTTTGCTTTTTTTCATCTTGTTTCATTTTTCCCTTGGAGAAAGACCCAATTACAAACATTTGTGGATTTTTCTAAGGATGTTTCCTACACAGAGGTTACATTCAGCTCTTTGGCAAGGAAAAACACCAGTGCAATTAGTGCCTCTGGGGCACCACTAGCCATTTGTGTACTGTTTCAGTAGAAGCCTTTGTAAGCATCAGTCGCCACCACACAGAAGCTCCTTTCAGAATTTGAAAGCTTCCTAACCATTCAGAACAGGCTTAAAACTGAAATCAATGGTCCTTGCCTCCCAAGGACACCTGTGTTATATATTCTAGAAGAGACTGTATCATGGCCGCGTACGATAAGGACGTGGGCTCTTTTCATCATCCTTGTCTGCGTACCTCCAGCCTGTGAGCTCTCATTTCTCTTCCTCATTCAATCATCTTCTCTGGTAGATGTCCAGAAAACCTGCTGCCTAAATGAAGGAGTCTATAGCTTCAGGGAAGTTAGTCATATCCTAGGTGACATTCTAATAAGAAACTCATTTTTGTGTAATAGCCCAATTGGAACTAATTCTCCAATATCCCTCATGGTCAAGAAATGACACATTCAAATTAATCGAATGTTCTGGTACCTTGTGCATGCTCATGTTTATTGTAGGTGGTGATGCTCCATCATACGGGATGATCAATTTGTAAAGAATTAGAAATAATTAGCTAGAAAGCCAAGAAAAATATTAGTTAATCTTTCTTTGACTGAGACATTTGCCTAGAATGTTTCGGGTACTTCTTAGTCAGGATTAGAGACAGCTGTTAGTTTTCAGTGTCTATACAAATAGTGCAGGTTAATAAGGTGCTGGCTAATAGAATGCCAGAACACAGAATTTATTATCACACTCAAGCATTAATGCAAAACTTAATCTCCCTGCCTTTCCAAAGAAACCAACAGAGCCTGAACTATTTTAATGGCTTAAATGAACCTTAAATACATGATAACTTTTGGAAGGCAACCTTTAAAACTCACTCACTGCTATTAAGTCTATCCCACCTCATAGAGACCCTCCATTGGGTTCCCTAGGTTATAAATCCTTATGAGAAGAGAATAACCATCTTTCTTCTAGAAGCTACTGGTGGATTTGAACTACCAGGGATTGGAAGCTTTTTTTTTTGGGGGGGGAAGCTTTTTTATTAGCAACACAACACGCTACAAACTACACCACCAAAATTAAAAGCCACGCCATTGCATTGGATAAATCTGCTGTTAAGGATCTCTTTAGAGTGTTAAAAAGCAAGGACTAAGGTGAGCCTGGCCCAAACCATGGTATTTTCAATTATTTCATATGCTTATGAAAGTTGAACAATGAAGAAGGGAGTTTAAAGATTTATGGCATCCTTCTTTGGGTGGGACTTGAGGCTGGAGTCCATGCCATGGAGGGTTTAAAGTTTAATGGGTGGTTCTCGCTCTAGTCCCTCTTCTCTGATGTCGTTCATGCACTCAGAGTGTCCACTGCTTCTGACAACACTTGTGTACTCAAAGCATTCTACGTGTGTCAATATTGGCTTCCTGCTTCTGATAGCTCAATTTTCCAAGCATAAACCTCTGCCTCTTAACTTCTTGGTTCTAACTCTAACACGATTGAGGACCTTATTCTCCTTCCCTGACCCTCCTTCCACCTTTCCAAACTTGATGTTCTCAGGGAGCTCCAGAGGCCTACTGGAAAGTAGGTGCATTGCAATCCCAAAGGCATGCAGTTCAACTCCACCAGCTGCTTAGCAGGAGAAGAATGGATAATCCAAATTTGATGTTCTTTTCTAAAGAGTTGCCCCTCCTAAAAGGACAAATATTGCATAGGGTCACTGCTGTAAAACGGGACTGACAACGGGGTTGAGGGAAGACAGAGAAGGAGGGAATGAATGATGTATATAGTGCATTGAAACAGATGAAGGAGAGAACTATTTAAAAGGGATATATGGTTAGGTATTATTGTCATGACAGGAGTTCAGAATGAAGGCTGCATAGTGAAGTGGACTTGGGGGAGGGATTGCATAACAATGAAAGAGGTGTTCTTTTCCTTTTTAAGGAGAAGAGTGAATTGCGGGGGAGGGGTGGGCAGAGAAAAACGTGCAACAATGTATGACTGGAAACCCTAAGTCTCTATAAACTTTCATTAACATTAATTAAAAAAAAAAAGTCACCTCTCCTGACCACATGCTCAAAGTGTGTGAGATGAGATCTCACCATCCCTGCTTCTAAGGAGCCCTATGTCGTACATCTTCCAAGGCAGATTTCATTCTTTGCGCAGCCCATGTTGTTGTTGTTGTTGTTGTTAAGTGCTGTCGAGTCATAGGCGACTCATAGCAACCCTATGATCAAAAGTCCTCGACACTGGCGTGCGTGACTTTCATCCTCTTCGTAGAGTTTCTGGAGGCAAGCAAGCTGTTTACGGAAGTGGATGCCACTCCTGCTTCCAGACTTGTTTCAACCGGAGAGCTCCACCAAACACTGTCCACCACGGTTAACCATTAACGCATCTGACACATCAGTGTCACAGTGTTCAGCTTCACAGCAATCACAAGTTACCTCTGTTCAGCAAGTGCACACTCCAGGGCTATACGACCTAGAAGACTGTTTGAACAAAAACAATGAAAAACAGTCTTGAGGGCCGTTGCACAGCCCATAGTGTACTCAGTTTTCTTAGCCAACACCACAATTCAAAGACATAAATTCCTCTTTAGTTTTTTACAGTTGGTCAATAAATAGTTGGGTAAATGAATGAATAAACTTGTTAATCAGAATCTTTTATATGCCTTAGAACTTGGATCACAAACTCCTAAATAATTCATTTGAATATAATGAAAGAGGTGACAATAGCCACTTATTTTGTGTTCAGAATTACATATTTATTTAATTTTCCTATAAAAAGTATCTTAAGTATAGGCTTCTAACAGTGATATTTGGTGAATAGAATATAAGCATTCCTTGTATTTCTTTTTTTTTTTTTAATAAAAACTCTATGGTAGCAAATGGTGTTGCTGTGCTTTTCCGTCTCATAAAACATTACGAGGAATAGAGAACAGGATGGGAACTATCAGTGTGTGCTGTATGTGAGAAGTTTAAATATAGTTTCAATAAACTTTTCCATTTATGTGTATACTCACAAGGAAAAATTATTTTTCCCTATCTTTCAAAGTCAGAAAACACACTCACATTTTCCATGTTGCAGTCTCTCCTCCGGCTGCTAGTATAGTTCTTCAGAGTCAGGAATGGATTGTCATCCTGCAATGTTCTGACTCCTTGTAGCCTATTTGCAAGGGAAGCTTTCCCAGAAATGCACCCCGGAGTTTGATTTCTGAAATGCTTTCTTACTGATCAGCATACCTTGCTCCTCCTAAAGTGTATGGGCTTGTGAGAACATGTGTTTCCAGAGTTCCTTCTTCTCTGTGACCTACTGGAAAGCTTTAAAAGCAACCAGAAAGACGAAATTCAAAACAATGATTTTATGAGCTATAATGACTGCTAAAATAAAATATATATTAATTTCTCCCCCTCCCTTTTTTATCCTCTCTCTAAGCTGCCTGCCTTGTGCTTGGCTGTATGATTTTCCCTGATGGCTGGGATTCAGATGAAGTAAAACGGATGTGTGGAGAAAAGACAGACAAGTACACTCTGGGGGCTTGTTCCGTCCGCTGGGCATACATCCTGGCGATTATCGGAATCCTGGATGCCCTGATCCTCTCATTTCTGGCCTTCGTGCTTGGTAACCGACAAGACAGCTTGATGGCAGAGGAGCTGAAGGCAGAAAACAAAGGTAAGGTTGCCCTGGGGGCACTTACTCAGGTGCCTGAAGCACAAAGTTTAACGGTACTCCTTCTTCCCCACCAATACTAATACTTCTCCTGTGCTTCAAAGTGGCTTCCTTCCACTCCAGAAGTTTGTACACTTATAACACAGTATTTCTGTTTGTTGTTATTGTTGTATTTCATTTTCAATATTCTTCTTTCTTCTATCTCTGATTCCAGTTTTCTGTCATGAGTTAATGGCAAAAAAGCACATTTTTAAAAATTAAAACCCATGATACAACATATTTCTCTATTTGGTTGAATGAAGAGTGCTTCCTCTCTATGTATTTGTTCATGTATTTTTCAGGTTGAAATAAATGCTTGGAAAATCTCATGGAAGCATCTCCAAATGTCATTCTTAAACTGCTCACAGCCATTTATTTGAATTTAGACTCATCCTTTCTGAAAAGTAGCGGTATGACTCCAAATACTGCCAGTTAGAGATTTTGCTAGTTGCATAATTGGCTGAGTTTTAAATGCATTTATCTGAGTAATCAAATATCCTGAGATTTCTTTTCAAGAAGAAATTGCCTTTCAAAGAAGATAAACTAAGAAGATAGGGCAGTGACCAGTGAATAAGTATAAATATCAGAATGAAGCCATAAGAACTGGCGAGTCTCTATGCAGGCTGAACATTTTCATTTTCTCTGCAGAAGAACTCTAAGCTGATGTCTTGGGATAGAATTTTAATATCTCTCCTTTAGATTCTTTTAACTGTTTTATCTTTCTGTTAACTATAACTTTCATATTTGAGTCTTAGGTCGGCAGTTTCTGCTAAACAACTTTTTCTTCCAGCTTTCCTTCCTGACTGAGAACGAAATCTATCCTTGAATTATGAAATGTATTGTTTCAAATAGTTGCTAATTTAAAAAGCTCTTTGATGTTTCAACTTTAACTTTGGTATCAGCATATCTTAGTATCTATTTTATACAGGCATCAACCCTCTCTCCCTCCTTGATATACAGACAGGGAAGATGCATACTTTCTTGATCCTATCAGAGAGATCCTAAACACAAAAAGAATTTTTTCACACAGGGAGGTGGTATTGAAACTCCTTCAATACCTTGTCCTCTCAGAGCTACCTCCCCTGTAACTATGTGAAGATAACAATTACAGGTAATAAAGCATGATATGGGTTTAAAGTGCTGATTAGTTTGCACTAGATAATTTGGTGTCTTGGTATTTGTGACTTGTTGAATGTATGTAGGTCTCTACCCAGTTAACTGCACTTGGAATTAAGAGGGAAGGGATCTTGATGTTAGAAGAAGTTACTCTTCCTGTAAAATGAATTAAAGAAAATACCACTTCATTTCCATGGCCATCAGTTGGCTGATTGACCATCTAATTAGCTTGTTTCCTTTGACTGACTAGTAATGGACCAAGTCTTATTTATCTACTACACAAAGTTATGCTGAGAACCTTTAACTTTCCAAGCATCAAACTAAAGAAAAGAGCATTCAGGAAAAGAGAAATAATAATAAAATTAGGAAGATTGTTACTTGGACAGTTGAGATTTCTAACACATACCCATATATGAGTTAAAATGCTCCTAAATTCAGGCTTCAAAAAGAAATAGCTAAGACTGTAGAATAATGCTTGCCAATTTTCAAAATTAGTCTTTTTCTCCTTGTTGATTCAGTCAAATGCTGATGTCCAATTCCTCCTCATGGAGTCTCCATTAAAGCAAGCACAATTTTCCACTCAGTGATATATGAGAAAGACTTTGGTAAAATGTTTAATGAGAAAGAAGATTAAAAGAGACAAATATAAGACTTAGAGACAATCTATGTTTATCATCTCCATTTGCACGTATCACCATCATTTTTCCATCTTGTGAAAAACAAAAATCAATAGCAGTTCAACAGCATCAAATAGCACAGATCCAGTAAATAAGGATAAAATCATCAGGCTGTGTTTATAAAATGTTTTAATTGTAAGGAGTTTTTATCTGACATTTGAAATTCCTTAATCTGTGGCTGCTTAGGAGATGTCAAAAAGGTCTATGATACAAGCCTTTCAAGGGCACTCTGATCAGTTAGTGGTAAAGAGTTGCACTGTCAACCCAAGGACTTGCAGTTCAAATCCACCAGCTTCTCCATGGCAGAAAGATGGGAACTCTTCTCCTGTTTGATTAATTGCCTCTGAAAACCTGCTGGAGAGTCAGCTGTGGGTCAGTTATGATTCAGAGGCACACAACAACAACAACAACAACAACAACAACAACAACATGCAAGCATTTCAGACACTTCTGCAGTAGAAGTCTATAACATCAGACCAGGATGTCTAAACTTTGCAATTTAATCAAACCTGTATGTTTTTGAGAAGTGGCACAAGATGTGTAGTTGTGGTACAAAATAGCTCTTATTGTTTACATTTGTTCAACATTGAAACGTCTAAAGTTATATTATGTAAGGAATGACCAATCGATGGGTATGTATGACTATATTTTTACAAAACAGTAGTTTAGGGACTTTTCCGTATCTGTGATATTCAAACTAAGTCATATCAATGTGACCTATAGACCTGAAGGGAAGAAAAACATTTTAAAAGAGAGAAAATAATTTATAATTATGAAACTCAACTCATCATATATGAATCATGTTTTCTTAATTTTGCTTAGGTGAATTTATATAATTTTTCACTTACTAAAACTTTGTTTTCACTAATTTTTTTTTCTCCTATACAAATGCCTAGGCATCCACTGTTAGTCAAAGCCCATGTTAGTCCCTTTGGGTCTCAAGGCAATAGAATGAGACAGCTAGGCAATGAAGTTGTTATTAGTTACCTACGCGTCAACTCAAATCCTGGCAACCCTGTGCATAGGACAAAATTATAGGCAGTCTTGCACTATTTTCATAATTGTTGGTATGCTCAAGTCTACTATTGTAGCCTCTGAAGGTTGGAGTGCCTTCCAATCTAAAAGGCTAATCTTTCAGTAACCTATTTAACAGTATTCTGTTATGACTCATGAGACCTTTTTTTTTTTTTTCTTTTGCTGGCTAATTTTCAGAAGTAGGTAACCAAGCCTTTTATCCTAGTCTGTCCTCCTTTGGAAGTTCCCTGAAACCTGTCCACCATGGGTGACCTTCTTGTAGCCACCACAGGATTGCACACTGACAGATGGGTTGTTGTCATTGTTATGTGCTGTTGAGTCGACCACAGCTCATAGCTACCCTATGAGCAATGGCTCTGAAATTTGTCCTATCCTGAGGCAGACTCACCATCTTTGACTCACCTGACTCCGTTGCCACACTCACTGTGTCAATCCATCTTATCCAGGGTCTTCCTCTTCTACACTGATCCTTTACCCTTCCACATGCCCATGTATATGAGACAGAGCTTCAGAATCCTTGCCTCCAAGTAACAAATTGGTTTCACCCTCTCCAGGACAGACTGATTTGTTCTCTTGGCAGTCCATAGTGTATGTTCAATTCTCTTCTCCAACATCACAACTCAAAGACTTCAGTAATTCTTCTGACATCATTATTCACTGTCCAGCTCTCAAAAGGCATCACAAGTAATTGAGAAGACATGTTTTGAATCAGGCATACCTTAGTTTCTAGGCAGTTGAGTTGTTGTTGTTGTTGTTGTATACCATAGAGTTAGAACTGACCCATAGCTGACCCTGCAGAGGGATTTTTGAAGCAATATTAACATTCTTATTCCACAATGCAACTGGTGGCCTCGAACTTCATGCCTTTGGGATGGAAACACAGTTTCTTGCCACTAGGCCACCAGAGCTGCCTAGATGGTTAGTAGTAGACAAAACTAGTTCATCAAATTTAAGGAAATACTCTCATAATGTTAATGATGTCCTGAAAGAAACAATACCATATTTCAAGCTTTGTTTCAAAAGGATAAAAATGGATGGATTTTACTGTAGATTATGTCACTATATGCATTGTGATATTGTTTACAATTAATGGCCATATGCTGTTGTTAGAGGCAGGTGAGTCAACTAGGACCCTAGTTGTGACCCCATGAACAACGGATCAAAGCCTTGTCGTGTTCTGTGTCATCCTCACAATCTCTATATTATTCAGGCCCATTGTTACAGTCACTGTGTCAGTCGATCTCATTGAGGGTCTTTCTCTCTCAGACCCTCTACCTTTCTCAGCATGTTATCTTTTTCCAAGGACTGACCTCTCCTGGCAACATGCCCAAAATACCTATCTCTATAGCAACCTACATTCTAGAATGAATGGGAGTGGCATTGTAGAGAGAATAAACCTGCAAATGGAGCATATGTGCCAGTTCTGAAAGGTTTGTCCTGAGCAGCTCATTGTTGTTGTTGTTATGTACCGTCGAGTCATTTGCGACTCATAGCGACCCTATACAACAGCCCTAAACCCTGCTCTATCCTGCGCCAACAGCACTGCCTCTGACACACCCATCCCGATTACTCCAGTCACCGAATCAATCCATCTCATAGAGGGTCTTCCCCTCCTGCGCTGTCCCTCCACCCTCCCAAGCATGATGTCCCTCTCCAAGGACCCGTCCCTCCTGGCAACATGTCCAAAGTATGTCAGACAAAGCCCCAGAATCCTTGCCTCCAAGGAGTAGCTTGGTTTAATCCTCTCCAAGATGAATCTGTTTGTTTTCCTGGCAGTCCATGGTACATTCAGTACTCTTCTCCAGCACCACAGCTCAAAGGCATCAACTCTCCTTCTGTCCTCCCTAGTCATTGTCCAACTCTCTGATGCATAACAAGCAATTGCAAAGACCATGGCCTGTATCAGGCACACCTTAGTCTCCAGAGAGACACCGTTGCTCCTGAGTACTTTAGAGAAGTCCCTAACAGCAGACTTTCCCATCGCAATACGCTTTTTGATTTCCTGACTGCTGGTGCCAGGAGTGTTGACTGTGGAGCTGAGCAATTATATTCTTTTTTGGGTGACTTACTGTAATTGATCCAGCAATACACACTGGCCTATATGTCTGGAGATTTCACAAGATGAGTTTAGAATTTTTCCCCCCCACATATCACAGCAAGGATATTACTTAAATCTGTGAGTTCCCCTCAACAGCTCACTCAGTAGATAAGAGTCATGAACTGTAGAATATACCAGGAAGGGAAGAGATTTTGGCTCTAGTTGACTCCACTCATAGTTTTAATATGAATAACAATATAGCATACTAACTTACTCCAACTCATAGTAAACCATTGTTGTTGTTGATTGCCTTTGAGTCAAGCTGACCTGAAACCCCTCTACAACTATCAACATTTATCAAAGTACATAGAGTTTCTAGAGGCATTTTGTTTAGGAAGTGGATGCCACTCCTGCTTCCAAAGTAAACTTACAGAGGAGTAAAACTAACCTCATAGCCATTTCCAAGTCTGTAATGTTAATGGAAGCAGATTGTCACTTCTTTCTCACAAAGAGTGACTGGTAAATTAAAATTGCCAAGCTTTTGATTAAAGATTTAACCCTTGGACAACCAGGGCTCCTTTAATTTACGATCCTACTGAGTCATAAATTAACCATCACAACACAAAGGCACTGTTACAGTTGTCAGATGCCGTCAAGTCAATCTGGGCACATGAGAACTTTTTCCCCCCAGTGAGTAGCTGGTGAGTTCGAACCACCAACCTTTAAATAGCATTTGAATTTTAACCTTTATGCCAAGAGGGCTCCTTACAAAGGCACTCTTCAAGAGGAAAATGAGAGAGGTACAGAGGCAGAAATCCCCAGCTTTGTGAACCAGTGCCTCTTAAGATAAATTTTCTGTGAATTCACCCCAAACCGGTTTCAGTGTCCCCCGTCAAAGCATCCACAGTACTTCCTAAACTCCTCCCATTCCAGAGATACAAAGGTAATTTATAAAAGGTTTCTGCTAGGGGAGCTCTGGTGGCCTAGTGGCAAGAAGCTGCACTGCAATCCCAGAGGCGCACGGTCCAAATCTACCGGGAAAGGAGGGGCAATCTCCTCCTGTACCTGTCAGATCCGATTTGACAGTACACACACACAAAATAATAATAAAATCTTTAAAAAAAAGAGGTTTCTGCTAAGGGTGTTCTGGTGGCCTAGTGGCAAGAAGCTGTGCTGCAGTCCTGAAGGCGCACAGTTCAAATCCACCAGATGATCCCCTGGAGAAGAATGCGCAATCTCCTCCTATGCCATTTGGGTTAGATCTACGGTACACAACAACAAGGGGCGGGGGAAGGTCTCTGCTGACATTAACCCTAAATTGTGAAATAGAATCGTTTGATGTTGTCTTTCAACAAACAGGAGACACAACTTTGAAGAGGCAAGTGCTGTGTTAGAGGAAACTCCTAGAGGAAGTACAGCTTTGTCATTAGTCGTAGAACTCCAGCAAAGTAGCCAGATAATTTGACACCAAAAAGAAATAAAATCTCACTGCAAAATAGAAAGGAATTAAAATTCTTCAGATGTCCTCAACTATATGTTAGTGTTGGTTCATGCAAGAAAACTCAGCTGCATACCTGAACTTGAGGAGCCAGCCTTGCAGGTGGTGTGCTGTCCCCACTCTAAGGATAACACAGCGGACAGGCAGGTGTTCCTTCTTGTTTGGAAGTTCAGCAGCATGATTTTTAAATGAGCCAACAACGGTAGGCATTTAACCTTGATATGCTGCTTAATTACATATTTTAACACACTGAACTGTGAAGTCAATTTAATTATGTAAAATTAAAGTTTCATCCAGATAAAAAGGATTTGAAATGAAGGCTTCATTTTCAATTTCTTTCATTAATTGTGAGGGGATAAATAATTACATTTTCCAGAGCTCCAGTGCCACAAATCTCTCTTTCCTTGTCAGACACCATTCATAAAGAGCTCTGTTTCCACATTTGTGTAGATGGTCTTTGGAAGTGCTTATCAGATAATTGGCTTCTCTCATGAACAGTGTTAAAGTCACTTTGTCTCCTAGCACTTACACTGTGAATGAGAACATATGATCCATCACCCAGCTACCATTTATTTATTAAGTGGTTTAAGCTCTTTCTAATGCCATCATAGAGAGAGTTAGGATAAATTCATTTTACTTAAGTGACCAATTGGAGAAATCCCTCAGGCTTTTTACTTTGGATCCTGCGGCATGCCATAACCATGCTGTCAGCAGCAGTTCTGCACTCAGCAGAAGAGCTCACGCTCGATGGGATGCAAGCTTCCCAGTGCCGTTGCTGTTCCTGACACTGGTTGTGGAGCCTTGTGTAAGTTTCTACAGAATTGCAGAATTAGACATCCTTGACCATAAAATGTAGGCTTCTCTGAGCTTTCTTAAACCTCTAAAGTATACCATTTGTATGAACACTTTTTTTTTTCATTTTCTACTAGTTTATTTACAAAATTCAAATACGTTGTTTTCAAAACCAAATTCTTTCCATTTCCCTCACCCGCTCCCCATCATATTGTACAACCCCATGATTAATCCCTCCCTCCCCCTGCACGTCTTCATCCCTCTGCTTCCAACCCCTTCGACTCCTTTTAGATCCTTATACTCATTCTACAATAGTGGTTTTATACAATATTTATCCTTGTGGGACTGAGTTCACTCAGCGTAAAGCTCTCCAGTCCCTCCCAAGTTAGGTAATAATTTACAAAATCATTGCTTCTGCATGCTGCATAGAGACATACTATAAAAAGATCTAATCAAGGAATCCACTTCCAAAATTCTGATCAAAAGGGGGCCAAAATGTAGAAGACAATTTTTAATTTTCAATGAAATCTAGACTTTCTAGAGCCATTGAGGGTGGATAAACCTCTTGAAATTACTACCCTGACATACTCTTTAAACTCTGAACCTTAATTCAGAGCATCCCTTGGTGTTTTAAATTAGCTAAGTCCTAGAACAGCACATCAACAGAGAACTACCAGAAGTCCAGGCTGGGTTTAGAAGGGGTCGTAGTACTAGGGATATTGTAGCTGATGTTAGATGGATCTTAGATGAAAGCAGGGAATACCAGAGGAATGTCTATCTGTTTTTTATTGACTATGCAAAGGCATTTGACTGTGTGGATCATAAGAAACTATGGCTGACTCTGAGAAGAATGGGAATCCCAGAACACTTGATCATTCTAATGCGAAACCTATACTTGGACCAGGAGGCAGTCGTCAGAACAGAGCAAGGGAATACTGCATGGTTCAAAATTGGAAAGGGCGTATGCCAGGGATGCATCCTATCTCCATACCTTTTCAACCTATATGCAGAACAGATTATCCGGGAGGCTGGGCTCTATGAGGAGAAATTTGGGGTCAAGATTGGTGGACGATTTATCAACAATCTGCGTTATGCAGATGACACAACCCTGCTTGCTGAAACTGAAGAGGACCTGAAGCACCTGCTGCAGAGGGTCAAGAACTGCAGCCTCCAATAAGGATTGAGGCTCAATGTCAAGAAGACAAAGATTCTCACCACTGGACCAATTGGCAGCATCAGGATGGATGGTGAAGAGATTGAGATTGTACACAGCTGTAGTTTGCTTGGCTCCATAGTCAACAGTCTTGGCATCAGCAGCCAGGAAATTAAAAGGCACATTGCCATGGGAAAGTCTGCTTTTAGGGACCTCTCCAAAGTACTGAAGAGCAATGGTGTCTCTCTGGAGACTAAGGTGCATCTGATACAGGCCATGGTCTTCGCAATCACTTGTTATGCATCAGAGAGTTGGACAATGACCAAGGAGGATAGAAGGAGAATTGATGCCTTTGAGCTGTGGTGCTGGAGAAGAGTATTGAGAATACCATGGACTGCTAGGAAAACAAACAGATTTGTCCTGGAAAGGGTTAAACCGGGTGGCTCCTTGGAGGCAAGGATTCTGAGGCTCCGTCTAACATACTTTGGACATGTTGTGAGGAGAGACTGGTCCTTGGACAAGGACATCATGCTTGGGAGGGTGGAGGGACAGCACAGGAGGGGAAGGCCCTCTATGAGGTGGATTGATTCAGTGACTGGGATAATAGGGATGGGAGTGCCATAGACAGTGTGATTGGCACAGGACGGAGCAGAGTTTAGGGCCGTTGTACATAGGGTCACTGTGAGTCACAAGCGACTCGACGGAACATAACAACAACAACAACAACAAGTATATTTGCTTTAAACAATGTGCTCTTTAATCTGAGATGAAATTGAAAATAACAATGTTAATCTTCACATGAGACACTTAAAGGCCATTCAGTTTAAGATAATAGTGGTAGAATAATTTGGAAAATGAAAGTGAGAATGGCAATGTAACTTAATGTAATAAATGACAATGAATTGTGCTGCTAATAAATGTCTCAGTAGTATGTGTTTGAGTGTGTATACTTTCACCAAATTTTTTTTTTTCATTTTAAATAGAAAATCTTGGAGAAGCTTCTGCATTCAAAATAGTGAACAAAATTGTTTGGAGGGTTTTCAGCAGTGCAGAGGTTACTAAGAGAAGGGAAAAATAAAAGTCAAAGAGAAAGGAACAGTTGGACACCTAGGGAGGTGTCATACTCTAGGCTCAGTCATATACCTGCCTTTGAACTCTGCTGTCACAGCTCACTCAGTCACACAAGTAAGGATAGACTGTCAAATTCAGAGACCGGCCCATGGAAGACAAACCTCATTGCCTTGCTGTTGCTAGGTGCCACGAGTCGACTATGACTCATAGCAACCCTGTGACTAGATCTGAATCTTTCCCTATCCCACGCTGTCCTCACCATCTCTGATATGATTGATCCCACTGTTACAGTCACTGTGTCAATCTTTCTTGTTGGCGACCTTCCTCTCTGACCTCCATCTTTCTAAGCATATCCTTTCCACTGACTGGCCCATCCTGACAACATGCTCAGAGTATGTGAGATGAAGCGTCACTATCCTTACCTCTATGGACCACCCTGGTATCACTTCCTCAAAAAAAAAGAGTTGTTTGTTCTTTTGGCAGTCTATAGGAGAGACAGGGAAGGAGAGGACGACCCTCAACCAGGTGGATTGACACAGTGACTGCAGTTACGGGCTTGAGGGTACTGGAGATTATAAGAATGGCATAGGACAGAACAGGATTCAGATCTCTTTTTCACAGATATGAGTCCTACTTGACTCCACATTATCTAACAACAACAGGATATTCAATACTCTTCTCCAGCATCACAACTGAAATCATTGATTCCTTACTCATTGTTTAACTTACTCATTGTTTAACGCTCAGATGGTAGGGAAAGATTATTACTTGACTGGGCACAACTTAGTCTTTAAACTGACATCATTGTTCATTAGCGCTCTCCAAACGTCTTTGTGTATGTCCTGTGGACACGATGATAGTTGACAGAGCCTCAAAGCAGAAACAGAAAACTCTTTCTGATCTCAACTTCAGCACTTACTGATCTTATACTTTGGGCAAGTTAACATAACAGAACTTCAGAGTTCCACCTTCTTCATTTTATTTATTTATTTGGTAATATAGCTTGCCTC
>NW_006399772.1:7547254-7619114 GCF_000299155.1 Elephantulus edwardii
ATTGTGAACAAAGCCGCGATAAACATGGGTGTGCATTATCTGCTTGGATGTCGGTTATGGTCTCTTTAGGGTATATTCCCAGTAATGGAATTGCTGGGTCAACTGGTATCTCTGCTTGCAACTTTTTGAGAAAGTGCCATACTGCCTTCCACAGTGAGAACTTTTGTTCATAGGGTCGCTATGAGTCGCCTACAACTCGACAGCACTGAACAACAACAACAACAATAATGGCTCTATTCATTGCCTGTCATGTTCACTCATTTAACTTCATTATAACCTTGACAGTTTGGAACTGGTCATAATAGCTCTGGTTACAGGTGAAACAAGAGAAATGAAGTGAATTAGCCAAACTTGGGGAATTGGGATGGGACACATCACTGGGAAGTGAAAAGCCAGCTAACGCACAAGAGACCTCGTGCCACTGCACCTGGAAGTACCCAAGGTGATTCTTAAACTCTTTCAGAACCCACAAAACACATACAACCAGAGAAACAGACTCAGCCACCATAAGCACACAAACCTACCCAGCCTGCCTCATTAGATTAGGAGGGGCGGGGGGAGGAGGAGGAAAGAGCTAAACCCAGAGGAGAAATGAGTGTTTCTGGTAACTGGTATCAATGCTGTTTCCAGGTCAGAATCCAGTACACGGGTCAACTTTACCTTCTTTAAAATGGGAATAATATCCTTTATCCTCCATAGGACTGGAAGTATCCAATAATAACATGTATGTGGAAGTCATCTCTAATCAGCATGTCTATAATTGTTAGTTACCTTAAGTCCATTCTCACTTATATATAACAGAATATTTGTTTCTAGGGTCCTATGCCATCTTCATCCTCTGATGTGTTTATATCCATTGTTGTGACTATTGTGTCAATCTGTTTCATTGAGACTTCATTTCTCTCTGACCTTATATTTTATCACACGTGAAATCCTTTTCTCGAGATTGGCTTTGCTTACTCCTTAGTGTTTCCTTATATAATCCTTTGTTTGATCTTTGCAATAATCCCATGAGATAGTTATAATCATCACCCTAGCTTTACATGTCAGAAATTAAGACTCAGAGGAAGCTAAATATTTTGTCTAAGTTTTTATGGCTTGGCAGTAATAGATCTAAGACTCAAACATAAATCTGTTTACTCTAAATGTCAAGTTCTTTCTGTTACACAACATCATGTAATCAATGCTTATCAGATGCTGCTCCCATTGCTTTCAACATGACCGTCAGCCCTGCACAAGTAAACAGTTTCATCTTATTTTCATGTGATTGATTTTGGATAATCTTTAATCCAAAATGTAACGTTCTTGGCCATGAGGATGGTCTGTGAAACCATACTCTTACTTCACTTTGTAACTTTGTAAATCCATAGTGAAGTAGATTAGGAATCCAAGAAAAAAATTATCTCTGAGTATTTTTTAACTAAAGCTTCAATAAGATCATAACAAATTATGTGTCCCATTGAAATTTGTGTTGAATAAAGTCCTCATTTGTCATTAATGCATCTCTGAAAATACTTCTTTTTAAAAAGGCATATATCCAGGCACTTTTTCAGAGCAGCTCAATTATTCAGAGAATTGGAGTAGAACTTCTAGTCCTCAGGATAGTCTTAAGTACTTGTTGAATCTGATTCCTTTCTTTCCACTCTCCAGTGAACCCTTTTGGGTCTTTACTTCCAATATTCCAGAAAATACCTTTTCAAAGTTACCCTTAACTTCTAATCTCTTGGTCAATTTCTAAATCATGTGACTTCTCAGCGACCTTTTTACAGCTGTCCAGTGACAGTATCTTGGAACTCTCTTCACTGGGACATTTGCCTCATCTCCCTTCTGTCTCATGGGGACTTTTTCCTTTTACTGATTCCTCTTCAACTCTAGACTAATTGGAGTTTCCTTCCTATCCACGTCCATGTCCTGAGCTATAACTTCACTTGCTTCCTAGTCAGTTTCATCTTTTCTGTATGCTCTCACTTCCTAGTTAATTTCATCTGGTCCCAAGACTTAACTAACGACTATGTCCTATTGAATCGCAAGTTTAACCGCTCTCCTATCTCTCCCACCTCTCCCATTACTCTGGTCTCATATATGTAGCTGACTTCTTGATCTCTTTTTTAAATATATGATTGACACCTCAAATATTTCATTTCCAAAACTGCTGGTATTACCCATAAAATCTCCTCCTCTCCTAGTCTTTCCCATCTCAATCAACTTTGTCCTTCCAATTGCTTAGGCCAAATTTTGCATCATTCTAGATTATTCTCTTTCTCTTAAATCTCACATATAACCCAGCCAAAAAAACTTCTTATCTCCCCCTTTAAAATATATCCAAAATGCTTCTCAGCACTTTAACACCTGCCATCCTGACCCAAGTTATCACCTCTCCCTGTCATCATTGCAGCCTTGTTGGTTCTACACTCATGTCTTTTCAGAGTAAATCTGCAATCTAATCTAACACAGGAGCAACATGATCCTGTTAAAGGCACTTAAGATCATGCCATTCTTCAACTAAAGACCTTCCAGTGGTGTCAGATAATCTTAAAGTAAATCCAGAGTACTGTACCGTGATCTACAAGGCCGCCATGCAGATCTGCCATTACCTTTACCACTCTGATTCCCCTCTCTGTTATTAGGCTCTGCTTCCCTTTGCTTCTACCACGTTGGCTTCCTTGTGTCTCCTCAAACCTATCAGAAATATCACATCTCAGGAACTGTGCACATGCTGTCCCCTCTGGCTGAAATGTCCTTTCCTAAGGCCACATGATTCATTTCCTCCCTTCTTTAGAATGTTATCCAACTGTCGTTTTCTCTGTCAGGTGTTCCCTTGCCAACCGATCCAGACTTTCTAACCTGAATATCCATGAACTGCCAAGGGAACAAACAGATCTGTCCTGGAGAAAGTGAAAGCGGGGTACTCGTTGGAGGCAAGGATGGTGGAACTCTGTCTCACATACTTTGGGCATGTTGTTAGGAAGAGCTAGTCCTTGGAGAAGGACATCATACTGGGAGGTCAGCATAAAAAGGAAGACGTTCAATAAGATGATTGACACAGTGACTGTAACAAGGAGCTCAAGTGTGCTGGAGATGAGGAGGATGGCACTAGGTAGGGCAAGGTTCAGATCCATTGACCATAGAGTTGCTATGAATTGCAGTGAACTTGATGGCCATAACAACAACAGAATATATTTTACCTATTTTTAATTGTTTTTTTGTTGATTGTCTCCCTCTGACAATGGTTGTTCACAGGGGCACCAATACTTTTTTTAAATTTTATATTGGTTTCCATACAAATTTGTATATACTGTGTTTCACACTTTCCTTCATTCACATTGTGTTTCTTATAATCATTCCCATACATTGTGTTTTATAAAATTCGTTCATTACTGTATTGTTAGTGACTAGGATAAAACCTAACTTATATAGGAACTCAAAAATTATGTTTTGGGAAAGCACTGTATTGAGTGAATGAATTGTTGAACACATTAATTAATGAGTCTATTCTAAGTTCAATGAATTAACAAGTTTATTCCAATTTCTGAGATGGTTATTCTACTGTTGCATAGGCAAAACATAACTTGAGAAAAGCTTTTATCTTGGTTAAGGAAAAATGTGCCCCCTTGTAATGTTTGCATATTGCTACTCCTATTTTAAGCTGCTGACTTGTTTAGAACTTTAATGTATCTGTGATAGGTAAATTTATACTTTAACCAACTGTTATGGTTCCCATGTTCTGCAGGGCTTTCTGTCTAGAGACACCTATGTTGTTCACAGTGTCCACTACCAGGGAAAAAAGTCACTTGAGCACAGGAGAGATGGGGAGAGGTGGTTATTTTTGTTGTTGTTGTTGTTAAGTGTCGTCGAGTCATAGACAACTCATAGTGACCCTATGAATGAAAGATCTGAACATTTGTATAACTTTCTTCATTTCTCTAATTTCATAGTGTTTCTGGAGGCAAGCTATTTCAGAAGGGGTTGCCATTCCTGCTTCCAAGCTTGTTTTAATTAGGGAGTTCCACAAAACACTGTCCACTGTGGGTAACCATTATTGCATTTGACACATCAGTATCACAATGTTTAGAATCACAGCTACCATGAGTTACCTCTGTACAGCAAGTGGACACACCAGTACTATACCAATAATAAGAATGTTTGACCAAAAACAATTAAAACCAGGCCTGAGGGCTGCAGATTAAAATCACCCACCTTTGGCTTGGTAGCATCACAAAGCCGTGGTGGAAGAACAAGAACTTTACAGGCATCACTTGTGGGTGAATTGCTGAAGATTGCCTTCTTCATTCAGTCTCTGTGTCTAGAGGGAAACTGAAGGACATTCAGGAGATTGACTCTATTCCATCTAACAAATGCAATATTGACACCATGTGTATACTGTGAAGCAGTATATATTGGATAGTGTGAAGCAGACAGGCTCAAAGAAGGAGATCTCTCAAGTACAAGGATATCCTAAAATTAATTAGCTCTCCATCAGCCTTCTCCAGATAGTGACTTTGCAGTCAGTGTAGTCTAGAAATCTAAGAGCTAGGACAGTGCTGATGTTGAATGTTCATCACAAGCAAAATCATTTTTATCTTATTCCCGTATCCAAAAGAATTTTTATAATAGTGATTTATTTTTTTAGTCCCTGAGATAAAAATTACAAGATCAAGAACGTCTAGGTTAATGTTAGACCAACTGGAAGAAAAGAGGAAGAGGTAGTATAAGTAGAAGCTTTAAACAGCAATGCCATGAAGTCCAAGATTGATCCTTCGTGGTGAATTTTCAATAAGCTTCCCAGCATACTGTAAAATGAAGTCTTGCAGTTCAGTTAACCTTCCAGCTTCATTCTCTCCTCATTTCTTTTTAACACCATCATAACGTGAGCTGAAACACATGAGGTACAACCTCAGGTTTAATAATCCCCCCCATATCTAATCTAATCCATAACCAACTTTTTTCCCATTGATTTTTATTATTATTATCTTATACTGGTTTATTTACAAAGTTAATATGCCTTGTTTTCCACACCAGATCTTTCCCATTTTCTACACACACAGCTCCCCCATCAAATTGTGTGACCCTGATTAACCATCCTCCACCCCCCACTCCTCATTACTCCTCTACTCCTACCCTTCCCTCCCCCTTGGATATTCATATTCATTCTACAATAATGATAGTTTTATACAATATTTGTCCTTATGAGACTGAGTTCATTCACTTAGCATAATAGGCTCCAGTCCCTCCCAAGTTAGGTAATGATTTAAAAATCATTGCTCCTATGTGCTATGTAGTATTCCACTGTGTGAATGTACCATAGTTTCTCAATCCATTCAATTGTAGCTGGACATTTGAGCTGTTTCCATGTTTTTGCAATAATGAATACCACTGCTATGAACATTGGTGTACAGTTCTGCACTTGTGCCTCAGTTCTCATTTTCTTGGGGTATATTCCAAGCAGTGGAATAGCTGGGTCATATGGACTCTCTTTGTTCAGCTTTCTGAGGAAACACCAAACTGCCTTCTATAGCTGTTGTACCATTTTACCACCAACAGTGTATAAGAGTTCCTATCTCTCCATGTACCCTCTCATACATTTATAATTTGCTGTCCTGTTAAACTTTGCCACTGCTACTGGAGTGAGATGGTGTTTCATTGTGGTTTTGATTTGTATCTCTCTTATGGCCAGTGATTTTGAGCATTTCTTTATGTATCTGTCAGCCATCCAGATATATTCCCCTGTGAAAAGTCTTTCCATGTAATTGTGTGATCAGTCTTTTTTCTGGTGGAGGCCCTGTAGTATTCTAAAAACTGTTGATATGTATCGGGGTTTGGGGGAGACTGAGAAAGATGGGATAAATAATGTATACTGTGTTGAAACAGATGGGGGAGAAAACTGTTTAAAAGGGATATGTGATTAGATTATTGCCATGACAGGAGTCCAGAACGAAGGATGCATAGTCGAGTGGACCTGGGGGGAGGTATTGTAAAAAAATGGGGGAACTTTTTTTTTACTTTTCAAAGAGAAGAGTGTACTGAGGGATAGGCAGGGAGAAAAGTGCAACAATGAATGAATGGAAATCCAAAGTCTCTGTAAATTTTCATTAAAATTAATTTTAAAAAGTGTTGATATGAAACCCTTGTCTGAAATGGTACTGCCAAATTTTTTTTACCAATCAGTAGGTTTTCTTTTCACTCTGCTGGGAAAAGTTTTTGATGCATACAGAAATTTAATTTTTAGAAAGTCCTTTTCATCAATTTGATCCTCTCCAGATTGAGCTTATCAGGCTGTATTTGGCAGTCTCTTTATAACACAGACCAGGCTGTCTAAGCTTGATCCTAGCGTGTCTCTGATGAACTTTATGGTTCTGGACTTTACTCTCATGTCTCTGATCCATCTTGAGTTGATTTTTGCTTATAGTGTAGATGTGTATCCTGTTTCAGCTTTCTGCAAGAAACAAACCAATTCTTTTTTTCCTTTTATAAGGTTTTGTCTGATTTTAAATCTGTGCATCCCACATGACATTAGTAGGTACCTCAGTATGAAAAGGTTAATTAATAACAATTATCTCTTTCTAAATCTTCTTTTTACATTAAAAGGTAGTATAGACTTGTTCATTAAAATAAACTCCTCTTATTTCAGTACAAGTCTATTTATTCTTTCCAGTCTTTTCATTTGCAGTGATCATTTAATGAATATATTCTTTAACTTCTAGGCCACAAAAATACCTCTTGAAATTTCTTCCTATCCCATCAAATAAATATATCAAAAGATATTTTGTTTTTCTTTCTGTTTTTATCTAGCTTCTCGATTATTCTTCCCAGAGTCTCTGGTTGTTCCCCTCAGTGGGCCCTTTTAAAAGAACATATACAACAAGTACAAAGCAAAATGCTAGTATTCCTATATTTCATTCTTGATACAGTTAGTGGGGCCTCAGCTCCTCTAGTCAGATTTGGTTTTCTAAATGCATTACAGTGTGGCCTAATGGGGTGCTGTCAACCCGAAGGCACATGGTTCAAATCTACCAGCTTCTCTGCAGGAGTCCGATGGGCAGTCTCCTCCCTTTCTAGTTACAGCCTCTGAAAACCCACTTGGAGAGTTAGTTCTGACTTGACAGCACATAACAACAGACATAACTTCTCTGGCAGAGGCAATGCTTAGAATCCTCCTATATGTTCAGTGATTGTATTGTGATGTCAGAGAACACAATGAAAATGTAACCTGTCACTTCACTTGACCTTCCTAAAGGAAATCCACAGTTGTGCTTAGCATCTGGCAGGGCAGGTAAGAACTTAGCACCCAGCAAAATACTACTGAGATAAAGAAATCCTGAAATTACTTGTAGACATTTGTGTCTCTGATAATTCTTCATAAAACATAGCCATGAAAATCTCTCAAAGTTCTTTTGCCTCTGAATTTCTTTTTTTTATTAATTGATTTTAATGAAAGTTTACAGAGACTTTGGATTTCCATTAGTTCATTGTTGCACTTTTCTCCCTGCCTCTGAATTTCTTAACAGTCAAGACTTATTTACCTGTTATTTCCAGTCTTTAGAACAATTCCTGAGATATTAAAGCACTCAATAAATTTAGCATGTGTCATTGTTATTAAGAAATTTAATGGGGGGAAATCTGTAAATATTTAATTACATTTCCTACTTAATATTTCTTCTGTACATGAAGCAATTTATCCCTTATCTCCTTGAGTGCAAATGATATAAATTTGCTTGCACATTACCTTGCATAAGTGCATATTTTTAAAGACCCAAACCATGGTTGTTTTATTAGAACAATATCTTGCAGGTCTATGACTTTGGGAAAATTGCTGCACCTCTTTAGTCCTTATTTCATGTTAATAGCACCCACAAATATGTACCGAGCACTTATAGTGTGACAAGCAATGAGCAAGGCAATAGCATTCAATTCAGCTCCTCAAGCAGTACTAACATATACCGTGCAGAGAGATGTGACAGACACTGGTGGGCTGATCGGGCAGAACACGGCTGGCCAGGAGTCTCTTGGGGGAAGATGTTTAGTGTTAGAGGTATTGGGTTATATTTCTCAGATGCAATTCCTTGGTGACATCCATGGCTTCACAAGGGCATTTTGTTGGCGCCATCTCTATAAAATGAGTGAGTGCTCCTCCCTGACAGCTGACTTACTCCTGCAGCAGAGAAAGACCGTGCTATAATAAGCAGAAACTGCCTCCCAAGGACAACTTGACATACAAGTTTTATCGGCTTGAAGGCTTTACAGAATCAGTTTGTGGAAAAACCTCGGTGAGTCTATTAGTATTAAAACAAAAGAGAGCGTAGCTCTGAAGAAATTAAAAAAAAAAAAAGCAACACGTGCAGGGCAGGGACAAGTGAAAGCAACGGGAAAGATGGGGAATGTTTTTGCTCTAACTGAAAGCGTTCATTTTAGGCCAGCCTCATTAGTCACCGAAAACCCTATGGATTCTAGAACGCTCTCCAACTCATTTGCTTTGGGCATGTTTTCAAGAGGGGCCAATTGTGAGAGAAGACAGTGTGTTTGGTGAAGTAGAGGACCAGCAAGGACACGGTAGCACCATTGTCCGTGGACTTGAAGATGTCTCAAAATTGGGTAACATTTCATTTCATTGTACATATGATTACCATGAATCAGAGTCAACACAACAAGAAGCTCAAATCTAAACTGCAGAGACTTCTTTAAAGAACATCCCTGTCATTGCCAACATTATCATGCTGGAACTCTGTATTTACAGTCGGCCAGCTGATCCTCAGCAAATTCTTTATTCATGCCACTCCTGATTTTTCTTCTTCCTTCTCTGCTGCACACACCATTCTGGGCCTTTATTTGGTGGCGAGAGCAGTTCGTTTGGCCTATGTAGCTTTCCTCCCCAATCTGAGCTTGACCATGTCACCTCTGGAATAATCAGGAGGCAAAACATGAGTTCTGGCAACTACCATACGTTGCTGTCTGCAAGTAAAGTGAACAGATGCTCGGTCAGAGCCCATGAGAGCAAAAGTGACAATGTTGTCAAGTGATCTGGAGAGCAGGATTCAAACAGGGAGATGAGCAGCTGTGGTGTTAGTGTCAACGTCTCCACATATGTCTGAAAGCGCCGAGGCAGGCCGCTCACTAACAGCAGCAGCCCGGCAGCACTCAATGAATGAAGACCCTAATTCTGAGAGGGCACCTTCTCCAAAATAAAGCTGAAGGTAATTGTCCGTTGGCCTAACGAAGGAACAAGTCCACCCGAGGTGAAACATAAACAGACTCCATCTGCTGGCCTAGAGTTTCTCACCAGAGGCTGATCTTTTGATGCCAACACACAAATTTTAAAACCAACCAAGCATTCTCTGACTGGCCCAGTGGGGGAAATGCCATGGTCTGCCACTTAGTGTCTTCATTTCCAGTTTGTAGAAAGCTGTGCTGCCAACCCAAAGGCACACAGTTCAAATTTACTAGCTGCTCTGTGAGAGAGAGAGAGAGATATGGGCAATCTCCCATGAAATTTAGTGTCTCTGAAAACCCACTGGATGGCCAGCTGTGAGTCTCTTCTGACTGGGTGGCGCATAACAACAACAAGAAGCCTTCAATGGCACCATGACAGCTCAGTGGTTAAACATTTGACTACAAATCGAAAGGTCAGCAGTTTAAATTCAGCAGCTGCTTTGAGGGAGAACAATGTGGTTATCTCCTGTGAAGATGCAGCCTTGTGAACCTTGTGGGGTAGTTCTGCTCTGTCCCACAGGGTCACGGTGAGGCTCAATAAACCTCATTTCGAGAGAATGCTCCACTGGGTAGATGAGGCATGCTCTGCTGCTGAAGAGATGGAATCAAAGGACTCCACCCAACAGAAGAGAGAAGGGAAGGAGTCTTCATATAGGAGAGTCTAGTCCCTTGAGGTCTTGGGTAACAAAAACTTAGAGCTGCTTGTCTTTTGGTTAGAACTCATCCTATTTCTCTCATCACAAACAAAACAGACAAAACCCATGTTGTTGTTAAGTGCAGTCGAGTCACCTGTGACTCATAGCGACCCTATGTACAACAGCCCTACACCCTGCTCTATCCCTTGCCAATCTTATTGTCTCTGACACTCCTATCCCCATTACCCCAGTAACTGAACCAATCAATCTCATCAAGGGTGTTCCTCTCCTGTGCTGTCCGTCCACCCTCCCAAGCATGACATCCCTCTCCAAACACTGATCCTGCCTTGCAACATGTCCAAAGTGTGTCAGACAAAGCTTCAGAATCTTTGCCTCCAAGGAGCAGCCTGGCTTCACCCTCTCCAGGATGGACTTGTTTGTTCTCCTAGCAATCCATGGTTTATTCAGTACTCTTCTCCAGCACCACAGCTCCAGGCATCAATTCTCCTTCTATCCTTCCTAGTCATTGTCTAGCTTTCTGATGCATAACAAGTGATTGCAAAGACCATGGCCTGGATCAGGTGCACCTCTGTCTCCAGAGAGACACCGTTGCTCTTCAGTACTTTGGAGAGGTCTCTGACAGCAGACTTTCCCAATGAAATTCATCTTTTAATTTCCTGGCTGCTGATATCAAGCATGTTGATTGTAGAGCCAAGCAAACTGAAGCTGTCAACAATATCAATCTCTTCACCATCTATCATGATGCTGCAAATCAGCCCAGTGGGGGTTTTTATTCCAATTTTAAATAAATTGGCAAGACCCCTACATCATTGCATATAAACCTGTCATCACTGGCACTGTCTTGGAATGCGTACTGAAGCGGTCCTTCTTGAGCTATGACAGTAAGACTATCATAGGTTTAGGGCAGAAAATTATTGAATTTAAGGTTGGAAATAAACATTTTTAAAAGTCTAAACCTCCTTAAGTTCAGTCCTTAGTTTACATCTTCATCTTCACATTTGCTCTAGATTCAAGAAATGTTTTCTTTTTGGTGTTTGTTGTTGGTTTATGGTGGGTTTGTTTGTTTGTTTTTAATCTCCCCAAATAGCACTGTGTATCTAGTTGTGTGTGCAGTACTTAAGTGCTCGACTGCTAACGTACAGACTCATGGGAAGGGTATACCCATCGGCTCCATGGGTAAAGACCTGGTGACCTAATTCCATAGAGTGTACAGCCCGGGACACTCCGTGAGGCAGTTCTTCTATGTCACATGGAGACAGTGAGTCAGAACCAACTCAATGGCACTCAGTGTCAACAGCTACTGCTTATTTAGGCCAAGACCTTTCCGTTCATGCCATAGAAAGATCTGTCCTTAGCTGCTGACTGATCATGTGAGTGTGGAGTTTAGTGTTCAACAGGGCTTTCCTAAGTCATTCAGTTTCTTTTCCATGTGTGGGAATATGGGAGTAGGATGTATTAGCCTATCCATAAGGAGATTGGCTAGTCTCATCTATGCACAAAGGGATTGGCTAGTCTCACCATTAAATTGAGCAGATCCAGGAGCACAATTGAAGAATCCCCCCACAAGGAAAAGAGCAAGCAAAGAATGGTGTGTGTTCTTCAGAGCCAAGGATTCTTGCACCAGGGATGCCAAGAGGGCCTATAGGAGCAGCAGCCAGAGTAGCCATGGTGGAGAGCCAGAGACCCAACATGAGATGGGTGCTTGGGACTGTAATGCTGTTGGAACTAGAGCTAAGGGCCCTGTCCCAAGTTTATTGGACAATTAGGGTCAAGAGGAGGCCATAATTGGCAGGACTAAAAAGTTTGTGACACTGGCCTAAAGTCGTGATGCTCCAGGCTTGAAGCACCTATGAGCACATTTTGGAGGCCCTCCTGACTGTATTCTGCCATTAACCTGGCCTTTAACCTTCTGAATTCCCTAACACAGCTCTGTGTGGTCTGTAATAGATCACATTGGATTTTGGACCCCTTAAAGCAGTAAGATAAGGAGGCACAGGAGTGTAAGGAGCATGTCTGACCTCATGGGAATTGGTTTTGTGTTGTTGATTTGTTTCCAAGTACAGTTCCCTTTTGTGAAGTTGGAAAAGGTAAGATCTGATCATCCCCAAGCAGCCCTTACTCTTTTTACAGTGAATACTGCAGGTGAGTGAGAGAGAGAGACATCTCTCAGCCCAATTTTTATATCCTCTGACATTCGAGCAGGTTTCTTAAATGGATGAATACCCACAAATTTCCTTTTAAAAAGGAAATAGTTTTCCCTGGGGAGGGGTGCTTAAACAATCTGTAAGGTGTATATATATTATATATGTATATATTATAAGCACAGTTTCACCTTTCAAAGAAACATTTGTTTATGGAAAAAAAAAAGCACTCTTAGTATATATGTTGTTGATGTTGTTGTAAATTGTGAAGATTTTTTTTTAGTGCTGTGTATAAAATTTCCCTTTCTCTGCTGCTAAAATTAAAGCTAACCGAGCTTTTGTACTTTGAAAAAGTGATGTTGTTGTACCAAAGGCCTGTTTTCTACAATGGTGCCCTGCAAGCAAGATTAAAAGAAAATCGTGAGCCCTGTAGTTTAAAATCAGTGCCATAATAATCATGGGTCTATAGAGGGAAATGTCATTTATATCAATTTTGGTGCAGGCTGGAACTAGGACCATGACTCGTTTTCAGTTCTGCACCCCAGGGGCTGGTACAATGCCTGGCGTCAAGCACCTGCCCAACATTTGTTTGAATTTAGCTAACTGGGACTTTTCTGTAGGATGCTCACACACTCCACTCTGAAAGAAGAGAATGAGCTAATACTCTTGCAATGGTCCAGGTGTAGAGTCGCCTGTCTTCACCTTCTTGCCCGTTCCTCATGCCACTGTTATTCTCCAAGGGAAACATCACTCAACAGTGAAGCTCATGATCATCCTTGGTAGGAAAGCCCCATGATCGCTAACTGAAAGTTTAGTGCTTCAAACCCAGCAGTCACACCAAGGGAGAAATGTGTAACAATCTGCTTCCATTAAGATTGTTGTTGGTGTTAGGTGCTGTCAACTTTGCCCCAACTCATAACGACCCATGTACAACAGAATAAAACCGACCGGATCCTGCGGCGTCCTCACAGTCTCTGCTTAAGCCCATTGTTGCAGTCATGGGTCAGTCTTCCTCATGGAGGGCCTTCCTTCCTTCACTGACTCTCAGCTTTTTCAAGATTGATGCCCAGCCCCGAAGGACCCCATGAGACACTGTGTGTTGGGATCTACTCAGTAGCAATGGATAATCAGCCATGATACTCACACAGCAGAACTGTTTTCTGTGGTTAGTAGAGTGCTGTCTGAGTTTCCTCCAAGAGTTGGGTTCTTAAAATAACACCAAATATTTAAAACACACAAAGTGCCAAATTCCCTTAATCCTAAAATCTTTTCAAAGATTACAGCGGGCTTGTATTGTCTTGAATAATTTAAGAGGTGCAAATAAGAAATTGTCTGTCATTTGAAACATCTCAACTTAGGTAATTCTGTGAATGTTTCTCTCTGTAATACACTTGAATGACAGGTGATTTCATGAGCTGATTTTTAAATCGAGCCCAGGACAAAGAGACAGCTGACGGAAAAGCTTTTCAATGTCTTTTGTTGAGCAAGAGAAAAAAGAGTGGGCTGATGCTTAGAGAACTCTCATTTCCTGAAAACTAGGTGTTTTTTTAAAACATCTGAAGGGTTAATCAAGTCTCTAGATTCTGCTTTAAGAAAACGTGGTGGGAAGGCTGAGCAGGGTGAGGGTGGTCACCAGGGGTGAAGGAATCATTCAGTGAATTTCATTTAGGAGTGGACACTATTAACAGGGCCTCCTTACTCATCATTAGCTCTCTATTGACATTTGCTCAAGAATGCGGTTTATCTTTCTTTTTGGAGATGTTTTTATTCCCTTTTCCTCTTTAATAGCAAACATTAAGTTTTCGCCACTGGGTATAATCTAATTTCTTCACCGTGTGAGGGTGTATGTTTGTAGAGGCACCCCTTGGCCCTTGAATGATGAAGATCATTTTAATGAGCCTCATAATTTAGCCGTGACCTGCCTCACAGGATATGTTATGAGAAATAACTGATGAAAAGATTGTGGGAATCTCTGCTGCTCCAAAATGGTGCATAGATGATAATGAGGCACAATGGCAGAGAGATCATAAATGTTTGTAGAGCTTTCCCTTTGTTCTCTGGCCTTAGTATTAGGACAATGCAGTGACCCATGAGGGCCCAGGCTGCCCAGTGGAGAAAGGTTAGCCACAACATGCTTTCAAATTTCCTTATAGCTTTGTTTTCCAAAAGTAAAATCTATTTTAATAATGTTGTTGTTGTTGTTATGTGCCATCAAGTCAGAACTGACTCACACATAGCTGACCTTCTAACAATTTTTTTAGAGACTGGAAACACCACAGATGGAGATTGACCATCTTTCTTCTCCAGAGCAGCTGGTAGATTTGAACCACAACTTCTTATACACGAGGTCACCAGAACTCTGTAAAATGATAAATCAGATATTTTACGTTCCTTTCTTTCTTATTATTGCTGTTGTATGTCATCAAGTTGGAGCCAACTCATACTGGCTCTCCAGCAGGTTTTCAGAGGCTGATGATCACACAGGAGGAGATTGCCCATCCTTCTGTGGAGCAGCTGATGGATTTGAATCTCGTGCCTTTGGTGTTGCAGTGCAGCTTCTTACCACTAGGCCGCTGGAGCTCTTTTATGAAGGCTCTAAAATCCAGATATATTTTATACTTGCAGCACATCTCCATTTGACTTGGCCACATGTCAAGCACTCCAGAGCACAAGTGGCCTGTGAGTCCCATACTGGGCAGTGCAGGCCTAATCAAAAGGCCCTACTTGCGTTGAGTGGATTAGTGTTCGTGAGTATGTGAAAATGCTCTTCCTTTTCCACAAATGTCACTGAGCCTTACCTCCTGGATTTCCCAGCAGGAGCCCAGGTACAAAGGGGGGGGGGGGAAGAGCATCAATATTTTCTGAGTGCCAGCTACGCAGACAAGCGACTTACATCGACACATCCCAGCAGATCTGTGAAGAAGGAAGCAGTATCTCTTCAGTTTGCAGAGGAGAAAAGCACGTTTCAGGATGATCAAGGACTTACCAAGGTTGTTGAATCTGCTGTTGACAAACATGGACAAGAGCCCGACTCCAGGGCCCAGACACTTAGTGCTGCATCCTGTTTCTGTCTTAGGCATCACCAGGTCACGGTAATTCTCAATCTGACATGCATAGAATCATCTGGTGACTTGTTAAAAGGCTGGTTGCTGGACCTAGTGGTGCTGATTCAGCAGCGGGATGGGGCCGGAGAATTTGCATTTCTAACAAGTTCCCAAGAGATACCACTGACACTGCACCTCCAGGGAGCACAGAACCTCTGTTCTATAGACCAGAATAGATATGTTTGACAGAGTTGTCTGTCTTAAGCTAATACGATGCATCCCTGTTCAGCCAGGAACTGAATTTTGATTCATAAATCTGTCCGTTGTCCCATTTGGCAGTTTAAGTTTAAGCATAGGGAGTCCTAGAGGTTAGTATAAGGAGCTGCATTGCTATCCCAAAGGCGTACAGTTTGAATCCACCAGCTGTTCAACGGGATAAAGACAGGAAACCTGTCTTGTTATTTACTACCTCTGAAAATGCACTAGCGGGTCAGCTATAGGCCAGTTCTAACTCACTTGACAGTACATAACAATACCCACATAGAATGGGTTGAGATGTTGTTGTTGTTATTGTTGTTGTTAGGTGCCATTGAGTCTGTACTGACTCATAGCTGACCCTCTAGCAGATAATCAGAAGCTGTGTCACACACAAGAAGATTATCTATCTTTCTCCCAAGGAAGAGCTGGTGGCCTCGAACCGCCTACCTATGAATTGGAAGCACAATTCCTTTATACACTAAGCCACCAGAGCTCCCTGTGGCTTAGGATAGGTCTCCTCGTTATGAATCTTTTTATCCATTTTCAGTCAATCCTTGAAGATGAGTACTTTAACAAAAGTAGAGGAATGACCATGTCTTCACTTGGTCTGCGCAGAATCGAAGATGGTGCTGTGGGTGTCTTATATCAAGAAAACATTGAATAGTTTTTTCCAACATGTACATTCTTTCAAGTTATTACTGCTGGCTTTTGAAAATACATACAGCATCTTTTCTTTAAGATGTAGCCATCTCATAAAAAATTTTTTTTTCTGGTGACTTCTTAAAAAAAAAAAACAAAGCAAAAGAAAATTATAGTCTATGTACCTACCACTGTTTAAACACATGCGCATGCACACACACACACACCCAAGCTCAAGTCTGAAATTTAATTTCTTGTATTTTAACTACAACTGTTGTGCTCAACAAAAAAATAAATTCTTTACCTTTCCACCTAACTGCAAGTTTCACCAGAAAGGCATTACGAAGAATGAAGGCCAGTTCTTTTTTGTCACCAAAAATATCTACTGTTTCTCAAAGCCTTTCCCCCCTTGAAACTGTGGTCTTGTCTCTATCTCTAATTGCTGATGAAATGCCAGTTTGGAGAAGACTGGGTGGTTGTGGTTGTTGCTATGTACCCTTAAGTCAGAACCAACTTGTAACTGACCTTCGAGCAAGTTTTCAGAGACAGTAAAAAGCATGGAAGGAGACTGCCCGTCTTTGTCCTGCAGTGCAGCTGGTGGAGTCTAAGCACATGCTTTTGGGTTGGCAGCACAGTTCCTTACCACTAAGCCACCAGAGCGCTGAAGGAGGGAAACCTGTAAGACAAAAATGTGCTTTTGGAGATCTCTCGCTTTATAATGCAGTTCATTAATGCAGAATCAGTTCATTTCATTTCATTCAGGAGCAAATAGAACAGCCTCCGAGTCCCTTTCCTTAGATACACAGTCCATCAGAATGTTCATTTAATGGGATCCTAGCACAAGTCCGGGCTTCATCTTTAGAACACAAAGCCTATGCCTGGAACAAAAGGCACGGTAAGCCATAATATAGTCCTTTTGATGGAACTACCAGCAAGCCACATCAGAAACCAATTGTTTGTCTCTGGAATATTACAGGGAGGCAGGGTACTCTTTTGCCAGACACAATCCAAAATGTTTCCTAATCTAGTCATATTTTTTTTCAGTGTAGGAGAATGCTTCTCAGACTTCCATGTGTCCATAAATCACCCAGAGAGCTTCTTAAATACCAAGTCTGATTCAATAGGTTTTGCATGTCTAACGAGCTTCCTTGTAATGCAGACACCACCAGGAGTAGCGAGAAGACTAGTGTTTCCTTTCTGGAAACACTGCCAGATGTGAAAGGGTTAACATTTAGGATTCACAAGAGGAGAAAGGGGAGATGGAAGAGGTAAGATAGCAAAGAGCCAATCACAATGACAGAGAAAAGCAGTGAAGCCACACCCAGAGAATAATGTGGCTGATAATAGGTGGTAACCCAGGATAACAGATGGTAACCCAGGCAAGACACCATGCTTGGTAAAGTCAGTGAAAAGAGGAAAACCTTCAACAAGATGGATTGACATGGTGGCTTCAAGTAAAGCAGTGACGTGAGGATGGCTCAGGACCCAGCAGCATCTCCTTCTGCTATACAGAGTACACCAAGAGCCCAAATCAACTGGATGGAACCTAGCAAGAACAATAGTCCAGGCAAGCAATAGCAATCTAGGATATTAGGATCATGACAGGGGGAACGTGTGTAATGACAACTCTTATGCATATCAGGTATCTGTACCCCTTGTAACTGGGTCAGTGCTGACCCGTGGCGATTCTGTAAGACAGAATAGAACTGCCCCGTAGGATTTCAAGGCTGTAAATCTTTGTACAAGCAGACTAGCTCATCTTTCTCCCCACAGAGCAGCTGGTGGGCTGTCAGACCACCAATCTTTCATTTCACATCCAAACACATTCATTATTGTGCCAAGATTTCTTGTATTATGCCGGCGGTCAGATAGATGTTGTTATGTGCCGTCGAGTTGCTTGCGACTCATAGCGACCCTATGTACAACAGCCTAAACCCTGCCCTATCCTGTGCCAATCGCACTGCCTTTGATACACCCATCCCAATTACCCCAGTCACTGAATCAATCCACCTCATAGAGGGTCTTCCCCTCCTGCGCTGTCCCTTTACCCTCCCAAGCATGATGTTCCTCTCCAAGGACCTGGCCCTCCTTACAACATGTCCAAAGTATGTCAGACAAAGCCCCAGAATCCTTGCCTCCAAGTAGTAGCCTGGTTTAACCCTCTCCAGGATGCATCTGTTTGTTTTCTTGGCAGTCCATAGTACATTCAATACTCTTCTCCAGCACCACAGCTCAAAGGCATCAATTCTCCTTCTATCCTCCCTAGTCATTGTCCAACTCTCTGATGCATAACAAGTGATTGCAAAGACCATGGCCTGTATCAGACGCACCTTGGTCTCCAAAGACACACCATTTCTCTTGAGTATTTTAGAGAGTTCCCTAACAGCAGACTTTCCCATTGCAATATGTTTTTTTATTTCTTGGCTGCTGGTGCCAAGAGTGTTGACTATGGAGCCGAGCAAACTGAAGCTGTGAACAGTCTCAGTCTCTTCGCCATCCATCCTGATGCTGCCAATTGGTCCAATGGTGAGAATCTTTGTCTTCTTGACATTGAGCCTCCTGAAATTGATTGCAGAACAGAAGGCCATGGGTGAAGGGAGAGAAATGGAAACGAGATGAGAGTTCTGACAAGGACTGAGGGGTGGGAGAGGATCTGAGACATAGATTCCAACCAGAGGCAGACAGGCAAGGACCCACTGGCTTAAACTGGAGCCTCAGAAACTTGGTTGAGCCCAATGATCTGAAAACTCAGCCCTAAAGAAGTCAATATTTAAATATTCACAATCCATAGGCCAGCACTATTGCAAAAGGGTGTATATTTATTATCTTACACAATTCTCCTACATTTCTGTGTTAGACTTTATTACTCCATGCTGGAGATGAGGTCTCTGAGGATCAGAGATTCCACACCATACCTAATGTCCTGAACTGATAAGTGAAACACAAACAATGCACTCTTTCCCTGACTTCATGCATGCTTAATGGTACATCGACGGAGTGACCTAGACACCAGTCCAGGCAGGGTACAGGCCACTCTCAGAGCTAAGGATGGAAGGAATTCTAGTAGTGTGAGCAGCCTCAGCTGAAGATGAAAGAGGAAGGAAAGCATCTGGTATCGGGAACCTCAAATGCTACCTTATACTAAAGGCCGCCTGGGTTTAGTTTGATACGATTAAAAGATAGAACTAGATTAAAGTCTAGAATTTATACAGCAGAATAGTACAACACAACACCAGAGAACTCCGGTGGCCTAGTGGTAAGGAGCTGCCCTGCAATCGCAAAGGCATGTGATTCAAATCCACCAGCTGCTCCTCAGGAGAAGGATAGACAGTCTCCTTTCATGCTCTTTATGGCTTCTGAAAACACACTTGGAGGGTCAGCTCTGAGTGGGTTCTGACTCAACAGCAAATAAAAACAGCCATCTGCACAGTGGAACCTTCAGTTTAGTAGGATAGAATTCAGACCTGTGATTGTGCCACATAGAGTCCCATCTCCTGGTTGGCTGTTTACAGTTATGTCACTTTGCCCATTACCATTATCTCATTTCATATAGGAACGATGCCTGTCTTATATCTTTCTCTTCTCTGCCTCCTACTCTAGTGTCTCCTCTCCCTTCTACTGTTCTCCTCTTATTCTAATTATCATTTTTTGGTGAAGATTCAACTTGGAGAATCACACCAGTAAGTCACATTTTAAACACAGAAAATAACACTTTGGCAAAGAATTTCCACTTGAAAGGATTTTTTTTTAGTCAATATTTGATTGGAAACAAAATCTAAGCTTTGGTTTTCATACCAAGTCAGCATGTTTTATTACCATTACTATTTGCCTTGATGAGGATTTATAATCACGGGAAGCACTGTAGTCGGGAGTGGAAGAAAAAGCAAATTGAAAGAGAGCACTGTAAATGTCACACTGTTCCAACCTTAGTTTGGCTTTGCCTTTACGTATGTGTCTTTGTTGGTCTGTGAGACCAACTTCCCTGGACATTCAATGACAAGGAATCAAACTGCTCCATCAGAGAGCCCGGCTGGTGTAACCCAAAACGAGTTGCACTTCTAATCTAAAAGCCACACTTCTCCAGAACTTGGAATCCACCAATTGCTCCATAGTAATGGCAGTCTCCTCCTTGTTAAGATTTCACAGTCAGTGAAGGATCATTGCATCAGAACCCACTTGACATCAATCAGTTTGTATTTGTTTTTGAGCGACTCCATTGCAATCTATTTCAAGAGCTTCTCAGACAGAGAGATGTACAAGTAATATGAAGTCCAGACCTAATTTTAAGAGAACGGAGGCATAGTAAGCATACAGATAGATTCAGTGAATTCCTTTACACCTTGGTGCTTGATTCACTTCATGCTGCAAGCTACATACAACAAAAAAGACGGCATTCTTCAGACTCCTTACAAGGCCATTCTGCCCACCACTTGGCTTCCACTAAAGAGTGTTATCCAAGAAAGTGGAAGTTAGGCCCGACACCTGGCGGGGATGTGTATGGGAGTAGATGGCAGCGGTAACATACATCTCAGTGGACGGCCTCAACTTTCACAGAGATCAGTAACGCTCCTGGTACGGATCTTGACCAAAAGCAGTGTCCAAAGGCCAGTGACTTTGGAGCAGCTTTTTGATTCTCCAGTGTCCTAGAAGAGACAGTTTCATTGGGGGGCCTTTTCTGTGAGGTTATTCCAGGGATTTTCCTGGGAAGTCTAGCCAGTAGCCTGCTCCTTTTTTTACTAACAACTTTGTAAGATCGTAATTCCTGCATTAAACCCTTTGTGCTTTAACTAGCTGCAGTGGATTCTCTTATCTGCAACTGAACCTTGACTAATCCAGAAGGACTTTACACTGAGGATACATGGGCTTTCCCCTAGAAATGGAACAGTCAACAAACTAGAGGGTGGGGGGCGTGTATGTGTGTGTCTTTCACGTCATTCTTTCTCAGTAAACCTGCCTCCCCCACTAGCCAGTCCTTTACATAATGCACTTTGAGCTTTCCTTTCACCAATACATGCTTACTTGACCTGAAGTTATGAACAGTCCACCAACCCCAAACCCAAATTTCCAAGGGATAGGATCCCACTGACATAGATAGGTCTAGGTGCCCACCCCTGATTCGATCAATTGTTACTTCCATTATAAAACTCTGTCTACTTAATTTGTTGTTGTTGTGGTCTGCCATAGGCTAATGGATTCCAACTTGTAAGGACCCTATAACAACAGAATAGAATCATATAGGGTAGATTAGGAAACCATAGGGTATCCTAGGCAGTAATCTTCATAAGGAGCAGAGCCTCACATTTTTTATGGAAGCAAGGAGTCATTGGTGGGTTCAAATGGAAGGCTTTTCTTTTGGTCAGTATTTCGGTGCTTAACCATTGAGTCACTAGGGCTCTTTGAAACTTGTCTTCATAGTTTAATAGGTGACATTTACAGTGAAGGAACCTAAACTTAGGCAATTTTTTTTTGTTTTCTTGTTTTATTTAAATTTATTATTGATTTCAGTAAATATTTACAGAGCCTTTGGAGTTCCATTCATTCATTGTTGCACTTTTCTCCCCTCCCAACCCTCCCCCCTAGTATACTATACCCTCTTGGAAAAGTAAAAAACAAATTCTTTCATTGTTTTATAAACTCTCCCCCAGGTCCACTCCACCATGTAGCCTTTGCTCTAGGCTCCTGTCGTGACAAAAATACCTAATCACATATCCCTTTTAAACAGTTTTCTCCCTCATCTGTTTCAATGCAGTATACATTATTGAACCCATCTTTCTCAGTCTCTCCCCAACCCCATGTCAGTCCTGTGTTACAACAGTGGCACCATGCAGTATTTGTCCTTTTGTGACTGAGATACTTCACTTAGCATAATGTCCTCCAGAGTCACCCATTTTTAATAATATTGCATGAGTTCCTTGTTTTTCAATGCAGCATAGCATCCCCTTGTGTGAATATACCACAGCTTCTCTATCCATTCATTTATTGATGGGCACTTAGGTTGTTTCCAACTCCTTGCTATTGTGAACAAAGCCTCAATAAACGTGGGTGTGCATATATCTGCTTGAATGTCAGTTATGGTCTCTTTGGGGTATATTCCCAGTAGTGGAATTGCTGGGTCAAATGGTATCTCTATTTGCAACTTTTTGAGAAAGCACCATACTGCCTTCCACAGTGGTTGCACCATTTTCCACTCCCACCAACAGTGAATAAGAGTTCTAGTTTCTCCACAACCTCGCCAGCATTTGTTGTTTGCTGTTCTGTTAAATTTTGCTATTCTGACTGGGGTGAGATGATATTTCATAGTTGTTTTGATTCGCATCTCTCTTAGAGCTAGGGATTTTGAACATTTCTTCGTGTGCTTGTTGGCCATCTGAATGTCGTCTTCAGTGAAGTGTCTGTTCATATCCTGTGCCCATTTTTCTATTGGATTATTTACCTTTATCTTGTTGTGGTGCTCACGTATTTTCTAAATTCTGGATGTAAGTCCCTTATCTGATATGTCATTACCAAATACTTTTTCCCAGTCAGTGGCTTCCCTTTTTACCCTGTTGGAGAAGTTTTTGGATGTGCATAGGGATTTGATTCTTAGAAGATTCCATTCATCTATTTTATCTTCTCCTGGTTGTAGGAACTTAGATAATTTCTATGACTTGTCCCAAATTACACAATGGATAAGTAGAAAAGTCATAATTTACACTCATGTTCCTGTCTGCCCGCAAATGTGGTGCTTGTTTCTCTACAACAGCCCTTCCCTTTTAGATCTCCCGTTATAACTCTGGGATGCTTTCCAATTTACAGTGTATTTGTATTTTCTCTATCACACTTGATCCTTTCCACAGATCCATTATTGTTGTCATTCCAATTTGACAGAGAAGAAAATTGGTGGTCACAGGTATATTCAGAGTCCTACTTCTCCAGTGGGTTACCATGAGTCATATTCAATTCAACAGCACCTAACAACAACAGCACATCTCATCAAGAGCCATGGTGGCATAGTGATAAGGCGTTGTGCTGCTCTCTCAAATCCCCCAGCTACTCATGGGAAAGATAAGCTGTCTCCTTCCATGCAGTTTACAGCCTCTGAAAACTCGCCAGATTGTCAGCTATGAATGTGTTCCAGCTCAATGCCATCTAACAACCACCACCACAACATATTCCATAAGCTTCGGTTGTTCTTGTTGTTATATGCCATCAAGTCACCTGTGACTCATAGCCACCCTATGGACAACATCTCTGAACCCTACCCTATCCTGGACCAATTTCACTGTCCCCAATACACCTACCCCCATTATCTAAGTTAGTGTATCAATCCATCTAATCCTGGATCTTTCTTTCCTTCACCGACCCTCTACCCTTCCAAGCATGATGTCCTTCTCCAAAGACTGTCTCCCCCCCCTGCAATATGCCCAAAGTATGTGAGATGGAGCTTCAAAATCCTTACCTCCAAGGAGCAGCTTGGCTTTACTCCCTGCAAAACAGACCGCTTGTTCTTTTGGCAGTCCATGGTATGTTCAATACTTTTCTCCAGTATCAGAGCTCAAAGGTGTCAGTTCTTCTCCTGGCATCCTTATTCATTGTCCAGCTTTCTGATGCATAGTGAGTAATTGCAAAGACCATGGGTATCTCTAGGCTGATATTGTTGCTCTTCAGCAATATGGAGATGTCCCTGATTGTCCCATTACAATTCATTTTTTTTTAATTTCCTGACTGCTGGTGCCAAAGGAAGGGTATTGATTGTGGAACCAAGTAAACTGAAATTGTTAACAATCTCAATCTTTTTTCCATCTGTCATGATGCTGCTAGTTGGCCCAGTGATGAGAATCATTGTTTTCTTGATGTCAATCCATACTGGAGACTGCAGTCCTTGATCTTCTGTAGCAAACACTTTAGGTCCTCCTCAGTTTAGGCAAGCAAGGTCATGTCATCTGCATAATGTAGGTTGTTTATGAGTCTTCCTCTGATCATGATGCCATATTCCTCCTCAGACAGTCCAACTCCTGAATAAACTGTTCCACAGATAGATTTAAAAGGTATGGAGAAAGGATGCATCCCTGATGCACTCCTTTCTTGATTTTGAACCATGCAGTGTTTCCTGAGGTTCAAAGTTCCATCTTCTGGATCTTAAAGAATTAATATTGCAGGGGGGCTGGGAGGGAGGAGTAACAACCAAAATGTAAATGAAGCTATATCCTCTGGGATATGATACTATAGTGGCATTTCTTTAGTTAATGAGTTCTAACGGAAATAAGCATATGTCAATTTTGTTTTGCTTTGTATAACACAGTTGGAGAAATTCTGTTGGACCATGAAACTCTCTCAGTCTAAATGAGTGGAAATTGTAGCTCCCTAAGAAAGAGCATAAAGGAAACCTAGCTGTAAGGAAGATTCACCCCCACAATCCCCTCAGCACAATAAAGCCAAATCCTAAAACCCACTCCCTTTCCAACTTGAAAGTTCACTTGGAGCCCTGGTAGCTGGGTAGTTAAAGGGCTCAAATGATAGCCAAAAAGTCAATAGTTTGAACCCACCATCTACTCTCAGGAGAAAGAAGTCTTTTTCCATAAACGTACAACCTTGGAAGCCTTTTGGGATAGTTCTTCTACTCTGGCCTAGAGGATTGTTATGACTCTCAGCACAGAAAGAAAATTTATAGTATCAGAAGATGACTGAAGAGTTGATAAAGCACATTGACAGGGAAATGTTATGGCTTTCTTTAGAGGTCAAAGCTTGGCATGGGACTGTAGAATACCTTTGAGGTGATTATTTGGCCAGAGGACAGGTCGGCACTTTGAACCCAACAGTTGCCCCACAGGAAAAAGATGAAACCATCTGCTGCTGTGAAGACCTGCAGCCTTGGGAACCCGGTGACCACAGTCCCGTACTGTCCTAGAGGGTTGCCAAAGTGAGAATTGAGTCAAGGGCATCACATAGGTTTGGTTTTGGGGTTTGCTTGCTATTGTACCTTGCACTTTAATGGGAGACCCATATGACTTCTCAATTTCGGGACGCTTTGGAAGTTTCTTCCTGTTGGCCAGGAAGGGCATTTGCATGAAGGGCTCATTCTTGTTTCTGCCAACACTTTGAGAAGTATTTATGCATTCTTTCCAACTTTTCTGCAAAGAAAGCCATTTCTCAAGAGAAACTGCCAAGGCATTTTCTACATCATCTTTAACTAATGACTATTGAGCTGCCATCATGTACAGTGCAATCCAGAACTCTCCAAGAAGCAAAGACTGCTATGGGATTGAAGGCTGCTCCATTATTTCTTCCACGGTGACCTTGTGGCTGCAGGGCAGTGCCCTGTGATAGAAGACGCGATCATTGTCCTCCTCTAGCAACAGGGCCTTTGACAACCTTTCCCACTCCCTGCCAGTCATGTGCAATGCAGATGTCTCATTACCCTGGGGCACAACAATAACAGAAGGGCAGGTTTCATCACTTGAACCCTGAATTTCCCAGAACAACCCCTGGACACTCCTTCAGGGTCGATGTCAGATCCAGTTCAACTCACTACAATTCTGACCACTACTTGTTTTTGTTGTAGTGTGCTGTCAAGTTGAGTATGACACACAGTGACCCTATGAATAGATCTGAATGCTGTCCTAGCCTTTGCCATCCTCACAATCTGACACACTCGAACCCATTGCTGCAGTCACTGTGTCAATCTACTTGGTTGAAAATCTTTCTCCCTTTCACTGTCCCTCCACCTTCCCAAGCATGATGTCCCTTTCCAAGTAATAGCCTTTCCTAAACAACATGCCCAAAATATGTGAGACCAAGCCTTATCATCTTTGCCTCCAAGGAGCATTCTGGCTGCACCTTCTCCAGAGTATGTGCTCTTTTCTTTGGACAGTCCATGAGATACTCAGTACTCCTCTTCAGAATTACACCTCAAGGCGTCAATTCTTCTTCTGTCATCCTTAGTCACTGTCCAGCTCTCAGATGTATAGCAAGTGATTGAAAAGACCATGTCCTGAACCAGGCGTACCTAAGTCCTCAAACTAACACCATTACTCCTGAAGAATTTGGAAGGGCTCCTGACTGCAGACTTACCCAGTGAGGTACGTCTCATGATTTCCTAACAGCTGGTACCAAGTGATTGTGGACCCAAGTAAGATAAAGTTATTGACAGTTTCAATCTTTTCTCCATGTATCATGATGTTCCCTACAGGTCCAGCAGTGAGAATTTTTGTTTTTGTGACACGGAGATACAATCCATGTTGAAGGCTTTGTTTGTTCTTCTCTATTAAAGCTCTAACATGCTCTTCAGGACCTGCTATGTACTCAGCTCTCATCATTTTCCAGCCGCTGCTCCATGCCTTGTTCTAATGGCTCTTCTGCCGTGTCATCGTCGAGTACGAAAATTCTGTTCCTAAGTTGGCACAGAAATTCATAACGATGATTTGGAATGACACTAAAATAAGTTCCACAAACGTAAAGTGGATCTTTGTTAGTGTCTTAACTTTCTAGAGAGCAAAAGGAACTCTCCAGGAATTAAAGATCTGATCCCATGGGAAAAGCTGAGCATTTCTGAAGATGATATTTGTCCTGGAAACATCAGGGACAGGCTCTGCAGCCTAGTAGTGGTTGAATAGAAACAGTCAAGGCCATAGCTGTTGGTAGTTAGATGGATTGAGCGAAGTTGTTTTGGTCCTTTGAGAGCAAGCACTAAAAAGACACAGTGTGGAAGCCAGATCTCTAAACCCAGAGGTGGCCTCTGGCAAATTGTTTTCACCTTGGAGGACTAAGAGAGAAGGTCTGAAAATCAAGTAACACCCTGAGGGACAAGATTAACTGAATTACCCTATCTCTGGTATTATGATATCCAGTGAAGCTGATCTGATTAGCTCCAGTTGGTATTTACATAGTGTCTCAGTAAAGTTTGCATTTCAGCTCCTCCAAAATGAGTTTTAGGTACCCTCTGAATATTTTCATCTCTTTCATAAACTGTTCTTGGGCTGCTTTGTTACACTACTTTGTGCTTCTAAGTACTTTACACTCAGCCTACAAACACTCACTCATTAAACCAGCATTGCCACTTCCTCACAAGATGGAGAATGAGTTTCTTGAAAAAGAGACAGCAGTTAAATGGTTTGACCAAAGTACATTAACAGGAAGTCAAAAGACAAATTGCCTTGGGAAAATCTGCTATTATGGACCTCTCCAGAGTGCTGAAAAGCAAAAATGTCAGTCTAGACACAAAGGTGCACCTAATCCAGGCCATGGTCTTTTCAGTTACTTGTTATGCTTCAGAGAGCTGGGCAATGACTAAGGATGACAGAAAAACAGATGCCTTCAAGTTGTGGTGCTGGAGAAGAGTCTTGAACATACCATGGACTGCCAAGAAAACAAATTGGTCTGTCCTGGAGAGGGTGAAGCCAAGTCTTTCCTTGGAGGCTAGGATTTTTTTTTTAATTGGGAAAAACATATTGGGGGTACAAGGAGGTGAGGGTTAGGGGCAGAAGGGTGAGGATGGGCCAGGATGCAGTTGCAGAGCTGCACAGTTTGGTCGGTGGGGGGAGCAGGTGAAGGAAATGATGAGGGTCCAGTGGGGACCAGATGCTACAGAGGAATGACAAGCATTTTCCAATAGTAATTAAACCAACTGTCTTATTGATTTGGGAATTGGATGCCGACTCTCTGGCTTCTTCATGCTGAACAGGGGCGTAGATGTAAAGGGGGGAAGGGAGGATGCTTTATCACCTTACTGGCGGTCTTGGGTTACAGCTGCTTGCCTTCTTGCTCTGTTAGAAGATATTTTCCTGTCATTTGCTCCCCTCTGGACTGCAAAGTGTTTGGAGGCTAGGATTTTGAAGCTCCACCTCACTTACCTTGGGAATGTCAGTCCTTGGAGAAGGACATCAAGCTCAGAAGGGTGGATGGACAGCACAGGAGAGAGAGACCCTGGATGAGATGGATTGATACAGTAACTGGGACAATGAGAGTTGGTGTGTCGGAATTAGTGAGACCGGCTCAGGACAGGAAAGGGTTCAGAGCTGCTATACATAGGGTCTCTATACATCGCAAGTGACTCAGTGGCACATAAAAACAATAACATACTATGACAGGTTTGGAAGAAGGAGTGACATCCACTTCCTAGATCACATGCCTCCAGAAACTTTATGAACTGTGATAAATGTTAATAGTTGTAGAGGGGCTTCAAGTCTTTTGTTCATAGGGTCATTATGAGTCATGCTCGACTCAAAGGCAATCAACAACAATACTAGATGGGTAAGAATAAAACCCCACATTCAGTGGCTTCCAGTACCCTCTCTCAATAGCCGTATCCCCAGACTTTGTTTCTTCTTTTTCCAGCTCTGTGAGATAATTTATATTTTCATGCGGTGTGACCTTTAGGGAATGAAAGAACAAAAAGGGAGGCAAGGAAATGTGATTTCATCTTGGCCTAAGAGCTAATATTCTCAGATTCTCCTTTCCACTCCTTATCCCCACCATGTGGTCTCCCCAGATTTCTAATCCCTCAATTTCTGAGATAATGACTCTTTGAACAAAAGCGAAGAGACCCTCTGCCTTTTTCCATGTGAGCCTCCAAGGAAATCAACCATGAAGCAGACATCCATGCATCCTTGTGACTCTTCTGGTGAAAAGGAAAGGCAGGAACATTGCCCCCTTTCCCCTCTTACTGGATATGTCTTAAATTTCTGCTATTGATCTTCATGTTCTATCTTGGTTTTTAGTTCAGTGCCCTGCCTGGTCAGTTGGCTGGGGGAGTCTGAGTATTTGCTGGAAACACTTTTCTTGGTTCAGTGAGAAACAGTTGACACCAAAGGACAAGATCTTGCTGGCCTTTCATGAGCTGAGTTCACACTTATGTGTCTGGGGGCAGAAAGCACACTCCATGCTGCCATTTTTCGGAGTGAATTGAGCAGAGCTGGGCTTGGATCTGCTCCACTGCTGGAGGTGCTGTGTGACTAAAGGTCATGAGATGACAGTTCAAGGAACTAATAATGTCCCTCAGGTTTTTATTGTGGTTTTCAGTTTGTTGGGGTGTGTTGTTTTTTCTATACAGAGATGTTCCCTTCCCCAGCAGCAGAATCCCTGCTAATTAGCCAGCTGGTTGCTTTATTTCTATGACTGACAGTTTTCAAACAATGAGAAATAGGTCCAGCGAGCAAAGCTCCTGGCATGAAAAGATTAGCTTGACTTTTATTTCCGGGAACAGAAAATGACTCCCAGCATCCTCCTTTTAGAGGAAGGTTTGTTGTACCCCTCTATCAAATGAAACATTCCTCTCTCCAACTGGCCTATTCTGTTGCACTCTTTGGTTGCCCTGCAATCCTTCATAGACATGTTAATCAGAACACTCTGGAGTTTCTATACCACATGCCTACATACACAGCTTTTCAAATGCATGAGTAAAGTAAAAGAAAATGCTCAGATAGAAGTTCTCTGAACACCAGCTTCTAGTCTTCCTGCAGAGGTCCATCAGCTGTTAAATATAGATGTATTTAATAGGTTCAATAGTTCATGAGGAGACATGAGACAGCCTTCAGTTTGGAAAACAAAAACAGAGAGAGGAAGAATCCTCAAAGGATATCATTGAATGATACATTTTCCTTACGACCTATGAACCAAACAGGGCACAAGCTTCCTTCTAGCTTTATGTCATCTAAAAAAGCTGAATTGAAGAGTAGTCCAGTGATGGTTTGAGAAGACCGGGCTGGGAGCAACTTTTCTTACTGGGGTAGTGGTGGGACCAGGAAGGGGCTTTGCAGGCAGAAAACCATGTTTTGACAAAATAGTCTTGCTCATTTCTCTTTTGCCTTTCCAAGCACGAGACCTTCTCCCTAAACATCCTTAATCTTCTTTAAAGAAGATGTGCAAATATTAAATTAAACCTTATGAAATTATCAACATTCAGCCTTTTTGCCATAAGAAATGTCAATTTCATAAGGTTCAAATAACAGAAAAATTAACATTTTTCTTTTGGCCTACAAAAAAAAAGAATTTTGCATCAGGACAGTGGTTCAAAAGCAGTATATTCTGAAACGAGAAAGGATTTTCTATATTTGTTTATTTATTTGACACTTCAAGGGCTAAGTAATGGAGTTTCCCAAAAACCATGCCACCAAAGCTCCTTCACAGAGATGCAGTTATACATTATGTTATGTTTCAAATATCTCTCTGGATGTTTTCAGAAAGAAAAAAAAATTTTGGCCCAGTGAGTAATGCTGTTTTTCCTTTATTTGTGTGACTTGATTAATCCTGCTCATCTCACTAACAATTCTCACTACTTTTTTAGTGGACCTCTCTAAAGAAAATAAGGGATTTCACATTTACACACACACACATGCACACACACACACACACAGAGCCCAAAATTCACTCTTAGTTTTATTTTACTCTTATTTATTTTTGTTTTGTCTTTTTAAAATGTTTTAAATTGTATTGTTTTTGTGTGTGTACCATCAAATCTGATCTGACTGGTACAGGGGGAGATTGCCCCTCCTTCTCCAGCAGAGCATCTGGTGGATTCGAACCATGCACCTCTGGGATTGCAGTGCAGCTTCTTGCCACTAAGCCTGATATTTTGTCTTTTCTAAAAAAAAAATACATAAATAAAAATCCTAGGATGACAACTTCCCTACTGACTAATAATGGCTTCAATTAAGCTTATCAATAACTTTATGCAGGGTAACAGTGGGTGGCAGAGATGGTTCAGTGGTAGCCTTCTTACTTTCCCTGTGACAGACCTGGGTTCAAGTCCCAAAGACAGCCACCACTCGTCTGGCGTTGAGCTGCCAGCACAAAAGCATGATGTTCCAATCGACTAGCTCCTCATTGGGAGAAAGTTGAGCCCTCTCCTGTCATGTGATTTACTGCTTCTGAAAACCCGCTGGAGGAGCAACTACAAGGCACATCCAACTTGACGGGCCCCAACATGATTCTCAGCAGCTTTCAGCCAAGCTTCAGTTTCCTCCGACTGTGGGGGAAAAGCCTGATGATCTACTGACAATCAGCCATTGAGGGCCTTATGAATCCCAACAGTTCTTTCCATAACTGATCCCAGAGACAGTGCAGCTCCCTGGCCCAGAGATTGGCTCCCTGGCACTTAACAACCAGTTCTCAGTATGTCACATCTATTATTCTCGTAACCGTGGAGGACAGAGTAAATCTTGTTACTTCCATTTGACAGGTGAGAAAAATGGAGTTCAAAGGAGGGAACTGGCTTGCCAAAAATCATTGCATTAGTTAATGACACGGTGAAATTAGAACCTCATTCTTGGGAAGCCAGGTCCTGCACTCTCTCTGCTCAAACCTAACAGCTTTTGTGTGAGCTGTCTCTCAGCCTGGCTCCTCAGTGTCTGCAGGGGGAGAGCAAACTGGAGCTCAAGCAGCCCCCCTACACGGCCCTACAAGGACCCTGGAGTCCATGCAGCGGCAATTTCTCCAGCAGATGCCACCTCAACACACTCGCTTCACCAGAAAGGGCAGGCTGTGCTACAGGGCACCGCTGCTCTGCAAAGCGGACAGAAAACATCACGCACAGATGAAGTCAGGAGCAAGACTCACACTCCCTGCAGCCTCAGCGGGGGTTCCTCCTTCTGTGAGTGCCTTCACCTTCACACTGTAACTAGCACCTCCCTCACTCTGTGGACGTTCCCCACCCTGGAGGCAGGCAAGCCACACACCCAGTGTGCATGAAACTCACGCGACAGGGCCTCAATCCTGCAATCAGATCTCTTTTTAATTTCAGTGCTTTGCAGTTTGGCTAACATTAACTTTATTGGGTAATTACCTCATTCTGTGTGCTGTTAACAGCACTGTGGACAAGAATGTCAGCCTGCTACAAGCGCTGCGCTTGCTAACAGCAACACAGACAGAAGCTGTGGCCTGTGTTATTTTTTATAACCTGTTTATTAAAATTGTATGAGAAAGCCGCTTTCTCCCTTGTGGGCCTTCCCTTGTCGTTTGGCTGCAATTACAGTGGCTTGCATATAAATTTGGTGGCCTGACTTCCCTTCCATCCACACCTACTGCTTCTGAGCCAGAGTCAGCCCCCTCACCCTTCACCCCTCACCGGGTCTTCTTGCCCAGAGAGAACTGACAGGGCTGTGAGGAATCAGTGGGTCAGCTTCGCCCACCTTCCCAGCAAGCTCACCAAGGCCTGGCAGGGGAGCTCCTCCCTGCAGAGGGAAGAGGCTTCCTTCTTCCTTCTCCTGGTTCTCCTGATTGCCCATCACCACCAAAGATTAACTCTCCTCAGCATTCCGCAGGAGGCCATCGTCTTCTCACTTAGGCTTCCCTGATTGTCTGCAGTGGAACAAATGTCCTGTACCGTTAGCTACGTTTGAGTAATGCCGTGCTTGCAAGTTTCCATAAATTCCTCTGGTGGCATAATCTGTAGGAAGTTGTGCTGCTAATCCAACTGTGCCTCGGATCCTCCAGTGACTTCAAGGGTGCGACTGACAGCCTCCAAAAACCCGCTGGAGAATCAGCTATGAGTCTGCTCCAACTCGACAGCAGTGACTTTGAGTTTTGTTTTTTTCAGTTTGTGAGGAACTGCAGACCATAGCAACACAGAGATGTCTCTGAAGACTGTCCCTTGGCAAAGCAACCAGGATGAATCTTGTTGAATGAATAATGGTCAATGCTTCCAAGCACACTTGGTCACGAGATCTTGTTGTCACACCGCAAATATTTATATAATGGAAAAAACAGTGTTTGGGGGGGGGTTCTCTTTTTTTTCCCCATTTACTTTTTTTAAAAAGAAAAATTTTTTATTTTATTTTTTATAATTTTTATTTATTTATTTATTTATTCTTTTTATGTGTGTACCGTCAAATTGGATCTGACTGGTACAGGAGGCGATTGTTTCTCCTTCTTCAGCAGAGCATCTGGTGGATTTGAACCATGCACCTCTGTGATTGCAGTGCAGTTTCCTACCACTAGGCCACCAGAGCTCGCCAAATTTTTTATTTTAATTGTCATTTTAACAAAAGTTTATAGAAAAGTTAGATTTTCATTCATTTGTTGTTGTACATTTTATCCCCCTCTCCCTCCTTTCCCCCTCCCTAAGCTGACTTTTTTTTCAGTAGTTCATTTACAAAATTCTAATACAAATTCTTTCAATTTCCCTACCCCCCCAACAAATTGTACAATCCAATGATTAATTCCCCCTTCCCCCTGTACATCCACATCACTCAGCTTCCAGCCTCTCCCACCCCTCCTGGATCCTTATACTCAAAATCCAGTGTTCTATGTTGATGGACAGCTGACCTAGATTACTACAACATCCCACACCTGACGACCTTGGTTCCAACTGACCCATCATCTTCTAGTTGTGTAAACTTGGACATGGTATGTCTATGAGTCTCAGTTTCATCATCTGTGAAACAGAGATGCTAATAATATTTACTTCACATAATCTGTGGGGGGTGTTTTAAGAGCTCATCTATTTCTGCTAAAAAAACCCTCAAACTCACTGCCATCAAGTCAGAACCGACTCAGAGCTGGCCGTCCAGTGATATTTCAGGAGGCTGTAAATCACACAGGAAGAGCCTGCTCATCTATCTCCCTCAGAGTCATTGGTGAATTCAAACCCCCGAAAGGGGCCTCCTAGGGGTCACCAGCTCAATCCCCTATTACTAAGCCACCAGAACTTCTTTTTATGTCCAAGAACTGTTAACTGTTATTATCATTTGTGTTCTTAAAAATGTTGTTTATTGTATACCATTGAAGTCAAAATTTAATATGTACATTGGAATGTATACATGAAATAAGTAAAACATGATCTTGAGCTCAGGCATCTTTGGGTTCTTTATTGTAGGGTTGATTTATTTCCCAATTATTAAAAAATTAAAATACCGTGTCCTTTTGGCTCTGTTGATTCTCTCCACCATGTTGGCTTTGCTGGCACCTATTATGGAAGAAGATGGGACAGAAAATTTTGGTTTAACCAAAACGTAAGCAGAGGGGTGCAGAGTGATGTGTGACTACACCGAATGAGGTAGGTACTGCTCTGTGTAACCCCACCTCTGACAGTTATCAAAGCCTCTCTGAGGAACGGAGGCAAGAACTACCTGTGAAAGTTCAGGTGTGTTTCCAAGGACCCTTAGGCACTCTCAGCAGGAAGGATTTTCTCTTGACCTTGTGGATGAGGTGATCTCAAGTGGGAGCATCACTTTACATAGCACTGAGACCTGGGATTCCAATAGTGATGGAAATTGTCCACCAGGTGGGTCATCTGCTCTCAGCTGCTCCAGAGGTGTTTGTCCCTTCCCATGTGGTCTTGCTTTCTATCAGCTGATTGGCACCACACACTGCCCCAGAAATTACTCTGTAACTTCTGAAATCACCCAGTCTCCCAGCACTGGGAGAAAACATCAGGTCAGAAAATGAAGACCACTTGCCTGCAGTCATACAACAAGAATGGGTACACGAAGAAGAGAATTCAGGCCTCTGGCCCTCTGTTCCATACCTAAACCTAAACATGCTCTGCTTCAGTGTCTCTATTTCACGTGGCTTGTGATGTGGTCAAAGAAGAGAACTGAGAAGAGAGAAAGATGACAGGGAAGAAGAAGGCAAAACAAGAGGAACGTGATAGTTTCACTTCCTTCTTTTCTTCTTGTTGAGTGTCGCCAAGTTGAGTAGCGCTCTTAGTGACCTTATAAACAGACCTGAACTCTCTCCTGTCCTGTGCCGTCCTCATCATCTCTGACCTACCTGAGCCCAATGCTTCAATTACTATATCAATCCACCTCATCGAGGGTCTTCCTCTCTTTCACTGACCAAGTGTGGTGTCCATTTCCAAGGAATAGCCTCTCCTAACAACATGCCGCGTGGGACGAAGCTTTATCTTCCTTCCTTCCGAGGAGGATTCTGGCTACATGTTCTCCAAGAAAATTCTTTTGACAGTCCATGGGATATTCAGTCTCTTCTCCAACACCACAGCTCTAAGACATCAGTTAGTGTTCTGTCCTCGTTTATTACCCAGCTATCAGATGCACAGCAAGTGGTTGAAAAGACCATGACCTGCATCAAATGCATCTTAGATTTCAAACATCTTTGCTCCTCAGTAATTTGGAAGACCTTTCCCAATTGCAGACTTTCTCAGGGCAGTGAATGTCCTGATCTACTGACTGCTGCTTTCAAATTGTTGATAGTTTCAATCTTTTCTCCATCTATCATTATGCTGCCTTTTGAGGCAGTGGTGAGAATTTTTATCTTTTTGATATTGTGATGATATTTTATCTGCAACAAGCATTTCAAGTCCTCCTCACTTTCAGCAGGCAAGGTTGTGTAATTTACATAATGCAGTTTGCTGATGAGTCTTCCTTCGATCCTGATCCCCCATTGTTTCACATAGAGTCTACCTTCTTGAATAGTTTGTTCAGCATACAGGTTGAATGGGTATAAAGAAAGGATATGATCCTGATACATACCTTCCCTGAAAACTTTCTTTTCTTACAGGGCCCTTATTCACAAAAAGTTAAAGGATATAACTAATATTAATTAAATTTGCTGAACACTTATCATGTGCCAGGCATGCTTTTAAATATGCTTAAGTGGTGTGGTTTTCATTCTTGGCTGTAATAGGGTTGGTGTATTGAGACTATACAAAGACACCTTGGAAGAAAGCATTGACAATCTACTTCCAAAAAAATCAACCTTTGAAAACTGTATAGAGCACAGATAGATTCTGATATCCATGGGGTGGCCAAAAATTGCAACGGGCAACAACTTTTTTTCTCTCTTTTATTTATTCACTGTTGCACATTTTCTCGCCCTCTTCCCTGCCCCATCCCACTCGCCAGTGCAGCCCATGTTCCAGACTGTCCTCATACGTATAATGCATAATCATATATTCCTTTCAGATTCTTCCTCACCTCATCTGTTCTAATGCAGTGTTCACTGTCTACCCACTCTTTCCCCATTTCCTCCTTAACCCCCGTCAAGTCTGTCCTATTTTATAACAGCGGTGCTGTGCATCTTTGTAGCTGAATGATTCACAATAGAAATTATTTTGTAACGAGATGCTGTTTTTATTGCTTTTGCACTGATGGAGAAATCAAAGCAAGCTATTGTTAGATGGTTTGCCCATGTCATTAACTAATGAGAGATAAACTAGAATCTGGGCCCAGGCAGGGTTCAAGTCAAATTGCCTTATGCTTCTAGACCTTCATTTGGGTAATGTAGGGAAGAAGGATCTCTGCAAAATGAGGCCAAAGCTTTTAGCATTTTCAATAGTTGAACCTCAGGGAAGCCTGTTAACAAATGCTTATAACTGTCTCAGTGTTTTTCCAGAACTTGAACTTTTAAAAAATTTGTTTTTAAAAAGGAGCGCATGGGCTATTTCTGTTCTGGACTTGAAGATCTGGCCCATTTTATCCAAGTAGTTTTGTAAACTCTGTTCCCTCTGATCATGTTCCTTTACTGGAGCTTTGCTCTGAAGATCTCTGTCTGCAGTACAAGAAGCATGCTGGATTAAAGGCCTGATTCAGAAGGCGAAATGTATGAGCCTTAGCATCTTTGTACATTAGACCGGAACCACACTGTAAAATTTCCACTTGCCCTGCCTCCTTGATGCAAGACAAATGCTGAGCTGCTAGTGCTGGTGTGAACGGTTACAGCAGATTGCTGGCTTTTCTAGGTCAGCTTTGATTTCAAGGGTCCTGCCCCGGTGTCAATGTGTATGTGAGAGGTTGCATTACAGCAAAGCCCAGAGATAGGACAACCATAATATGGTACATTTCAGGCAGTTAAAAACAATGGCTAAATTTTTTTATCAGCCAAAGATATTTCTAAGAAAACCTCCGCTTTTTCAATATCACCAAGGTGTATCTCAATGTTAGGTGCCCTTGAGCTGAGTACCATTCTTCGTGACTCTTTGAACAACTGAACCTTGGTCCTGTCCTGGGCCATCCCCACAATCTGTGACATAATTGAGTCTGTTGCTGCAGTCACTGTGTCAACACACCTAGTTGAGGGTCTTCCTCACTTTATCTGAATGTCTAGTATCTGAATACTACAGTTATTTGTTTTCTGTCAGATGTATGATAAATAGGGCTAACTAGCGAAAAGTTACAGAGATTACAGAACTAGTTTGCAGGACTTTAAGTACCTTCTCATACCAGGCTAGCAACTATGATTTAAAACCTCAAAGGTTCCTATCTCAGCCCTGAAGCAAACAGCCACTGTAATAATTTAACTGGAACCTTTTATTACATTAGTCACTAACTTTAAAAATGCAAATCTTCTGAAGATAGCCAACAACTAGCAGTCTCTCTTCCTGGCTGAAAGCCTTATTCTGAAGTCTCTTCTTTTAGAGTCTCTGACCTTTCTCTTTTACCTTTTCTTCTCAGCTCATGAGAACATAAAAATGCATGCTCACATTCATCTTAAACCTTGATTTTTTTTTCCATGTGCCCTGTAAAATGCATCAGATTTGTGTGAGAATACTGACCTGCACTGTTTCAGGGAGAGAAGAATATAATGCTAAAAATAGCCTATGTCCACAGTTTCCAGTTTGGATTCAAAGTATGAACTGGTTGGTAGCAGACCAAAGCCAAAGAGAGGTAGAACCCCTGTGAGTTGTCATCTAAATGTACTTCTAAGAACCTCAAAGCTTCAGTGATACAAAATCTTCAGAAGCAAGTCACCTATGCAAGTCCAAAGTCATCCTGGCTACAGCTGAAATTGAATATCCACAGTAGTAAGAAAAAATATATTTTGAAATATGCTTGTGCTTATTGCTATGATTATAATGCCAAATGGAGCAATTTCAAAAGACAATCATTGAGAAATGCTCAGACTAAACATGTCTTTTGAATAATTAGTTGTAATATTCCTTAGAGCAAAGACAATGGATTTATTAAGAAAATGATAGAAAGATAGTATCGAATGTACTTTGACTCATAGCAACCTTATGTGTGACAAAGAGGAGCATCTCCCAGTCCTGTGTCATCCTATGATTATTTTCATGTTCAAGTGCATCACTGTCACTGCTTTCTTTTATTGTGCTGGCTCCACATCCCCTCACCAAGTGCCTCCCTCACCCTTGCTGACCCTCGCCTTTACCAAACATGCCGTGCTGCTCCAGTGACTGATCTCTCTTGACAGCCTGTCCCAAGACATCAAGTCAGATAATAGTCAGTTATGATCCATAATGTTTGTATTAGCTAACTTTAGTGAAGATGTCAGTTTAAAGACTAAGGTGCTCCTGACCCGAGCCATGGTATTTTCAGTTGCTTCATATATATTCATGTGAAAGGGGCACCATGAATAAGGAAGACCAAAGAAGAATTGATGCCTTTGAATTAACGATCACAAAAGGAACAAATAATCTCGCCTTGGAGAAAGTACAACCAGAGTGCTTTTTGGCGGCCAGGCTAGTGAAACTTTGCCTCACATCCTTTGGGCATGTTGCCCTGGAGGAGATCATTGGAAAAAGACCCCATGCTTGGAAAAGTGGAGGATTATTCAAGGAAGAAGAATCTCAATGAGGTAGATTGATGTAGTGATAGCAATGATGGGCTTGAAGATAATGGAGATTCTAAGGATGGTGCAGGATAGGCTTAGCTTTCCATATTTTATTCATGAGGTCACTATGGGTCATGGTCAACACTTAACATCTACCATAATTTTTAGTAAATCTCCCGTTGTTTTTACCTAGTCATCTTTGTCTGTGTTGCTTGGCTCCACAGTCAACACTCTTCGCACCAGCAGCCAGGAAACTAAAAGACGTATTGTGATGGAAGAGTCTACTGTTAGGACTTTTCCAAAGTACTGAGGAGCAGTGATGTCACTCTGGAGATTAAGGTGTGCCTGATACAGGCCATGGTCTATGCAATCACTTGCTATGCATCAGAGAGCTGGACATGACTAGGGAGGATAGAAGGAGAATTGAAGCCTTTGAGCTGTGATGTTGGAGAAGCGTATTGAATATACCACGGACTGCTAAGAAAATGAACAGGTTCATCCTGGAGAGGGTTAAACCAGGCTGCTCCTTGGAGGCAAGGATTCTGAAGCTTCGTCTGATATACTCTAAATATGTTGCAGGGACGGACCAGTCATGCTTGGGAGGGTGGAGGGACCAGTCATGCTTAGGAGGGTAGAGAGACCAGTCATGCTTGGGAGGGTGGAGGAACAACACAGGAGAGGAAGAGCTTCTATGAGGTGGATTGATTCAGTGACTGGGATAGTGGGGGTAGGTGTGTCGGAGACAAGTGATTTTGGCACAAGATAGAACAGAGTTTAAGGCTGTTGTACATAGGGTCACTATGAGTTGCAGGCGACTCGATGGCACATAACAACAACAACATCTTTGTTTAAAGGTTTCTCTGAAAGCTGTTCACAAGTGGGAGACCCTGTTGGTATTTGCAATACAGGTGGATAGCTTTCCACAACACATAGGTTGTACAAAGAAATAGGCAAGTCGTGGAATTTTAAAAATCACACCCTAAAATCAAGTGTTACTTAAGTACTCGTGTCCCTCTACAACACTTTATTCCTTGGTCCTACCTCTCAAGCCATAGTGAGGGCAGCCTACAACTGGCACACCCTGAAATCCTGCTCCAGGCACAAAACCCCCTCCTGCTGCGGCCTCTGCATACATTGATCTACGCCAGCGGTTTTCTCGCATGCTAGTTTGCAATGGAATCACCCAAAGGCATGTGGACCTCCACTGGCTCCACTCCCATTTCCATTACCACATGGCTTGGGTGTAACCTGAGGGCCTACATTTCTAAGAAGTCCCACCTTGTTATGGATTGAATAAGTCTCTAGAGGAAATAATGCTGACTGACATAAGTCAGTCACAGGACTGTTGTGGTAAAAGGTCACTATTATAAAATGCTAAGGAGAGGTGTACACACTAATAGAATCCTTCTTAGTCATTACCAGGAATGGGAAGAGAAGGAGAATAGCTTAAAAATTAATGAGCAGATAATTTGGAAGAAGGGAAAAGCAGTATAAAATAAGGAGTTTATCAGATATGTAATTGATTCATTAATTACATTCATGAATTGCAAGTAATATAACACAAAAAGGGTAAGAATGAATTTTAAAATAACTATTATGATTTGTAAACTTGTACTCAAATAAAAAATAAAAACAAAAAAGTTTTCTTTTAATATCCACAATATTTGTGTTAACATTCATATTTTGGAGTTTTTTAGCATAGATTTGCTTTCCTATATTATGTACTGAAAAGACTCTAAGGAAAAAACTCGGGTCTCCAATTTCTGGGCCAGAGCAAAAAGGTCTGACAGCTCAGTTACAGCCGCACTCACTGGGACATGATTTGGACAAAAGAACTCACCACTTTTATCTTCATTTTCTACCTTGCAATATACTAATACCTTCAATCTTATTATCACAGTGGTTTCTCAAAGGATAGTGTTCTGCAAATGGATTTTTATGGAGACCCTGTGCCATCTTTAAGGAGTCTCAATGATACAGTGGGTGAGTTCTTGCCTCCTAAATGAAAGGTGCTTCGAATCCACTACCCACTCCATGGCTGTCTGTCCTGTAAAGTTTACGACATTCAGAAAACCCCTTCTACTCTGTCCTGCAGCCTCACTATGAGTCAGAATTAACTCAGTTTCAAACAACAACAAGTATATTCTTTAATATGTTTGGAGATGATCACCGAAGCTGCCTGGTTATTTTCCTTCCTGGGCAATCCTAGAAAACTGAGTATAAGAATTAGCTGGGCATGTCACTCAAACAAGCCCTGGAGCCCATTAGCGCATGCCCCTCTGCAGCCCCATCAGTCCTCATCCAGATGCTGCTACCCAGGCAACTGAAGTGGGCAGTCAACACTGCTGCTGGGCACGGAGCTGGATGGGAATAAGAAGACACCAGGCTTTCCTGAGCATACCTTCTGGCTGATACATCTGCAGTTTCTCACTTCCCTTTGCAGCTAATTATTCCCATGGTCTGATCCAAAATCCCAGCGGCAACTTTCCCAGAAACCCCTTGTGCCTGCTTGCCAACGCTTCAGAGAAAATCATTTGCTTTGTTTAATTAATCTGGGGAAAACTGGGGAGGCCATGTCGCCATGCTCCCTGGCTGTCTACTGTCCTGTGCTGTTAACACAGATTAACCATTTTGTCTTCTCTCTCTCATTTGAGGGGCTGACTGAAAACAGAGTTGGAATGAAAGTGCAGCAGAAACCATGACCTTTAGACACATTTCTCGGAAGTTAAGAGAAGGGGGAGGAAAGCGGAGGACAGGGATCCTCCATAGTTTAAGTGTCTTGTGATTAAGACATAGCAGCCTTCCTTCATCAACTGCATAGTGGCCTTTGTAGGGTTTGATATCTCAGAGAGACATCTGGAATGTATTTCATCTGTTCTCTTTCATTGAGCAGTCCTAACCAAGCTTTCTCCATGACCATCTGGGCTCAGTGTCCTGGATCCAGAGCTCTGCTTTAGACAAAGCCCTGCTTCCTTGAGAAGCAGACCCAACAAGAACCACAGCAGTTGTGACCACACAGATTGTTGTCATCATTGTTATCAAGTCCAGCCTGATTTATGGCAACCTTATGTATGAAGCCTCAAAATTGTGTCCGATCATGTGCCATCTTCTTGATCTGTGATATATGGTTGAGCCCCTTGTTGTGACTATTGTGTTAATCCTTTGCATTGAAACTTTAACTTATTTTAAAACTCAATTGCTGTTGAGTCAGTTCTGACTTAAAGATTGCGCCTTTGGGAACGTGGTGGGATAGTTCTACTCTGTGCTATGAGGTCGCTGTAAGTCTCATTTTCCCAAGCTGCAAATACTTCTCATACAAGCCTTCTGTGCTTTTGGAACCAAAAGTTTAGGGGAGGGAGAGCATTTAAAGTTGTCGTTGTTGTGGGCTTTCTAAGATCCCCACAAACCTGATTCAACTCAAGCTCATCTCAGCTATAAAGCAGCGCATCCTCCTCCCACCTTCTAAGCAAATGTTTGTTAGCAGTATCTACCTCAGTTTCAAGTGCCTTGCTCAGCTGTTGACTCATACAGTAAGACTCAATTGACCAATGAGATGGCTGAATAGTGCAAGTCATGGGAAGTGTGCCTTCTGGAAATAGAGAGGCAACCAGAGCACATCAACTGCAGTCTTGACCACTCCAGACTGGCCTGAGAAGACCTAGCATCCTCATTCACAAGTAGAATTCAAACCCCTCACTATTGTATTTTCCAGTTTCCCTGCAGGAGCTCCGGAGCTTGCAAATGTCCGCTGAATTGCTCACACACTCTGTGTCCTACCTCAGTGCATAAATTCCCCTCTGCCCAAGGCCACCATCTCCCACCACTTCTGGACTATTATGTGAAACCAAAGTCAGTCACAAAACCACGAGAATAGATGCTGTTACCAGGGATGTGATCTTTTTCTGTTTCTCGGCTTCTCTTGCTCATTCCCCACAGTGGTTGTGTCAGGCCTTCTCCATCCTCCTAAAAGTCCTACCCTTCCCACCGGCTTCTCCATCAGTCTCCACACACAGCCTTGTCTCTTGCTTCCCGGGAGATATGAGATAAATACCCTCTCGATTTATAGCCAGCACTCTTCTAGACACTGATCTTGCTCTACACCACTGTCTCACTGTTCTCTCGTGACACAGCTGTCTCGAGCAAACCCCTTCCATTTATTCACAGAAACACATCTCTGCATCCTTGTTCACCCTCTCTCTCTACTTTCCTATTCTTCCTATCAGCACTGAATTCTGTTCTTTTTAACAACTTAAAAATATTTTTATTAATAATATCCTCAAAAATCCTCTTTCTCCATCATGAAATTCCTTATCAGTGTGGTCGGTCTTCTGAACTCATCAGACTTACACCAGTATCACCCCAAGATGCATGGTTAATGGTGCAGGACATTTCTTCTGTCCTTTCCTTTCCTCCTTCTCTGCCCCATTCAACAATGATGGTCACTCTTTTCTCCCTGGAGGAATGTCATCTTCTCTTGACATCCTTGAAGCCTCACTCTCTTGTTTTCTTCCTTTTTTATCATTCATTTTCCCTTGATGACCTCTCTTCCTTCTCTGGTTTCTCCTTAATCACTCATGTTCTGTGCAGTTTAATTCTTTTTCTTTCCCCTCCTTAAATCTTTTGTTTTATTTTATATTGATTTGCATGCAAAATTTATACGCATTGTGTTTTCAGTGGTGTACATTGTGTTTCACATACTCAATCACATTGTATTTCATATGATCATTCATATACATTGTTTTATAAAATTAGTCACCACTGATCTAAGCCTGCTCTTAAAATTCTTGAAGCTGATTACAATTATCCATTATTACAAGATGTACTACCCTAAACTGTTCATTGGTTTAAAGCAGCAAGTATTATGCTTGTAACATTATGGTCAGGAATTAAGCAGAGATCTGCAAGGAAGTCTTGGACTCCACATGACATTGACCTGTATACAGCCAGTGGCTGGCCTGCAATGAACGTACCAATGGCATCGCTCTCCATGTCTGGCATTTGGACAGTTAAACATCCCCCCCTGCCTCTCCCTGTCCTTGTCACTTTGAGATTTCTCCACGTGACCTCTCTAGCAAAGCACTGAGTCCTCTCACAAGGCAGTTCAGAAATTCAAGAGCAATTAATCCAAGAAATCAAGAATGCTGTCAATCTCAGGCCCTGAGCCTGGAATCTGACATAGCACTGCTTCTGACTCATTGGTGAACATAGTCATAAACCCATCCAAATTCAAGGAGAATGGGGCCCACCTCTCCATGGGACGAGAAACCAGAGAATTTATGTCCAACTTTGACTCCTTACAGTTTTCTTTTTCTTAAAAATAAATAGCCTCTGCCACAGACACCACCATTTTTCTCTTAGATTCCTGCAATTTGGTAATCCTCACTGGTCCCCTGCTCTACTTTGCCCTCTCAAGCTCATTATCTCCTGTGAAGCCAAAGCAATCTTTCTATAGTGCATGTCTTACCACATCATTCTCTTAACTAAACCATTTTAATGGATTCCCATTGCCTTTCAAGAGAAGTCCAAGCTCCTTAGCGTAACCAACTTTGTGATTTAACATATTCACCTTCACCTCTCATGACTTTCTCCTTATGTAATACTATAATTATTTTTCCAAGCATGCCAACCTTTATTTTATCTCTAAGCCTTTGTGCAGTCTTTCCCTTTTGCAGTATTCTTTGCCCCAGTACTACCATCTACCTACCACCTCTCATGTGCTCACACACTCACACATGGTCCTCTTTCATCCTCTTTTAGATCTTGGCTTAAGCTAGTGCTTTTCTTTTTTGTTGTTGTTGGTTTTTTTGGGGGGGGGTTGTTTTTGTTTTGGTTTGGTTTTGGTTTTTGTATTAATTTTAATAAACATTTAAAGATATTTTGGATTTCCATTCATTCATTGCAGCACTTTTCTCCCTGCCCACCCCTCCCCACCAGTTTGTTCCCTCTCCGAAAAGAAAAAGAAAAAAAATTCCTTCATTGGTATACAATTCCCCCCCACCCCCTCCCCCCACCGCACCCCGCCCCAAGTTCACTTCTCTATGCAACTTTAATTCTGGATTCCTGTGCTGCTTTTCAAAGCATGATCCCTGAGCTAGGATCATCAAGGTCACTATGGAATTTGGCAAAAATGCAAATTCTCACACCCTTCCCCAGACCTTTTGAAACATAAACACTAGGGATGGAACCCAAAAATCTGTATTTTAACAAACCCCCAGTCCAATTGAATGCAGTGTCTGCCAATATCTGAGAATCACTAGTTTAGACAAGACCTCTCCCAGGAAGCTTCCCTAACGGCCTGCCAACCCAATTACAAGGCTAAGGATAACTTTGGCATGTGTCCGTAGATTCTCACCCTGATTTTTACGGGTTGAATTGTGCCCCTGAAAGGTATGTATTGAAATCCTGGTTATTTATACATGAAAGCATGATCCTGTTTAGAAATAGAGTTTTCTTTGTTAATTAACTAAAACCTAATAATATGCCTTCTCAGTCTGATCAGTACTTACCTATGAAGAGAGCAGCCTGGACACAGAGACCACAGTGAGACATGCCATTTATATGCAAGGAACAGCAAGGATCACCTGCAGACACCAGAACCTGAGAGAGGCTCCTAGACAGAGTTAGTACAGCCGAAGACTGGTTTGGTCTTTCAACCTCCAGAAGTCTGAGAACATAAATCTGTGTTCTTTAAACAATCTGTTGTTTGTGGTACTTCTGTTACACAGCGCCAGGTAACCAAAACACTCAGCCTGATCATAGTCTTCTCACAGCTCAATGTAAGTGCCCATTGTTTAACTCCACTGGATTCTTTCTTAGTTTCCAGACTCAAGGGCTATATTCTGTTTCGTTTTATATCTTTGGTACCTACCCAATGCCTGTCACCATTCAACAGTAAGTTGTTATTGTTATATGCCATCAAATCGAAACTGACTCAGAGCTGGGTTTCCAGAGACTAAATCATATAGGAGGAGATTGTCCCTCTTTCTCACATGCTGGTGGATTCGAACAAGTTGTCTTTGGGTTGGCAGCACAACTTCTTATCCACTAGGCCACTAGAGATCCCACAATAGAAAACAGTAAAGCCAAAATTCAAATCCAAGTGTGCAACCCAGTTTCCTAGAAAAGCAAGCTACAAACACAAAAAAAACAAGATATTTCCTTGTTGCTGTTGTGAGAATATTTGTAATCAGTTGTGATCAGGCCTCATCCTTGGATAATAGAAAGGAGACACTGGGTAGGTACAGAATATCTGACAGCAAAAGACTTGACTAAAACTCCAGAGAGGAGGGAGTTCTGGTGGACTAGTGGCAAGAAGTTGAACTGCAATCCCAGAGGCTTGTGGTTCAAATCCACCAGATGCTCTGCTGGAGAAGGAGCGGCAATCTCCTCCTGTGCCAGTCAGATCTGAGTCAATGGTACACAACAAGATAAAAAAAAAAAACTAAACAAAACTCCATAAAGGAAGGGTATGTACTTCTGAGTCTCAAAAAAACCTGGAAATGGACCACCTGACTCTAGCCATGAAGTCAACTAAACTAATCGCCCTCCTGTTTCTGCATGGCCAATTCCTCCATTGCCTGCATCCTAATAAACTGATTCTGTTTACTGGAGTTTTTAAATGTCACTGAATCTTTAGAATCTTGGCAGAAAAGAAGAATCTGGGTCATGCAACTGTGAAATCTAAATAAGGTATAATTAACATGTCCATCAACGTTCACAGAAGTGATGATAGTTTGCAAACTATTCATTAATTCTGCACAGTAACAGCAACCGGGTGCAATGCAGACACCAAGCTGAAGATAGCAGGCCAAGTGTAGTGCGAACCTGGAGTGTTGCTGGTGATGTGCAGACGTGGAATTCTTCTATTTTCTGCATACGAAGGCTTGATGATTTAAGAGTTGGGGGTCAAAATTATCAAAGAGCAGCAGTATAATTACTAACCCTCAATCCTTTCAAATGTAACCTGTGATTCACAAAACACTCTCCAGATTATGAAAACTGTTATATGACTCTCTTGAGAACTTGGGCAAATGAGCCCTTCTTAGTACCAAAAAAACCTCAAAATCACTATATCTGAAAATCAGGAGGGAGGGGACTTGAATTCAAGTTCCAGATCCTAACTGTCTGTGGAGATTGCAACATCATTAATGTTACTGAATCACACCTATAGAATATGGTTGTAATACTTCTTCAGGACGTTCTGGTAACCTAGTGGTAAGGAGTTGTGCTGCCACCTCAAAGGTACACAGTTCCTGTCGAGGTCACCCACTGTTCCATGGAAGAAAGAAGATCATTCAACTCCTATGCATTGTCTGCTTCTGAATATCTGCTGGAGAATCAGCTATGAGTTGGTTAAGATTAGATAGTACACACAGCTACTCACTCAAAGGTCCAGAGCTACACTTTCAGACCTTTGTATGAACACCTACCTCCAGCTGGCTATTTTATGTTGCTATTGTTAGTTACTATCAGTCTACGCTCATTCCTGGTAACCCTTTGAATTGGAGTCAATCCTATACTATCTTCATGCTAATTGATATGTTTGAGTTCATTGTGACCCTCTACTCTATTGAATATGATGTTATTTTCTAACTTGTGACCTTTTCTGATGATGTATCCAAAGTAAAAGAGACAAAGTCTTGGCTAGCCTCACTTATAAGGAGCATTCAGCTTGTATTTCTTATAAGACTGATTTGACCATTCTTCTACAGTATATGGTAAAATGGAAGAATAGTCAATATTCTTCACCAACTCCATAATTTAAGTGCACAATTCTTTTGTCTTCTTTTTTTACTGTCCTTATTTTGAATGCATATGAAGCAGTCTGAGAGACTAAGGTTGGGGCCAGGCAAATCTTAGAAGTCATAAAGTGGTCTTTTGCAGCAGATTGGCCTGCTGCAGTATATTGTTGATTTTTTTTTCTTTTTCTTTTATAAACATTGATTGCTAACCTAATTAGAATGAAATCATTCACAACCTCTTCTGGTTTTTGCATAATTTATCATGCTGCTGTTTACCAGTCCAGTTGTGAGGATTTTCATTTTCCTCATATTCAGACATAGTCCATACTGAAGACTGTAGTCTTTCAGACTTAATATGTCCAAAATGTACTTTCTTTAACCAACCCTAGAGAAAATGTGGTCCTTGGGTGATTAAATCAGTTAAACATTCAACTGCTAGCAAAGGTTTATGGCTTAAACTCACCCATGATCACCTTGGCAAACCATTTTCAAGAACTCACAGCCAAATGAATGAAATATAATGTATATGACAGACTGTATAAAGCACAGTGTTCATTCATGAAACACAACTTACATAAATTATAAAAATAGTGATAATTTTTAAAAGGTCATAGCCTCAAAACCCTATGGGACAATTCTCTTCTGTGGGACAATTCTTTTCTGCACGCTGTGAGTAAGAATTGACTTGACAGCAACCAACAACAAGAACAAGCAAAGTAAAAGCCACATCTCTTCTTGCTGTGTGCCATCAAGTCAGACCCAGCCCAGAGCTGACCCTCCAGTGAGTTTTCAGAGGCAGTTAATCGCACAAGAGATTGCCCTTCCTTCTCCCACAGGGTTGGAACCTGGTGACACCCCTCTCTCTGCTCAGGACATGTACAGCCCCTTTAAGGGCTCCCCTCATCCTTGAAGGGCAGCTGGTGGATTTGAACCGCATGCCTTCAGGATTGCAGCACAGCTTCTTACCAGTAGGCCACCCATCTTGATTCTTAGTTAATTCTCCCAACATCCTTTCACGGAAAATCTAAACTCTGTTGATTTGAATCCAGAAATATTTCGAGAATCTGACTACTTTGCTTCCCAGGGTTTCGTTTTATTTGCTGTGAACTGCTGACACTCCTCAGCCTGGGGAGAGGGCCCCCCCACCTCCATTTTCTCTTCCTAAAAAAGTCTACTTCAGATTTCTCTTTCTAAAAGATAAAGTTTATCTCGTAGCAAAACACTTAAGGCTTAACCTCACATCCACTGCTCTCCTTGTGAGCTCCCATCTATCTGCCTACAGAGTTCATTCTAAGAACACTGATTGGACCTAAAACCCCTTTTATATGGACCCTGATCTGAGAAGCAAGGCCTGGATACCCAGTCCGAAGACCCTCACATTGCGTATACTCCTTCCCTCATGAACAGACCTTTCTGTAACTCCATGTCTGTGTTCATGCCGGACCTTCTGCACAGACTCTTCACCGTCTCCAATCTCCTCTTTCCGAAAACAGTTCATATTTTCTGATTCTTGCTTGAACTTTTTTACCAAGTAGTAAAATAACTACAATGGAAACTGTTTCACCTTAAAATTCTTCCTTCCTCTACACAGTGGTCCAACTAGTTTAGTTACTACTGGTTATACGCTAGAATGTTTATACAAAGGAGGGTTGATGTTTTGACTGTCAGCATGCGTAATTATAAGAGTCAATGTTATGGAAGGCAGAGTAACTAACTTACTAGTCAGGAATGAAAGCTTTGAAATCATCTATAGCTAGGTTGCTATTTCTTTATCTGTCAAAAGAGGATATGAATAACACCTCATAGAGTTGTAAAATTTTCAGTGAGGTTATATATAAAGTGATTAACCTAAATTGTAGTATAATATAAATGCTTAATAAGTAGGAGCTATTATTACCACAGAATCAACTTTCTCAGTATAGTGTAGTTAGGAATACATTCTCACTAACAAAAATCATTAAAATCCCTATTGCCACTATATAATTCCTTATAGACAGAAGATAAGAGTAATTGAAATAATAAATTCCATCTAAACACTGTAATATAAAGTTTATGATACTGTAAGATTCCTGTGTATGTGTGTGCCATACAAATCTTAAAGATTTATATACTTAATAATATTGTTACATATGATTAGTACAGTCTAATTCTGCTCATTTGTTCTAATTACACAATTACATTTAATTACCCAAAGCATTTGAATGTATTTGTATTATTTTTTTAATGTTTTAAAGAAATAATGTGATATATTTACTAAAAACCTACCAACTGTTCACAACTAAGAAGATAAGACTGGAAAATTGCCTTGTTCTGTCCTGTCAGTGGATAAACTTAGTTAGAATCTGCAATTGCTATGGTGCAGCTTTGCATTTGCAAGGCACTTGTCTTCTTGAGTTTTGTTTGTTTGTCTTTGAAATGTTTTCCTCACTGGGATTTGTAGCAGATAGTTTTCTACTTCTAAACTTGGCTCGTTCTCACAATTGCACTGGGAACCACTCAGAAACACTCACAGTGTCATCACTGAAGCCCCATGTTATTCAGCTTATACTCTCTGCCCTTCAAGTAGAGGAAAGCCTTGCAATTGATTTCAGCATAATTTGAACGACTTGTTGAAGCACAGCCACTGTGAGGCTGAAAATTAGCGTTAGCTCACTCCCAGCATAGTTACATGTCCTCAAGCTATAAAAAGCATGAAAATAATAGATTTGGGGTGCTTTCCTCTCATCCTTCTCATTGAATTATTAAACCCATGCAATGCAACCCAATCTCTGGTGACCTAGTACTAATAAGAATCTGCGCTGCAATCCCCAAAGCAAGTAGTTCAAATCCACTAGCTGCACCACAGGAGAAGGATAGGCAAGTAATGCTATGTGTTTACTGTCTCTGAAAACCCATTGGAGGGTCAGCTATGGATCAATTCCAACTTGATGGTATACAACAACAACAATACAGCCTACTCCTGGCAATAGCTTTAAACATTGTTTCTAATATTGTTGAAGCCAGTTTGAGGTGTAATCTATATACCATAAAATTGGTGCATCTTAAGTGGTAAATTGGAATTTTAGCAAACTTACTTATTATTACAATATAATATTTTTACTGTTTCCCCCAGTTTTATTTTATATTGGTTTATATATATTGTGTATCATTCATGTACATTGCATCTCACACATTCCCTCATTCACATTATGCTTCAATCACTCATACACAGTGTTTTATAAAATTAATCACCATTGATTTATGCCTACCATTACCTCAAATTTTTAGGCCTCCATTGAATCTCTCCTAATTGCTTTACCACCCACGCACCAAATTCTGTTATCCTCGTGATTTCCTCCTCTACCCACCCTCGTGCCACCCTCCCCTTCCCCTTTTGGACTTTTATGCTCTTCTTACTAATTATCTTTTCATGAAACAACATATGAGCAAGAGCCTATGGTGATGAAAGAAGAAGTTCAGGCTGCTTTGAAGGACATGGCCAAAAATAAGGCTCCAGGAATAGATGGTATACCAATTGATATATTTCAGTTAACAGATGCTGCCCTGGACATGCTCACCAAGTTGTGCCAAGAAATCTGGAGAACGACCACTTGGCCAACTGACTGGAAGAGATCGATATTTGTTCCTATCCCAAAGAAAGGCGACCCAACCGAATGTGGAAACTACAGAACAATCTCACTGATTTCACATGCAAGCAAGATTTTACTGAAAATTATCCAAAAACGACTGGAACAGCACATCAACAGAGAACTACCAGAAGTCCAGGCTGGTTTCAGAAGGGGTCGTGGCACTAGAGATATTGTAGCTGATGTTAGATGGATCTTGGCTGAAAGCAGGGAATACCAGAAGAATGTCTATCTGTGCTTCATTGACTATGCAAAGGCATTTGACTGTGTAGATCATAACAAACTGTGGCTGACTCTGAGAAGAATGGGAATCCCAGAACACTTGATCGTTCTAATGCGAAACTTATACTTGGACCAGGAGGCAGTCGTCAGAACAGAGCAAGGGAACACTGCATGGTTCAAAATTGGGAAGGGTGTACGCCAGGGATGCATCCTATCTCCATACCTCTTCAACCTATATGCAGAACAGATTATCCAGGAGGCTGGGCTCTATGAGGAGAAATGTGGGGTCAGGATTGGTGGACGATTTATCAACAATCTGCATTATGCGGATGACACAACCCTGCTTGCTGAAACTGAGGAGGACCTGAAGCGCCTGCTGCAGAGTGTCAAGGACTGCAGCCTGCAATATGGATTGAGGCTCAATGTCAAGAAGACAAAGATTCTCACCACTGGACCAATCGGCAGCATCAGGATGGCTGGTGAAGAGATTGAGATTGTACACAGCTTTAGTCTGCTTGGCTCCATAGTCAACAGTCTTGGCACCAGCAGCCAGGAAATTAAAAGGCGCATTGCCATGGGAAAGTCTGCTGTTAGGGACCTCTCCAAAGTGCTGAAGAGCAGTGGTGTCTCTCTGGAGACTAAGGTGCGTCTGATACAGGCCATAGTCTTCGCAATCACCTGTTATGCATCAGAGAGTTGGACAATGACCAAGGAGGATAGAAGGAGAACTGATGCCTTTGAGCTGTGGTGCTGGAGAAGAGTACTGAGAATACCATGGACTGCTAGGAAAACAAATAGATTTGTCCTGGAGAGGGTTAAACTGGGTGGCTCCTTGGAGGCAAGGATTCTGAGGCTCCGTCTAACTTACTTCGGACATGTAGTGAGGAGGAGACCGGTCCTTGGAGAGGGACATCATGCTTGGGAGGGTGGAGGGACAGCGCAGGAGAGGAAGGCCCTCTATGAGGTGGATTGATTCAGTGACTGGGATAATGGGGATGGGAGTATCAGAGACAGTGCGATTGGCACAGGACAGAGCGGAGTTTAGGGCTGTTGTACATAGGGTCGCTATGAGTCGCAGGTGACTCGACAGCACATAACAACAACAACAACATTTTTGGAATAATCTTATGCCATTTATGTCCTTTTGAGATTGTATTAGTTCACTTAGCATAATGCTCTCTAGACTATAATGTTTACAAAAGTGTTGCTCCTTTATGCTGCATAGTATTCCATCATGTGAATGTATCATAATTTCTCAATCAGTCCATGTATTTATGGACATTTGAGCTATTTCAGTTTTCTTGCTATTGTGAATAATGTTGCTAGAACACAGGAGTACCAATCTCCATTTGTGTCTCAGTTCTATTTTCTTTGGAGTATATTCCCAGCAGTGCAATAGCTAGGTCATATGAGATTTCTATGTTCAGCTTTTTGAGGAAGCACCAAATTGCCTTCCAGAGTGGTTGTACCATTTTACAATCCCACTAGCAGTGCGTTGAGAATTCCAGTCTCTCCATATTCTCCCCAACATTTGTCACTTGCTATATTGTTAAACTTTGCTAATGTTACTGGTGCAAGAGGGTATTTCATTGTTGTTTTGACTTGCATCTCTCCGACTACCAGTAATTTTGAACATTTTTTTTGTCTCTTAGACATCTGTATTTCTTCCTTTGTGAAAAATCTTTGCATGTCTTTTGCCCATTTCATTATAGGGTCATCAGTCTTTTTCTTGTGGAGATCCTGTGGTGTTCTGTAAACTTTCATTATGAGGCCTTTGTCTGAAATGTCATTGCCAAACGTTTTTTCCCAGTCTTCAGGTTCTCTTTTCACCCTATTAGAAGAAGTTTTTGAAGCACACAGGGACTTTATTTTTAGAAGGTCCCATTTCTAGATTTTGTCCTCTCCTAGTTGTGCATTTCTGGCTATATTTTCAAGCCTGTCTGTACCAGAGACTAAGTTTGGTACCATTTTGTCTCTTATGATCTTTATGATTTGGGACTTTACCCTTAGATCTCTTGGCCACATTGAGTTTTGTATATCATGTGAGATGTGGATCCTGCTTCAGCTTTCTGCAGACAGTAGTCCAGTTTTGCCAGCACTATTTGTTGAAGAGATGCATTTCCCTTTTGGATAGATAGGCTTTGTTTCCTTGTTGAATACCAGTTGACCTTACATACATGGGTTAATTTCTGGGTTCTCTATTGCATTCCATTCATCTATATGTCTATGCTGTTTTGGTTATTACGGCTGTGTAGTAGGCAAGATCTATGAGTTGCCTACTACTCAACAGCACTTAACCATGACAACACGGAGAGAGCTCAGTTGGCCTAATGGACAGACATGATGCTACCAAGCCAAAGGTGGGTGAATTTAATCTGCATCCCTCAGGCCTGCTTTTAATTGTTTCTGCTCAAACATTCGCCTAGGTGGTATAGCAATGCTCTGTCGATTTGCTATGCAGAGATAACTCATGGTGCCTGTGAGGCTGAACACTGTGACCCCAATGCGCCAAATGCACTATTGGTCTTCCATGGTGGACAGTGTTTGATGGAGCTCCCTGATTAAAACAAGCTTGGAAGCAGGAGTGGCATCCACTTCCAAAATAGCTTGCCTCTGGAAACCCTATGAACTTGGTGAAATGAAGAAAGTTATTCGAATGTTCAGGTCTTTTGATCATAGGGTCGCTATGAGTCACCTATGACTCAACGGCACTTAACAGCATTAGGCAAGGTCAAGGAGTGCTATGCCTTCCACTTCATTTGTGTTTTTTAGAAGTGCTTTGCTTATTCAAAGTCTCTGTCCTTTCCAAATAAACTTTCCAATTGTCTTTTATACCTCTTTGAAAAATTAGTAAAAAAAAAGAAAAATTAGTTTGGTGTCTTTATTGGAACTGCATTAAGCATGAAGATTGCTTTTTGTAGGATTGTCATTTTCAAGGTATTCAGTCTTCCTGTCCATGAACAGGGAAAATTTTTATGTTTAGTTAGGTCTCTTATTGTTTCTTGAAGTAGTGGTTTGTAGTTTTCCTTATAAAGGTCTTTTGTGTCTATAGTTAGGTTTATCCGCAAGTATCTCAGTTTGTGATTAGCTGTTGGACATGGTATTGCTTTCTTAGTTTACTTCTCCATATTTTCTTTGCTACTGTAGAGAAATCCCACTGATTTTCTTTATATTAATCCAATGTCGTGCCACTCTACTAAATTCATCTACTGGGGTTAACAGTTGTTTTGTTGAATCTTTGAAGTTTTCTGTGTACTCTATCATATCATCTACGTAAACTGGTAAAATGCCTCTTATTTTATGCTTTCGTCGTATTACCCTAGCAAGTGCTTCCAATGCAATACTGAGTAGAAGTGATTTTGTTAGTCTTTCTCCATTGAGAATTATGTTGGCTCTTGGTTTTGCATATATACTTTTCACTATGTTGAGGAAACTTTCTTCTATTTCCATTTTATTGATTGTTTTGATCAAGAAAGATCTTGACTTTTGTCAAACACTTTTTCTACATCAATTTGTATGATCATGTGATTCTTGTTCTTTCCTTTGTAAGTGTGATAAGTTATGTTGATTGTTTTTCTAATGTTGAACCATCCTTGCATAACTTACAAATCCCACTTGGTCATGATCAATTTGTTGTTGTTGTTGTTGTTGTTATGTGCCGTTGGGTCGCTTGCGACTCATAGTGACCCTATGTACAATATCCCTAAACTCTGCTCTGTCCTGTGCCAATCACACCATCTCTGACACACCCACCCTGATTACCCAAGTCACTGAATCAATCCACCTCACAGAGGGTCTTCCTCTCCTGCACTGTCCCTCCACCCTCCCAAGCATGACATCCCTCTCCAAAGACTGGTCCCTCCTTGCAACATGTCCAAAGTGTGTCAGACGAAGCTTCAGAATCCTTGCCTCCAAGGAGCAGCCTGGTTTAACCCTCTCCAGGTTCAATCTGTTTATTTTCTTAGCAGTTCATAATATATTCAATACTCTTCTCCAACACCACAGCTCAAAGGCATCAATTCTTCTTCTATCCTCCCTAATCATTGTCTAACACTCTGATGCATAACAAGTAATTGCAAAGACCATGGTCTGTATCAGATGCACCTTAGTCTCCAGAGTGACACCATTGCTCTTCAGTACTTTGGAAAGGTCCCTTATTGAAAGATGATGAAATATATATATAGTTGTTGTTGTACAATAGCCCTGAAACCTGCTCTATCCTGTGCCAACTTTACTGTCTCTGACACACCTACCTTCATTACCCCAATCACTGAGTCAATCCATCTCATCCAGGGTCTTCGTCTCTTTCTCTGTCCCTCGACCCTTCCAAGAATAATATCCCTCTCCAAGGATGGGTACCTCCTCGCAACATGTCCAAAATATGTCAGATGAAGCTTCATAATCCTTGCCTCCAAGGAACAGCCTGGTTTCACTCTCTCCAGGAACCTGTTTATTCTCCTAGCAGTCCATGGTATATTCAACACTCTTCTCCAGCACCACAGCTCAAAGGCATCCTTCTATCATCCCTAGTCATTGTCCATCTTTCTACAAAGAAGCAACTGGTGGATTGGAAACATCTGCCTTTCTGCCTTTGGATTGGTAATGCAAGTCCTTACCCTTTAGGCTACCAGAGCTCCCTTGGAATTCACTTAATAGCAGTGAGTTTCGTTTTGGATTCCCCATTTCAGTTCCTCCAGTTCTCCTGCTTCTCTTTGCCATCTCATCTTTGCTTTTGGAAAAATTTTGCTCCATTTATCGCATATAGTTAATTATTCTAAGGAGCATATTCTTCATGGATACTATTGTTTATTTTCTAGGTCAATCTATTATTTGACTAACAGGTAACCACTGGGAGTAGGTCCAGTTCCACGTTAAAATGGTATGTTGGGGAAATAGTCTCAGGAGTTCCTCCAATTTCTATCAGTCTATTAAGTATGTCCTTTTTTATGAACTTGAGTTTCATCCTTACATTTTCCTCCTATTCTATTCAGGAATTTCTGTGGTGTCGGAGCAGTTGGAACTGACAATCAGAAACCATCTAGTTCTTCGAGTCTCAGCCTAAAGGAGACTGTGATTCACGTTTGTCATTAGTCCTGTAGGCTAACTCTTCCCTGAGTATTTGGTTTCTTTGTTATCTTAAGACAGGAAGAGGTCAATAGCTGTATCTTAAGAAACCCATTTCTTTCTAAACATAAACAGTCGTTGTTATAGTTTTATGTGCTGTTGAGTCTAATCATGGCAAGTCTGTGGACAACAGATCAGAACCTTATCCTATCCTGTGCACAAAGAGAAGGAAATTCCTTCATTGAATTCGCAGCAGATTTCCTGGTTCTATTCTTAGAATCTTTAACACATGATGTAGGTCATCTAATATGTAGTTTAATAAACAGAAAGAATCACCTATTACCTAACTGGGGGAACTCAGTATATGTGTCATGGGACCTGTACGGGCTATTCTAGGCTGTGTTCTTTAGAAAGCATCAACAAGATTTTCCATTTTAATCTTCCAGCTACAGCTTCTCAGATTGACTCCTCCGTTTCCTTAACTGATTCCCTTCACACACCATTTCACACTTTAGCTTTTCAGTCTATCATAGAGCCTCTTCCAATAGAACTATAAAAACTTTTTTTCTGTTATTTTTGTCCTTACACTGTTGAGAAAGCATGCAGTGGTCTATTGTGTGTTTAAATTATGCATGTGAGAAGATAAACTCAGCCTAAAATTCAAGGTCTAATGCTTTCGCACTGACCAGAGCAGTGAGGATTGTGAGTTCCTTGGTTTTTAAATGAGGATAAAGCTGTCTTCTCCCTGCCTTTCTCATGTCAAAGCTGCGAGGTTTGCTGAAGCCTGAGAGGAATATGCTACATAACCTACTGGAACATGTGAATGTTCATGGACAGGAATCCATTTCCCTGAGGTATTGGGGAAAGAGTCGTCCAAGTCACACTGGCCTGGATCTCTCCCCTCTCTCTTGTCTATGCCTCATTGAGAGACTCCTGAATTTACACAGGAGTTGTGATCTAAAGTCAGTGGGCGAGGCAACAATTAAGGACTCATGTAATTCTTTTAGGAAGGTCTCACCTAAATCCAACATAGCAAGCTTTTCTTTCTTTTTTCATCCTCCAGTGCTGTAAGAATTGGACGGTTTTTTAATTGTGCCAGATAGATGGTTAGATACACAATCAACACTCTTGGGACCAGCAGTCAAAAAAATCAAAAGATGAGTTGCTTTAGGAAATCCTACAATCAGGAACCTCTCCAAAATACTAAGATACAATCATAGCAGTCTAGATACACCTTGATCCAAGCCATGATCTTTACAATTTTTTGTTGTGCATCTGAGAGCTGAAAAATGACTAAGGATGACAAAGGAACAATCGATGCCTTTGAGTTATGGTCCTGAAAAGGATTATTGTATATACCCTTAGCTGCCAAGAAAACAAACAGGTCAGTCCTGGAGAGGGTGAAACCAGGTTGCTCTTTGGAGATAAGGATTTTGAAGCTCCATCTCACACACTTTGGGCATGTTGCCAGAAGGGACCAGTACTTGGAGAAAGACATCATGCTTGGAAGGGTGGAGCGTCAGTACAGGGAAGGATGACCTTGGATGAGAAAGATTGGCACATTGTCTGTAGCAATGGGGTCAGTATTGTCAAAGACGCTGAAGTGGGCTCAGAATAAGACAAGGTTCAGAGCTATTGTTCATGAGGTTGCTGTGAGTTGTAGTCTATTTGACAGCACATAACAACAACAACTAACGACTAACATAATATATGTATGTATTTAAACCCTTGAAACTCAACACAGTAAAATGCTTGCATGATAGAAAGCACAGAGGAACTGAGACAACTGAGTCAAATTCACAGCCCAGAAGGCTTGTGTCCAGTAATTGGAAGATATGGTCAATAACTTACACAATTTAGATCTCTCTCCTTTTCTCTCTTCTTCTGTTTTTTCTTCCTCCACCTCCCTTTCTTTCCCTCTCCCTCTCCCTCTTCCTCTTCCTCTCTCCCCATCCTCTTCCCCGCCTCCACACAGCGCTTGTTAAAATCATGCTTCTGTGGATGAATGTAGAACCTACCTCAGTCTGAGGGACAAAATCTGAGATAAAACAAATCAGGAAAGAAGTGAGTTCTGGTGACATAGTGCATTACATGTTGGGCAATCAAACTGGTAGGCTAATGGTTCAAATCCACCAGTCACTCCTCAGAAAAAAGATGAGCAGTCACCTTCAATAAAGATTTATGGTCTTAGAAACATGATGGAGCATTACATCGAGTCAGAATCAAATTGAAAGCAGTGACTTTGGATTTTCTTTTTCTTTTTTTAATTTGGGTTTTCTTAATTTTATTTTGGTTAAAGACTCTTTAAGAGGCTTTAAGACTCTTTAAGTAGCTGAGAAAGTTCCTAGTTAGGGAGCCATAACTGACTATGTTAGATTTCTGGAGTTTTCCATGTTCCAGACAACCTTCAGCTATCTGAGTGGGAGGAAGGAATGGGATGAATGAGGGAAACAAAATGAATGTAATAACAAATTCCAACTTCTGTCTCACTACCCAGACTATCAGAAATAAGAAAGACTGGTCTAGTGAAAGAATTGATTACCACTTCTATTTCCTAATACTGTTATATACGCCTTAAAATTAATTTTAGGTTCTTAACAGCTTTAGTTTGCTTGGATCTACAGTCAACACTCTTGGTACCAGCAGCTAAGAAATTAAAAGACATTGCAATGGGGAAAGTCTGCTGTTAAGGACCTTTCCAAAGTACTGAAGAGCAATGGTGTCACTCTGGAGACAAAGGTGCACATGATACAGGTCATGGTCTTTGAAATCACTTGCTATGCACCAGAGAGCTGTACAATGACTAGGGAGGATAGAAGGAGAATTGATGCCTTTGAGCTGTGGTGTTGGAGAAGAGTATTGTATATATCATGGACTGCTAAGAAAACTAACAGGTTCAACCTGGAGAGGGTTAAATCAGTCTTTTCCTTGGAGGCAAAGATTCTGAAGTGTTGTCTGACATACTTTGGACATGTTGCAAGGAAGGACCAGCCCTTGGAGAGGGATGTCATGCTTGGAAGGGTGGAGAGACAGCGCAGGAGAGGAAGACTTTCTTTGAGGTGGATTGATTCAGTGACTGGGATAGTGGGGGTAGATGTGTCAGAGACAGTGAGATTGCATAGAATAGAGCTGGGTTTAGGGCTGTTGTACATGGGTTGCTATGAGTCACAGGTGACTCGACAGCACATAACAACAACAACAACAAGTAATACTAGAAAGACTGACCAAAAAATTACCTAACACTGTTACACCTTCATTATCTGGTTTTTCTTCCATTGCTAGTCTTCCACATTGATCATTAAAGTTAATAGAAGTCTTGCCTGGGATCAGGTAGCTCAGGAAGACTTAGTTGCTCTTCAGGAAAATTTCTTTGCACATACAACTACACAATTAAGGGGTGGAGTACCTATCAAGATGCTTTGCCAACATTATGACAGATTATGGGTCCTAATATTTTCCTAACATCTTTCTCCCCAATCTACTATACAATAAAGACATCACATGAACATTATATGTAATAAATTTTGCCAATCAAACAAGTCTATATCTGGATTTCTGCATTTCCTAATTTATCCTGCTTGATTTCATTATTCCAAACTGCCTTGCAAGACAAGCCAGTAGCTGGTGATGGCAAATTGCTGTGTGGTGTAAGCTCTATGTACTATGTGTATTCACCAGGATTTTACACATCAGTCTGCTGCCTGGTGGCTGCCAAATGCAATCCAAGTGCTGAGGGTTTAAATGATTTGAGTACTCATACTTGGTACTTCATTTTGGATGTTGATGGGTGAAGTGGTTGGATTCTGAAAGGGGCGCTCTCTTATTTTGATTGAGAGTCAAGTGTGGACTGTTTGGTTGGTTGTTTCTTATTTAAGACTCTTGTTTAGAATCAACAGAACCTGGTGGAAGGCCTTTGTATTTAAAATTCAGTTAGTGTTGTTATATTTCATAGGAACATTCTTCTAAGTGGTATAGCACTTATCTGTCAATCTGCTGTACTGAGATAACCTAGGGTTGCTGTGATGCTGAACCCTATACCACTAGCATGTCAAATGCCATAATTGTTACCCATGGTGGACAGTGTTTGGTGAAGCTCCCAGATTAAGACAGGTTTGGAAGCAGGAGTGGCATCCACTTCCTAAACAACATGCCTTTGGAAACTCTATGAACCTAGAGAAATGACAATAGTTATAAAACAGGGTTCACAGGGTCACTGTCAGTCATGCTTGACTCAGAGTCACTTACCAAACAACTCTGTACTTCTATTCACTTCCCCTGGTAGTTCTCCCCACAGATTCCTATATATTCTTGTAGATAACTAAAATCAAGGCATTTCTAGAGTTACCTTTTTCTTCCTTGGCCCAGAATCATGTGTCTCACTTCTCTCTCATAGTCTCAGCATGTCTCTCTACAATGCCTACTTCATGTAGGTTCCATCTCTGCCTTAAAGCCTTCCCTAGTATTGCCTAGCCTCTCTGAAATGTATGTGCACTTATTTTTTTTATCATCCAGTCTTTTGTTTATAGTTGGTTTTGTCTTCATTCTACACAATCAGATTATGAAAAACTCAGCAGTATCACATCCCTCTATTCCCCTTTGAAGCCCATGATGCCTAAAACAGGCAACAGTATATCCTCGTTGTAATTGTATTTACATCAAGATATCAAGGCCATCATCTAGAATCTACATTCCCAGGATATGTTAAATAGGGAAGACTTGGCTATTCTGTTGCTGTAGTTGCCAGTGAGTCAGGTCCACCTCCTTCCAACCTTATATGTAACAGAATGGAATGTTAGCTTGTCCTGCACCAACTTCATGATCACTGTTTGTTTGAATCCATTGTTGTGGGCATTATGTAGTGTTTTCAAACCTAGGAGATTCATCTTCTAGCACTATATCTGACACTCTTGCATGTTCAGCTAATTTTCAGAAATAGATCTCCAGGCATTTTTTTTTTTAGTCTCTCTTAGTCTGGAAGCTCCACTGAAATAAATCCACCATCTGTACTCTTGCGGGTATTTGAATTGCAGCAACATGCAAGCCACTACAGCATGAAAAACTGATAGACAGGTGATAGTGAACATTCTAATGTCTTGAAATGTATACCTGACTAGTTCTTAGACCAGATCCTTAGTCAGCCATGACTTTGGACAAACCAGATAACCTTTTTTAAGCTTCATTTTCCTTGAACACAAGATGAGTATATACCTTTTTTTATTCACTGGATTCATATAAGGCTCAAACAAGATAAGAAAAGGTAATTTGTAGCTATGAAATGCTGGTCAAATGGATAGCTTTATAATTAAGCCATTTATTTGGTCATTCTCTATAATGTTGACAAAAATAATTTCTTTTTCATTCATATACATTGTTTTATACAATCTTTATACAATCTTTAAAAAAATAAAATCTTTTTAGAAATCTTAAACATTCTGAAATGTGTTCCACAAAATTTAAGTCTTTAGTCAGTGTTATTCTGTAGCTACTACCATGGAAAAGAACTTCAGAAGCTCTTCATACTCCTTTTTGGTGTTACTGTAAGTGTCCTTCTGAGCTGCTGTCTTTCCATTTTTCTTCTCCACCACTGTGCACACTGGTCTGAGTTAATGGGGGTGAGGGGGGCTGTCATTAGCTTAAACTCCCTTGGCTTCAGGGAAACTTTCTGATTGCTCACAAAACAAACTCAAAAGTACAAAGGAAAATCCAAAAGTCTGGGAACCAAGCCTGTAGGCAACATGTCTATTGACAGGGCTAATTCTGGCATAATTAAAAAGAGTTTAATTAATCATGGAGTTAAGTGTAGAAAAAAGGTTCCTGGCAGCTTCATATTTTGGGGGTGAGGTTATTGCTCCCTTGCCAGAGGCCCGTTCTCCTTTAGTTTCATGGGCTTCTTGATATATTTAGCCTACAACCATGTGATCTCCAGAGTTCAGGGGTCTGCCCACATCTCCTGTGTCTCTGGGTCTTCAAAACTATGCCTGGGACTATTGGGCTGGCTCACCATCAATGGGAATCTCAACTTCTTTGGGTTTCTGCCAGTCCCACCAATAGAAGGAAATGGAGAAGGATTCTCATTAACACAGGTCCACAGAGAGTCACATCCTGACTAACTGCAAATCATATTTTCCCAGGCATGCATGGGTCTTTGTATTCTTTGATCTCAAGGCAACCAGGACTTGATTGGGGAAAGTTTGTGGCACGGTGGTTAAATGCACTCAGGTGCTGACCCAAAGGTTGATAATTCAAATCCACCAACTCTGGCTCTACAAAGTTGTATAGCCTTCAAAATCCAATGGGTCAGTTCTGCCTTATAGAGTCACTATGAATTGGAATCAACTCAATAGCAGTGGATTTGCGTTTAGGGAGGAAATTTGTTTTTTGTTTTGTTTTTTCTTTTTTTTTTTTTTTTTTAGATTTATGTCTTGATTGGCCTCGCCTATCTGACAGTCAGCTCTTAAGAGTCCTTCAGCCATGGTTTCAGGATGATCTCAGACATTGCTCCTTTGAGATGTGACATGTAGACTGCCTGCCTACTCTCAGTCTTCCCATGAATAGTAGAGAGAAACTCACTCTTCAAGTTCAAAAGAACAGAGTGTTTCAGTACTGATGATGGGGGAGAAGGACCATATCCCACTTCAAAGTCAAATGTCTACAATTTTCCTATCAGTGTTATTCTTCCCCCTCCTTCCCACTTTAATTCTCCCCTTTCCCTCACCCCACATGACAATCGGTTAAAATTTTAAGAATCTACACAACAATCCCTTTCTTTCCAGCTTCTGGCCTGGAAACTCCATGTTCCTCTCCTATTTAATTCAGACAACCAGAAGTCTATGTGGGTCCAATCTGTATTAGATCACAGTTACTTCTTGTTCCTTTGGCATGGTTGTTGTTGTTGTTGTTATGTACTGTCAAGTTTCCTGTGACTTATAGCAACCCTTTGTACAACAGCCCTAAACCCTGTTCTATACCTTGCCAATCTTATTATCTCCAACACACCTACTCCCATTACCCCAGTGACTAAATCAAGGTTTTCCTCTCCTGTGCTGTCCCTCCGCCCTCCCAAGCATGACGTCCCTTTCCAAGGACTGATCCCGCCTTGCAACGTGTCCAAAGTATGTCAGATGAAGCTCCTTGCCTCCGTGGAGCAGCCTCATTGCACTCTCTCCAGCACGAACCTGTTTGTTCTCCTAGCAGTCCATGATAATGGGTACTACACTGTTGACTCCAGTGTCTTTAGGCCAGAATGCCCAATGAATTCTGCTGCCTCTGAAGAAGAAGGCAGTGACTACATAAAATGATGTCTAAGATGAGAAATCCCCCCTAAGCACTCTGTTTCTGTACCCTGTTTTTACTACTGTGACTTTACCTTCTCACTTACTCGATAAGGAGGATTTATTCTGTTTCTTTCCATATGCAGTAACTTACAGAGCATGAGATTAAATGATCCACAGATATACATACCAAGAGTTTGGATGGCTAGTGGTGGGCCTGACCCAGCAGCCACCTATCTTTCAGTATATTAAAAAAAAAAAACCAACAACACACCACCCTACTTTGGAAAGCATCTGACTGAGCCATCTCGAAGCACTGTTGTGACCGCTGCTCTGCATCTGATACTGCTTTTTGCTGGTATTTATTAAAATGTAGACAGAACTTCAGCGCACAACCCAGATGGTAAAGAAAACATGTGGATTTTCATTGTTTTCACATGATGGGGGTGGGGAGATGGTAACAGGAAGGAGAGAAGAAGTAGAAAATGGGTTATAGTAGAAAACTAAGTGCTTATAAAAATAAAAAGAGAAAGACTATCATCACATTATAGGAAAGGAGATGTCGAAAGTGCTCGTTTGCTGTGAAGAAATGTAGAAAGCAGTCCAATGATATTTCTGTCTCTGAATCTATTAAGATGTCAGTGATGAAAAAGCAGTATTGTCAGGGATAGTGCTATGGCAGGGTGGAAATCAATAGCAGCCACAAAAAGGTAATAAATTTTTCTGAAGAACAGCGTAAACTCACATTTCTAGAATTATAGCTGTCATCTGAGTGAGCAAGCAGCAACGAGGTGGACACACACCCTGATGGAACAGGAGCTGGCATTGACTCGTTCTTATGTTTCAGCACTGTAGTCCTATTGAAGTAACCTTTTCCCTGGTTGATGGCCATTATATGACTGCCACCTTGGATATAATGGACATCTGACTTCAAAATAGTTTGCTTTTCCTCCCTAGCCTCATTTGTGACTGTTGAACCTTTTTTTCTTCTTTCCTTGGGGACAGTGTGATATGCAAAGAAACGATGGTGATAGAAAGCCCACTGTTTTTAAAGGTTTTGGGGTCTATTCATCAAAAAATGAGCCAAAGTAGTGTAAGATATTAGAAATCAGATGAGCGCGCCCTTTGAGGGGGCTTGTTGAGGATGGGAAGGGGTATAAAGGCATTGGCAATATTCTCTTTCTTGAGCTGGGTACTGATCGCACAGGTTTGTCTCCTCTGTAGATTCCTGAGTTTGTCTGTATGATCTACACATATTCCTGTACTACAGATTCTTCGTGCACTTTACTCATCAGTGAAATGTTAAAAATCCTTTGCATTCTCTTGCCAGATCTGTTCAAAATAGACAACAGACTTTGGGGAGGTCACTTGTGCCCTAGTTTCTTTCATAAAATGAGAAGGTGGGCCCCGCCCTAAAGCTTCCCCATGCCGTCATCGTTGGCAAGGAATGAATGCCTTACACTGGTGTTCCTGCCATTAGTGACTCGAATAAGAAGCCAAACAGGGGCTCTGCCACCACAGGCCCTCCTGAAGGGCCAGTGAACTCCAAGCTGTGTAAATTTGCTGTGTGTGGAGCGATGTAGAATAATTGGAACTACAGGGCTCACATTGATAGCAAAGAAGCAGAGTTAGGGTGATTGTCAGCATCACCCCCACTTTAAAAGCAGATGTTCATCACAAACCTAGTGATGCATGCGACCACATTAAATTCAAGAGCTGACGTTTCTCTAATAGCTTCTTCTCAAAAACAACCGTTGGAAATTAGGATTCTGTTAAAATGTACAATGGAAGCCTTCAGCAAGTCCTGCAGTTCGGTATTTCAATGGATTGTTTCCTTTCGTGTTTAATATAAAGTGAATTTAAAGGTGACCCACACTGTGACTGATTGACAGCTTGGGAGAATCAGTGTCTCTATCATCAGGGAGCAGTTGCCAATCACAACTCACAACGGGTGGGAAAGATCAGGGCCTGGGCCAGAGGGGATTTGCTGGACTGATAAGAGAAATCACTGCTACCTCCATTTGATAAGAAAATAAGCAATTCCTACTTTCCTTCAACTCCAGTCTCTTGGAGTACTGTGTTTAGTAGGAGGGGAAGGGGAGATAAATTATTTTGCTAACTTATTGCACAAACTTGATAGTCAGTACCTATATAATAGATCCAGAGGGAAGTTATTAAGACCTTATGATCCTTTCTCTAAAGTCCCCTAGGGCCAGGTCATGTGATTCTGCTAAGCCACCTGCTTTCATCCTACTGAAAACTACTCCTGAACACCAGACATGTACTCAGATGGCCTATCCTCTTCTGAATCCCAAGAACTGTCCTTTGGTATAAACATAGAAGTGCATTATTTAGTCTTCCAGCAAACATGAGGGGAAACAACGAAATGAAGGAAATGCAAATCAGGAGCTGCCACATCAAATCCTAATTACCATCATTTGACCCATCCTCCTTCCCACAGCCGGAAAGTCAGCCTTCTGGGTGAGAGAGAGCCAAACCCAGCTAGATAACAGCCTTCTGTTTCCCCTCACCGCCCTTCTTTCTTCTTCTCTTCCTTAAATAACGCTCACTGAGACAGAGTTCTTCTAACCATTTGTAAGCCTCGATTGTATTCGTGAGGGCTTTGCATGGCTTAATAAAATGAGCTAAGGAGAAAACGAGCAGACACATGCCATCTCTTTATTCTCCAGAGCAACTGTCAGTCTTGGAATATTTTTCTAGTACCTGCCAGAATTCTTGCTGGAATCATCCCTCCTCGATGCAGGGACAGTAAATCTAAATGATCTAAGTATACCCTGTTGTGATTTAGAGAGTAACAATAATTCTGAAAAGGGCCAGTTTAAACTCTGCATACCCGGTCACATCAATAATTCCACTCCTCCCACCCCAGCTCCTAGGATATTATTTTTCCTAGATTACTCCTCGCTTTGACTTCCCCCAAACTACTTGAGGTAAGTTAAATTTGGCATGGCTTCCTGCATTTATGGTAGTAAATGAGCCAGGCCGGGAAACCTACAAAATAGGATCACTTCATCTCTATTAGAATTCACCTAACATATGCCCATTAAAATCTGAATCTAAAAATCCCCCCTGCCCGCATTAGTCTTCTGCCTATTGCTATGAACGTCAGAAAAATAGGCTCTACTGTCAGCCTTCAGCTCATGTGTGAGATGTGATGCGACATTTCAATGGCAGCTTTGAAATAGCTCACACAGGCCTGAACAGTGCCGCCCAATTTAGGACTCAGGCCAACAAATCATTACATCACAAAATTCACAGCGCCGTGATGTGTGTGTGCTGACACAGCGGAGGGGCTGTTCCCCTGGAATATGCTATGGATTTCATAGCATTCAGATGCAAAAGTTGGAAAGAAAGAAACATTAGTAGTTGAAAAATATGTCCTTCATGTTAAAAATGAAGCCAGAGATCATGTGATAGAATGTTGTACAATGAGCAACTTACCCATTTTAAAAAAATGAACAGCAACTATACACATGAATCTTTTTTTAAAGGAATTTCAACCCTGCCTACACTTTATTTCTTTTTTTAGTTCACAGTTTCTTTGGGGTTTTTTTTTCTCCTGATTAATTTTGTATTACACTAGTTTATTTACAAAATTTGAATATATTGTTTTCCCAACCAGATTCTTCTAATTTCCCTCACTCCCCTCCATCAAATTTTACAACCCCATGATTAAATCCCCTCTTCCCCTGCACATCCTCATCCCTCTGCTTCCATCCTCCCCACCACCCCCCCCCGGATTCTAATACTCATTTTACAGTAATGGTTTTATACAATATTTGTCCTTGTGAGACTGAGTTGGTTCACGCAACATAATGCTCTCCAGTCCCTCCCAAGTTAGGTAACAATTTACAAAATCATTGCTCCTGTGTATACACACGAACCTTGCCTAACGGAATGCACAGGATTCAAATAGATTACATCTGTGAAAAGAGTGGGTGAAGAAGCTCAAGACCAGCAGTCAAGACAATGGTCTGACTGTGGAACAGACCAACAACTGCCCATGTGCAAGTTCAAACTGAAACTGATGAAACTTAAAACAAGTCTCTGAGAGCTAAAATATAACCTTGGGAGAAAAATAGTTGGAGCAGCATGAATCAATGGTGATTGATTTCATAAATCACAATGTATGGGAATGATTGTATAAAACACGATGTGAATAGAGGAATATGTAAAATACAATGTATATAAACAAAACACAATTTTCTACAAGTTTTGTATGCAAACAAATATAAAATATAAATAAGTGGGGAAAAATAGTTGACATTTGACTGTGAGGATCAAAATAAATTAAAGATAACATTGAGAAGAATGGAAATTCCAGGATATGTAATTGTGTTCATTCAGAACCTGTCCATGGACCAAGAAGCTGGCATCTGATTAGAACAATCTAGTGAAGCAGGAGTATCATAAAAAGATGTTTTTGCCTGCATGTAACTGAAAATCCAAATCAAAGTGATTTAAGCAATAAGATTTGGGGTTTTATTCAAGTAACTGGAAATCCAAAAGTAGAATAGACTTTAGGTTTTGATAATCCATTATCTAGTCATTTCTTCAAGGACCTGGATTTTTTTATGTTATTTTGCTGAACCAGGCCTTTTGTCACCTACATTCTGAAGCTGGTACTCCTCTTCTTGGTCATGAGTGTGAATAGCGATTGAGTCCCCAAACTTTCTTAAACATACCCAGTAAGAGCAAGGGAATCACTCTTAGAAGCCATCCTGGATGAATAATGAGGAACTCCCCAAAAGCTCCTGTAAGTCTCTTAATATCACCTTGTTTTTGTTGTTGTTGTTATTGTTATGACTGTTGGGTTTCCTGCGACTCATAGCAACCCTATGTACAACAGCCCTAAACCCTGCTCTATCCTGTGCCAATTACACTGCCTCTAATACACCTACTATTACCCCATTCTCCCAGTCACTGACTCAATCCACCTCACAGACGGTCTTCCTCTCCTGCGCTGTCCCTCCACCCTTCCAAGCATAACGTCCTTCTCCAAGGACTGGTCCCTCCTTGCGACATGTCCAAAGTATGTCAGATGGAGCTTCAGAATCTTTGCCTCCAAGGAGCAGCCCAGTTTAACCCTCTCCAGGTTGAACCTGTTCATTTTCTTAGCAGTTCATGGTATATTCAATACTCTTCTCCAACACCACAGCTCAAAGGCATCAATTCTCTTTCTATCCTCCCTAGTCATTGTCCAACTCTATGACACATAGCAAATTATTGCAAAGACCATGACCTGTATCATGTGCACCTTAGTCTCCAGAGTGACAGCATTGCTTTTCAGTACTTTAGAGGGGTCCCTAACAGCAGACTTTCTCATCGCAATACGTCTTTTAATTTCCTGGCTGCTGGTGCCAAGAGTGTTGACAGTGGAGCCAAGCAAACAAGCTGTTAACAATCTCAATCTCTTCACCATCCATCCTGAAGCTGCCAATTGGTCCAGTGGTGAGAATCTTTGTCTTCCTGATATTGAGCCTCACTCCATATTGAGGTCCTTGACCTTCTACAGTAAGTGCTTCAGGTCCTCCTCAGTTTCAGCAAGCAGAGTTGTATAATACTTTATTGATCTGAAATGTATCTCATGTTCTTTCCTGAGTCAATCACAAGCAAGGTAAGATTATTTCTATTGGCTTAAATGCATCTAAGTTCATTTGTGGAGCAAAGAAATAGAGTCATCTTTGTCTAACTTAATGGGCAGCATGGAAAAGAGATATATATCTCTTCAAAGCCAGCAATCTCCTAGGAAGGAAGAAGAAGAGATAGACGCTGGGTGGATTACAGTGGTTGATATTCATTACTCTTGTTCACCAAACACTTCAGGCGCCTACCTTCCTGACACTTGATGCATCCTGGCTGCTAGTGTCAGATCACAGCATGAAACTTGCTGCACTCAGTGAGTCCCCAGCCAACTCCTGATGACTAATAGTAAGAAATAAATCTCTGTTGTAAAATCCATTAAGATTTTGGGGTGTTTTTTTAACAGTAATAGACTATAGTCTATCCTGATTGGTACAGCTAATAACATTTGTGATAACAGCTGATATCAGCATTTGATACCTTGGCAGGCAAATAAGGAGTAAAAAGCCATGTACTCTCCACTGAGCTTTTAAATGTAATAAATTATATGAGATTTGGAAAAGTGATTTACCCAGATTAAGAAAATCTCTCTTTTTATATAAGTAAAGTTTTGAATCAGAAATGTATTCATGGAAAAAAATAAGAAAGTACAAAACAAAACATTTTAAGTATCACATTTCTCAAAATATATCTTAATTTTTTAAAATACATTTGAAATGTGACCATTATATATAAGAGTGAGTGTGTGTGCTTGTGTGTGTGTGTGTGAGAGAGAGAGAGAGAGAGAAGAGGAGAGGAGAGGAGAGGAGAGGAGAGGAGAGGAGAGGAGAGGAGACACCATGCTGTTGTTGTTAGGTGATGTCAGTTCCACTTTGACATGTACTGACCCTTTATAAAACAGAACAGAGCCCTGCTCGACTGTGCACCCTCTTCACAATCTCCACAGTGCTTCAGCCCACTGTGGCAGCCTGTGTTGAGGCATCTGTTGAGAGTCTTGCCCTCCTTCACTGATTCTTCTTCATTTTCCCAAGCATGCTGTCCTTCTCCACTTACTGTACCTTCCTAATAACCTGTCCAAAGTACGTAAAGTGAGATTTCACTATTCTTGCTTCTAAGGAGTATTCAGGCTGGACTTCCTCTGAGATATATTTGATTTTTCTTTTGATGTTCCATGGTATAGTCTCTCTCTTTACCACTGACACAATTCAAAGGCATCAGCTCTTCCTTACTCATTGTCTAACATTCACATGCATATGAAGCCACCAAAAATATCATGGGCGAGGCACATCTTAGTCCTCAAAGTGACATTCTTGTTTATTAGCACTTTAAAGAGGTCCTTTGCAGAAGATTTGCCCAGTGCAATACATTATTTGATATCTTGATTGCCTGTGGGTATTGATTGTAGATCCAGGTAAATCCTTGACAGCTTCAGCCTCTTCTCCGTTTATCATAATACTGCTTCTTTATGTAATTGTGAGAATTTGTGTGTTCTTTACATTTAGGCTATAATGTTTGACCTTCAGTAAATGCTTCAGCTCTTCACTTTCAGCAAATCAGATTGTATCATCATCTGCATATTTTTGATGAGTCTTCCTCCAAACCTGATGCCACATTCTTTAGTACAGTCCAGTTTCTCAGATTATTTGTTCAGCAGATCAATTGAATAGGTGAAAGGATATATAACTATATCTCTAAAATAATGATTATTCTGCTGCATAATGTAATCTAAAAATATAAAAATACAAAAAATATAATTTGGTACTGTTTTATCTTACAATTACCTTTTTTACCCTAAAATCATAGCCTTTTAACAGATAAAAATAGAGTTCAAATTTTTGTTACAAAAAGACGAGAAAGCACTATAAAATCTCTGGAATTTTTTTTCTTTTTGACAGCTTAGTTCTCAATGAAAATGAAATTTTAAAAATTGTTAATGACTCGTTATTAAAATGTCTCTTCCATATTTCATCTACATTGTCCACTTCAAAAATTATTTTAAAATACATTTGTGCCTTTGCTATTGGGTTGTTATGGTGGTGGGGAGGGTATTTCTAGGGGAGGTGGTATTAAAAATAATTGGCTTTGACCTGTATAGATTATAAAGTTTTACTAACTTCTTCAACAAGAATAAATTGTGTAGAATTCCTTGACATAAACAAGGTTGATTTGAATCAGTTAGAGTGTCATAGTTCATTATAATGTGAATATTTCCCCCATTAGGTAATTATTATTATTACATCCTAAAACAGGCGGGTTGTCAAGAGCTTCCAGAGCAGAGTACTCAAGTTATATCAATTAGGGAATTGCCTTTAAAACATAGTAAAACTGCATAGTGTGTACAACCAAGAAGGAATAAAATTGACAAGTAGAACCCTCTAAAAATTAAGTCCCTGTGTGCTTCAAAATTTTTTTCCAGTAGGGTGAAAAGAAGTTTTGGATAAAACATTTGGCAGTAACATCTCAGACAAGTGTGTCATAATGAAAATTCACAGACTACTACAGGCTTTCCACAAGAAAAAAGACTGATAACCCTATAACAAGATGAGCAAAAGACATGGAAAGACTTTTCACAAAGGAAGATACGTGGATGATTAACAGACACATAAAGAAATGCTCAGAATCACTGGTAATCAGAGAAATACAAATCAAAACAACAGTAAGATACTATCTTAGTCCAGCAGCAGTAGTAAAATTTACCAGAACAACAAATAATAAATATAGGAGAGAATGTAGAGAGATTGGAACTGTCATGCACTGCTGGTGATATTGTAAAATGGTAAAACCACTCTGGAAGTCATATTAGTATTTCTTCAAAAAGCTGGACATAGAAATACCATTCCCTTTAAGAACAGAAACTAGGCAAGGATGCCTATTATCTTCTCTCTTATTCAATATTGTATTGGAAGTCTTAGCGATAACAATAAGACAAGAGAAAGACATTAGAGGTATA
>NW_006399772.1:7620729-7696791 GCF_000299155.1 Elephantulus edwardii
CTATATGGTGCCACTAATGTAGAATGAGGCTGACATTGGGATGGGGGTAAGACTGAGAAAAACTGGATGAAATATGTTTACGGCATTGAAGTCTTTGGGGGAGAGAATATTTTATATTTTAGGGCATTATGTTTATCGTAAGAGTACAGAATGAGGGTTGCAGAGTGGCTTATATTTGGGGTTAGGGGATGTGTGAGGGGGATTGTGTACCAATGAGGGAGTTTTCCTTTTGCGTTTGAAGGAGAGGAGCAAATGGGGGTGGGGGCGGGGAGAGGGGTGCAACAATGAATGAATGGAATTCCAAAATCTCTGTCGATGTTCATTGAAATGAAAAATAAAGAAATTAAAAAAAAAGAAGTACCACATGACCCAGTGATAGCACTACCAAGAATATACCTCAAGAAAAATATACCTGAGACACAAATGGAGATTTGTATACCCATGTTATTCACAATAGCAAGAAAATGGAAACAGCCCAAAGTTCCATCCACAAACAAATGGATTGAGAAATTGTGGTACATTCACACAATGGAATATTATGCAGCACTCAGGAGCAATGATTTATAAACTATATATATAACAGGGGAAGGCTAGAGGGCACTATTCTGCATGAACTAACTCAGGCTCATAAGGACAAATATTGCATAAGACCATTGTTGTGAAAACAGAAGGATAACTAGTAAAATATATGTAACTGTCTAAAGAGGGAAGGAGAGGGAGTAGGCAGGCTGAGGTTGAAAAGAGGAGGAATATCATGGGGTCACAGAATTTGCTGAGTGGAGGGAGAGGGTGAAGGAATTAAGAAAGATTCAGTGGGATTCTGAAAAGACAGGGTAATAGTGGGCATAGATCAATGATGATTACGTTTATAAGATACAATGTATAGGAATGAGCATATGAAATGCAATGTGAATGGGGGAAAAGAGTACATGCATAGGCTGGTGGATTCAAACTAAAATTAATTTTAATGAAAAAAAAAAAAAAAGAGTACATGCATAGGAGGGAAAATTACAAAATTTGCGTAGTGACCAGAAGTTCAATTTGGGGGATTTTCCCCCCTCCTCATTCTAAGATGATCATTATTCTTTATTTGAGCAATGTTTTGGCTTCCTAATGTTGTTGTAGCAGAGATACTACAAGTGGGTGCTTTTAAAAGATAGAACTTTATTTTTTTCAAAGCTCCAGTGGCAAAAAATCTAAATCAAGTTCTTGGTCTTCTTGACTCTAACCTACACAGCTCTGAGCATTCCTTGATTCCTTAGTCATCCTCTCTTGACATCTATCTTGCCCTCTACACAGAAGCATACACATGCTTTAGCGTCTACTCTGGTCTTTTTATAACTCAGAAGTGATTAGATTTCGGATCCACCCTATACTGGCATAATCTAATTAACATGCCAGAAGATGAACTAAGTTTCGGAACAAGATCACATTCACAGGTATGGGGCCATGTATTCCACACATATTTTGGGGAGACACTAGTCAACCCATTACAAGAGTGTTTTTTAGTCTCCTTTGTGGAAATGGAAATACAAAGGCACAGAGATTGTTATCCAGTGGCCTGCTGTTTTTGTTGAAAGGGAATTGGCCCAGGAAATAGACTCTGGGTGTTAGTCCTAGCTAGCCAATGCTCAAGCTACACATTCTGAAAGGGAGTGGAGGTTTCAGATACTGCACCAGCTGATAAGGCGTTCTATCAAGGCGGCCACACCAGAGCCTGTGATGGGATTTCCTCTCCTTTGACAAATGACTGACGTGGCTCTGGCTGGCCTAAATCAAAGGGTAAAGAGCCTACACTGGCCCGTTCTCCCATAGCCATCAGTGCAGGGAGGAAAGCTTGCAAAGTCCCTCAAGCCGTGGCCTCCTCCTGTATCATGATACAAGAGAGAAAGGACAGATGCTTCCAAGGTCAACCTGGGCTCTGATAATCCTGGCACCTGGCCTCTCTAACTCCACCTTGTGAGCTGCAGTGGACACTCTGATGACAAAAGAAGCCTGCTGGGACTGAGAGTCTCGGGCATCTCTCCTAATGATTTCCATCACGCTGTTGCTTCCCACACACTGTGCCCTGAAGCACCTCATTTTCCTGTTGCTTTTACCTTGATTAATGCCCTTCATAAGTTTTCCTTCCTATGACTTCACCCTGCAGCCACTACCCAGGCATAAAGTCAGCTGCAGTGATGTTGAGAAGTTAGGTTTTCTGTCTTCCTTCTTAGCAATTATGTCAGCAGCCTTCTTCTTCCCCTGACCCAAAGCCCTGTGGTGTTAGAGCCCATTATCCTGCACTTCTACATGTCCTTCTTTCTGCAAGTACAATAGGTCCAGGCTTTGTCTTTTGTTGCTGTTCTTTGGATGAGCTGCTCTTGAATTGTTGTAAAAAGGCAACTCTTAGAGAGCTTAGGGTATAGCTACTGTTAATTCTTTTTTTGTTTTTTTTTTTCTTCTCAAAACCATTATATCTTTTTAGTATCAGAAATGTTTTCTTTTAGGTTTTTGTTGTTGTTGTTCCAGTATATTCCCCTTTTACCCCAGTGTTCCCCACAATGCACTCCTTGTTCCAGGCTGTTGTTATAAATATAATGCCTAATCATATATTCCTTTTGGACAGTTCTTCCTCTCATCAGATCTCATGCAATGTTCATTATCTTTCTACTCCTTTTTCCATTCTCTCCCCAAACCCCCATGTCTATCCTATTTTATAACAGCAGTGTTATGAATATTGCTATATTGTTCACAATAGCAAAAATACAGAAGCAACTCAAGTGCCCATCAACAAATGAATGGATAGAAAAATTATGGTACAGCCACACAATGGAATATTATGCAGCATTAGAAAAATAATGAACTTGTAAAACAATATATAACATGCAGGATTCTAGAGGACATTGTTGTTGTTATGTGCTGTCAAGTAGCTTGCGACTCATAGCAACCCTGTGTGCAACAGCCCTAAACCCTGTTCTATCCTGTGCCAATTGCACTGCCTCTGACACACCCATCCCAAATACCCCAGTCACTGAATCAATCCACCTCATAGAGGGTCTTCCCCTCTTGCGCCATCCCTCCACCCTCTCAAGCATGATGTCCCTCTCCAAGGACCTGTCCCTCCTTAAAATATGTCCAAAGTATGTCAGACGAAGCCCCAGAATCCTTGCCTCCAAGGAGCATCCCAGTTTAACCCACTCCAGGATGAATCTGTTTGTCTTCTTGGCAGTCCATGGTACATTCAATACACTTCTCCAGCATCACAGCTCAAAGGCATCAATTCTCCTTCTATACTCCCTAGTCATTGTCCAACTCCCTGATGCATAACAGGTGATTGCGAAGACCATAGCCTGTATCAGATGCACCTTAGTCTCCAGAGGGACACCATTGCTCTTCAGTACCCTGGAGAGGTCCCTAACAGCAGACTTTCCCATGGCAATACGTTTTTTGATTTCCTGGCTACTGGTGCCAAGAGTGTTGACCGTGGAGCCAAGCAGACTAAAGTTGTTAACAATCTCAATCTCTTAACCATCCATCCTGATGCGGCCAATTGGTCCAGTGGTGAGAATCTTTGCCTTCTTGACATTAAGCCTCAATCCATACTGAAGGCTGCAGTCCTTGACCCTCTGCAGTAAGCATTTCAGGTCCTCCTCAGTTTCAGCAAGCAGGGTTGCGTCATCTGCGTAACACAGATTGTTAATAGATCTTCCACCAAGCCTGATGCTACACTTCTCCTCATAGAGCCCAGCCTCTTGGATAATCTGTTCTGCATACAGGACATTATGCTGAGTAAAATATCTAAGTCACAAAAGGACAAATACTCATAACATCACTGTTACCTTTCTTTTCAAAAATCTATCTTGCTGCGGGCTGCTGCACTCAGGGGGCTGGAAGCCTGGAGTCTAGGGTCTTGAAGAGGGAACACGAAGGTGGGTGGAAGTTTGGCGGAGGGACGGTGAAAGAACACAAGACACACAGTCAAGTGATCTGATGATTTAAATTCTAAGTTATTCTTATTATTACACTTAGCATGATACATTTATACCCCATTTTACAATTAGGGGCTTAACAATAGCCAAAAAGACAACAAAAGTAAGAATAAAGTTTACATTATTTTCTTACACAAAGCTATTCTTTATGGTCACAGTTCCTTGGTAATTGGAGAGCTTGGTAGACAATGGCTTTTTGCTTAAACATTTTCTCAAACCTGTTTTCCAACTTGTTTGGGTTACAAAGTTACAAAGTAAAAAAGTTATATTTTAAATTTAAGCTGATACATTTTAAATTTTTAACTGAATTTACAGTATTATTTATTTCCATTCAAGAGACAACACTTCCATTCTTCCAGGGGTGATCACTGTCTCAATAAGGGGGTTTAGGTTCATACAAAGGATGTTTTGGGTCATAATATCGCCTAAATTCATCATCACAATCTCATGTTTTATGATTTATTTTACCACCTATACCTCTCATAACATCTTCCCTCTGGTCACTTTCAAACTTTTTGAAAAATATATCCCAAGACACAAAACCATCAGGGTGTTTTGCATTAAATTCATCATATTTTCCAGTATATGGAAGAGGTTTATCTGTAGGCTCTGGAATTCTGTAAGGGCCTTTCCCAATAGGGGGCTGCCACAAACAACCATTATCTAATAAATAAACAATTCTTCCACCTGGTGTTCTCGTGGTGGGGGGCAAGGGTTTGGGTTTTTTCTTTGAAGGAGGTTTTTATAAGCCCTAGAAATCTAGGAATTTCTGGGGTGGTCATCTCTGGGATTTCCACCATTAATTCTTCTTGTTATAATGCATCCATGGAGTCCCCTAAAATCATATTATTCTTGAGAAGTTTTAGTAATGCTAAAAGAACCGGAGGTAATGTTTGTGTATCAAAGTCGTCACCTCCATTTAGTTCCTTTCTGGGAACATCTAACAAACTTTTAATAGGAACACTTTGTGTAAAGGACACAGCCTTCTCCCCCTGTCCCACATAGAAAACACAAAGAAACAATAGAAGAGAAGTTACAGAAAGGCCAAGAACAATCATGGAGAAAGCACATGTTCCGAGAGGCTGACTTCCTTGAAGTTTTCGCCTCAATCGGGTGCTTTTGTCATGTAGACTCCCTTGGAGTTGGTGTGGCACTATCTCATCTATGATTGGGTTTACCTCTGACCTGCCTATTAATGCCTCATTTAAGGAACATTTTGGTGAGCTTTGCAAGGAATGCCCTGGGGTGTCTGTGCCTGAGTCCTGCATCTTCAACCACTTCTTCCCAGGTTCCTCAAGTCTCCTTTCCCAGCATGCCCTCCTTCACTAAATGCATGTAATTCTATTATTAAAGCCACCACTTAACATTAGCAGGTCTAGACACAACTGCTTCTGATTTCTGACCTTATTTCCAATTGCCAAATGTGAGCATCTTGGACTCCCTTGTTGTTGTTGTTGTTGTTGTTGTTGCTGCTGCTGCTGTTGTTGTTAGGTGCTGTTGAGTCAAGTAAGACTTACACTGATCCTATGAAAAGCTCGCCTGAACCCTGCCGTATCTTGACCCATCCTCTTCATCTCTGACACTCTAGAGTCCATCGCTGAAGTCAACATCAAAGTCAGCCTGTCCCCAAAATAAGCTAATTGTTGCTTTGTCACTTAAGCCTTTTCTTCTTCCTACCGCCATCTACCTAAGCTACTCAAACACCTTTTTTTAAAAAAATATTTTTCCATAATCTTAGCTCCTTCCCTTGTTAGCCAGAGAGAAAACCCTCCCCAGACTCTAGGAAGAACTAGAGAAAATGACAAAAGAAGAGATGCTAGAATTTCTCTGTACACCCCCAACTCTGGGACCAGAACTAGAGAAGGAACAGCGTCTAATAGAAGCTCTAGATGAGATCTGGGGACCCCAGAGCAGAGGGAACCTTGGCCTAGCTTCTGTTTATAATGTAGCCAAAGAAATCTGTATCTATCCCACACCTTAGCCACAGATTAGAAATAGCTGAGGCAAGTAACCAGAAAGATGGGTTTAAGAACATGTTTCTAGTTTCCCAATACTCTCCTGAGATATGCAGAGGTCCCAGAAGTTGTAGCTTGCCCTAAAAAGGATCAGAGAGTTTGAGAACCCCTGAGTCTAGCTGAGTTGGGGGAGATGGATGAAGCAATTGCAGAGTGATGATTGTGATCTAGAAACATACAGCTGAAGTGATGAAGATTAGCAGCAGGTGACTCAAAGCCAAATGCAGCCACGCAGACGGCAAAGACACCAGTGCAAAGTGTCCAGGGGCCAGCCCAGCACAGCCAGAGTTCCCAAGACAGAAACCCATCAAGACTCAAGAGTATAACCAAAATAGGTGGAGTTAACATAAAGAAGCTCTGATACAAATATCATAAATTTAGGGAATGTTTCTCCTTTGCCCCTGGAAAACTATCAAAAAGGATTCACTAAGTAGTAAGCAATAAAATAGTACATTTCCCCACACACACACAATCTGCATTGTGGTAGTATATATGTATTTTTATGACAGTTAATTTTTTTACATGGCCATTTTTAAAAAATTCTTAACCTCTCTCCCTTCCTCGAGCAGCAGACTACAAGCGAATCCTCCGTTTTCTGAGCAGTTTCACCTGTTTGAGTCATAAGATTCAGAACTTGCTCTTCTCTAACATGGATCATGTGACTCTGAGTGCTGTTTTGCCCTCCAACCCAAGTCTTTCTAAACTATCTTTTCACCTTGCTGCCAGATCTTTCTAAACTTATTCCTGAGAATCTGGGCTGACTTCCCATGGATATAGGGTAAGGCTCAAACACTATGACTTGTCCTGTCCGTCACTTCCTGACCTAGTTCCACGACAGCTTCAATCCCACTATTCCTCCACCTTCTGCCATACATTCCAAATTCAAGTCATAGCAACCCTTCCTCTAATGCACCCTAAGCCTTTGCTCTACTCTTTTTTATTCTTTTGAGATAATCTATTATAAACACATTTTTTATTGAAACTTTGTCATAGACTTTTATATATAACATCGGTAATTATATAGGACCCCCTGGTAGCCTACTTAATAGGAAGTTAAAGCTTTTAACTCAAAAGAGAATAGTTCGAACCCATCAGTTGCTCCTATAGAGAAAGATGGGACATCTACACTTGTGTTATGTACAGCTTCTATTATTATTATTAATTTTAATGAATGCTAACAGAGACTTTGGATTTCCATTTATTCATTGTTGCATTTTTCTCCCTGCCCAGCCCTTCCCCCTCCCCATCCGCTCTTCTCTTTGAAAACTAAAAGAAAAATTCTTTCATTGGTATACAATCCCCTCCTCCCCCCAAGTCCATTCCTCATGCAGCCTTTATTCTGGACTCTTGTCATGACCATAACACCCAATCATACATCGCTTTTAAACAGTTCTATCTCTCATCTGTTTCAATGCAGTATACATGATTTACCCAATTTTTCTCAGTCTCACCCCAACCCTGTTTTCAGTCCCATTCTACAACAGTGGCACTATCCAGTATTTGTCCTTTTGTGACTGAGATACTTCACTCAGCATAATGTCCTCCAGGGTCACCCATTTTGAATAATATTGCATGGGTTCCTTGTTTTTCAATGCAGTGTAGTATTCCATTGTGTGAATATACCACAGCTTCTCTATCCATCCATTTGTTGATGGTCACTTAGATTGTTTCTAACTCTTTGCTATTGTGAACAAAGCCGAGATAAACATGAGTGTGCTATGGACAGCTTCTGATAAACCCACTAGAGGGTCAGCTCTGAGTTGGTTCTGACTTAACAGCATTGAGTTTTGGGATTCATATATCTATACCCCATGCATTTTGGAGAGAACTGTGCTCAGTAGAGTGTGCAAAGGCTGTGAGCTCTACTCATCTTTGTACTTCCTATTGTCCTATTTACCATGTCTTGTCTTCTCCTCTTACCAATTTCTAGTCCATCCTTAGAGGCCTAGATCAAACGTCTTTACTTCTTTGAAATCTTCTGCGACTTCTTTCATTTTCCCAAAATCGTGTTAATCACAATTCCTTTGTTCACTTTCTACAACATGCAGACCTATGTCGTTGTTGCATACCGCTGAGTCAGAACCAACTCATAGCTGCCCCACCAGTGGATTTTCAGAGGCAGTAAATCACACAAGAGGAAACTACCCTTCTTTCTTCCACAGAGCATCTAAACAGTGCACCTCCTTACCACTAAGCCACCAGAGCTCCCCAGACTACAGACCTAGCTTGGGTAACCATAAAACCCAATCACCAATTTCAGATACTCTCTCCCATTCACAAACTAGAAGGAAAATTGTTTCTTGGGCATGTTCCCCAATTTAGGGTTCAAAGATTACGAACCAATTCCATATTATCCTTTGTTAAATTGATCATTGTCTTCAGTTTGCATATTCAACCTCATACTAGAATTAAACTTCTTAGAATGGGAAGCGCATATGTTTCCATCTTTATAGCCACATCTCTCTATAGTGTTCACTCCTTTTACCCTGCTGACCCAGCTGGCTTATTAACAACAAAAAGTTTAAACCATTCACTCACTCTCAGAGGGATACAGTCCAACACCTGGGCAAAGGCTTAGCAAATAGAAGACGTTGGATTCAGTTCCCATTTACTGACTAGATGTCTCTGTGCCTTGCACAGAGTGCTCAGTTGTGTGTAACACACCTGGAACTTAACATATAATGTTGCTGTGTACCAGCTAGTTGGAACCGACCCATAGCTGACCCTACTGTGGGTTTTCAGAGGCAGTTAACAGCACAGGAGGAGCTTGCCCCTCCTTCTCTTGCAGAACAGCCGGTGGATTTGAACTGCATGCCTTTGGGATTGCAGTGCAGCTCCTTGCCACTAGACCACCAGAGTTCCCTTAACATATAACAAGATAAAAATTAAACTTTTGTTGGTGAATGAACTTTTCTTGGAAGCACTCCCTATTCTTTCTTTGCCCTTTTAAATTACATGAACTAAAGGCAGTTGTCATTTACATGATTTTGCTATCACTCTACATCTAATAATCAAATACTGAGTGTGTCATAGATGAATTAGTGTTGAGCACACCCATGAAAGTTGCTGTATTATTATATTTACCACATCAATGAAACTGTAATTATTTATAAACATTTTGTAGAGTGATCAGCACTGATACTTAATACATGTTTAGGATGTTAATATTTCAAAGTGTATTGCAATTCATTTAACAACTGCAGTATAACTATTACTCATATTGGTCTCTGAAAATAAGAGAATCATATTTACTAATTAGATCCCAGCCTCCTATTGTTCCTACCCTTTTGTTAGCCCTTCCTCTTTAGGGTAAGTGGGACCTGATGATTGCTTCTAATATTTTGGTTGCTTCCCTACTCATAGAACATGAACAAGGTTATAGAATATCACTTTCATGATGGTTGTTGTTGTTGTTATTGTTGTTGTTAGGTATCACCAAGTCAATTCCAATTCATAGTGACTCTGTGCATGACATTGTCACTTCTGTTTTGCTAACAGACTCACTTTATTGCCTTCCTGGCTTAAATGCTTTGATAAAGCAATCTGCCATGTTGAAAAAGCCCATGGAAGGTAGCCTCTGACCAAGAACTGAGGCCTTAGAGCTACTAAATTTTACAACAATTTCATAAGATTGGACATAGATCCTTTCCCAGTCAAACCTTCTGATGAGACCTCAACCCTGGCCCCACACTTTTATTTTAGCCGTGAGAGAATCTAAGACATAGGACCCAGCTAAACCAAGTCAGACTCTTGACTCACTGAAACTGTGATATAATGAATGTGTTACATTTTAAGCCACTGGATATGGCTTACATAGAGAGTGGTAACTAATTTCTTTTTTAAAATTTTTTAATTTTTTTGTGTGTCTTGTCAAATCGGATCTGACTGGTACAGGAGATTGCCCCTCCTTCTCCAGCAGAGCATCTGGTAGATTCAAACTGCATACCTTTGGGATTGCAGTGCAGCTTGTTGCCACTAGGCCATGAGAGCTCCTTTAGAGAGTGGTAACTAATTTCTATCCTTTTCCCTTCCCATATGTCTTTCAGAACCTCTGCTTGGTTTCTACACCTAATATCCAGAGGCCACCTTGAGCAGCCAAAGAGCCTTCTGCAGAATGCCAAATATGTTTATACGCTCTGGAAAACCTAGCACTTCCTGATCCCCAGACCATCTTGTGCTATAGTGGATTATTCATATAGGCTTTTCTAGCCACTGACTTTGTGGCTTTAACCACACAACTGGATTTTGTGGTTATTATTAAGTGCCATCGAGTTAAGTACAACTCATAGCAACCCTATAAACAGCACACCTGAACCCTGTCCTATCCTGTGCCATTCTGTCACATTTGAGCCTAATTCCTATGGTCACTATGTCAGTCTGTCCCCTTGGGGGTCTTCTTCTCTTTGACTGACCTTCCATCTTTCCAAGTATGTCTCTCTCCAAGGAATAGCTTCTCCTAACAACATGCCCAAAGTATGTTAGTTGAAGCTTTGCCATATTTGCATCCAAGGAGCATTCTGAGTAAACTTTCTCCAAGCTACATCTGTTTGTTCTTTTGACAGTTCATGGGGTATTCGGTACTCTTCTCCAACACCACAGATCAAAGGCATCCGTTCTTTTGACATCCTTATTCATTGTATAACTCTTAGATGCATAAGCAAGTGATTGAAAAGGCACACCTGAGTCTTCAAACTGACATCATTGTTCCTCAGCAATTTAGAGAGGTTCATGGCTGCACACTTTCCCAGTGCAACTTATCTTCTGATCTCTTGACGACTGGTATCAAAGGTGTTGATTGTGGATCCAAGTAAGATGAAATCATTGATAATTTCAGTCTTTTCTCCATTCATCAGTCCAGTAGTGAGGAGTTTTGTTTTCTTTATGTTGAGATATAATACATATTGAAGACAATAGTTTATGTTCTACACCAAGCACTTCAAGTCTTCCTTACTTTCAGAAAGGAAGGTTATGTTCCCTGTATAACACAGGTTGTTGACAAGTCTTCCTCTGATCCAGATGCCATATCCTTCATCATGCTGTTGTTGTTAAGTGCCGTCAAGTCATAGACAACTCGTAGCGACCCTATGAACGAAAGACCTGAACACTTGTATAACTTTCATTGTTTCTCCAAGTTCATAGGGTTCCCAGAGGAAAGCTGTTTTGGAAGTGGATGCCACTCCTGCTTCCAAGCTTGTTTTAATCGGGAAGCTCCACCAAACACAGTCCACCATGGGTAACCATTATCACATTTGACACATCAGTGTCACAGTGTTTAACATCAAAGCAACCACAAGTTAACAAACGGACAGACCAGTACTATACCACTTAGAAGAATGTTTGACCAAAAACAACTAAAACCAGGCCTGAGGTCCACTTAGAGTCCAATTTTTTAATTATGCTTGGTATACATTTTAAACAGATACAGAGAAAGGATACAACCCTGATGCATACCTTTCCTAAGTTTAAACCGTGCAGTGATGCCTTGCTCTATTCAGACAACAACTTGGGCATAGTTATTTGAGGATTCTCATTCTTCTCAATGTTAGCCATAATTTGTTATGATCCACACAGTAAAATGCCTTTGTATAATCAATAAAACACAAAGACATTTTTATGGTATTGTCTGCTTTCACAGGCTACATGTGGCATCAATAAAGATATCCCAGTTGTCATGACCTTCTAAATTCTGCTGGGACTTCTGGCAGTTTCAGGTCAATATACTATTCTAGTCTTTTTTTGATCACACAACTAGATAGGAATGTGCAAATGTTAGATGTTTGTAGCCCACCAATGGGATTAGATAGTATATTAATAATGTAAATAACACATTTTTTATGAAGGAGTTTTGGCTATTTCCCCTGTTTCTGAAATAGTCCTCAATTGCATTTCCAGAACCAAAGGCTCCCAATTGTGAAGGCTGTAAATAACACGTTTTGGATGAGAATATACAAAAGATGTGCAGAATGCTAATATGAGGGTTGGTCGGTTTTGCCATCCCATCAGGCTTAAACTGAGGGGGCTCAAAAGAGAAAATGGGTATCCAGCCTACCATCAGTAAGAAAGAGTCAGAAAGTGCAGCATGTACTTTGAAACTAGACCTCTGTGCAAACCATGGGGGGGGGGGCTGTGGCCCCAAAGAGAGGAAGTTACCTCAAGAGATAAAAAGTGGAAACAGTGGCACAGCAGTGATACAGTAACAGTGACAAAGAACCAGAACAGTGGTGTGAGACAGAGCTGTGGGCTTCCATCTCACACAGTGAGAAAGCTAAGCACTTGTGGATGGAGTTGGTGCCTTTGAGACTTGCCAGGCCAGTTAAGTTGACTGACCCATGGAGCTAGGACTTCAGCTGGTGCTTCCTGGGGTAGACTTACTGGCAGTGTAGAGGAGACACAGAATTATCAGATCTAGAAGAACTTTTAAACTTGGCAAAAGACTGAGGGTCAAAGGGAGGCCTACCTGCAAGCATATGAAAGAAGACTGTCCTGAATCCGGAATTGTATCCTGAGTGTGTCCAACCTGAATTGTAACCTGTTACTTACTTCCCTAACAACCCCCAGAACCATGAGTATTGTCTGTGAGTTCTGTGTGGCCTTTGTAACAACGTTTGAACCCAGTAGAGAAGAAGTAAGAATTATGATAAACTCAATCGGATCCAAGGGAAAAAGACGGGCAGTCTCCTCCCTTGTGATTTACTGCCTCTGAAAATCTACTGGTAAGTCAGCTATGTGCTGGTTCTAACTTAGGAGCATATAGCAACAACAACAAAAGTGAGGCATGTGGAAGAGAGAGGGCATGTCTGACCTCATAGAAATTGTTGGGGTTTTTTTTTGTGGGTTTGGGGTTTTTTTTAATATTCTTAGTTGGGATTCTTCTCCATTTGTAAAACTAACAGAGGTCAGACACTGCCTTCCCAACACCCACTACACTTTTTTTACAGTTCTCCTCACTCCTCTCTGTACTGACTGCCATTTAGTTTCCAAGAAAGCATCTGACTAAGCCAATTATTGCCATTTCCTCGAATCTTAACCCAAAAGAAAGGATTTTTATTGATATCACTTCATTGATGGTATCTCTTAAGTTGAACTACAAAAGAGGATGCCAGCTACATCTATAAAGGGAAAGTGCAAAGTTGAAGCCATGGAGGCATTTGGACCACAGAGCAACATTCCTTGAGAGTAATGACTCAAATGAAAATATAGACTTTGTTAATGGCAGGTCATGGCTCTGTAATGAGGTTGACACTGTTGTTCTTTCTGAAGCCCTCTCCTAATTGGAAGTCATCGTAAATGGCCAGAGTTGACCTACATGGTCCCACATCAACCTTCTTTCTCTCGTTAGCTCCTTCTTCTTCCTGACTCACTCGCTTCCTCTCTCACTACTTATACTTACAGCCACAGCCCCATCAGACCAAGACTGCAAATGTCTGAAGGAAAATTCTCAGGACTGCACAAAACTTCCAACCACCAAGGGACAAAGCCTCTCTCACAGCAGGGCTCGAGGATCTCAGAGCGGTTAGGAAAACCATAAGCTGCACAAATGCCATACTTCCTCTCATATGGGGCCTTTTAGGCTGAACCCACTCATCTCTGCTTACACCTATCGCCTCTCTGGCCCTATCCACACTTCTTAGAATGGATTTCTTTAACATAACCCAGCAGGAATAGGATTTTCCCAGCCTACCCTACCCACATTGCTTTAGCTGAAGCCCGGACTTAATTCATCTGTAGATTCTGTGACTCTGCAACACAGTGCCGTATTTCAATCACATCACACAGTAAACCATGATATGTTTCATGATTGAGCAATAAAAAGGCGACAGGTGGTGCCTTTACGGGTAATTAAAGCCTGCTGCAGGCCGTGTTATAATGCATGAGACTGACAATGCAGGAATTACTGCGGTCGCTCGTGAAGAAGCCGCTCTGCCTGTCACATGGCTGTTACTAAATCCAAGTTTTCAGTCAAAGAACTGGACAGAGGGAGGGAAAGAGGAGAGCCACTGCAATTTTTTCTTATTGAAATTTAGATTATTTAAGTGGTAACCATTTGGGCATACTAGGTATTTATTTAGTTTTGTTTGTCATTGTTCTGATGCTGTAAGCCACAAAATATGATGATCTCATGCATACATAAGTTCACATTAGTCCAGGTTTGAGCTATTCATAGACTATTTGGAGATACATTATATCTTTTGAATTATTAATTCAAGATAAATTATGGCAGAGAATATTTTTCTCTAGCAGTTTATCCCTCAAATGCTTCTTGATCTCTGCAGATCCCTAAAGCAATAAAAGAATAAGATTGACCCCAAAGTTGCCTTTGATTTTACATGCATTCTAGATTCTGGGAATCAAAGTATGAAAATTCTCTTTCTGGGAATGACACATCCTCTCTTGGTGACTGTAAACATTTTCTCTTGAGCATCAGCTAAAGTGAAGAGCACTTTGAATCTTCTTAGAATGTGTGTCCACTATGTTCTGTGGTCTGGATATCTCCTAGAGGTCCTCAACATGGAAAAATAAGGAGCAAATTAACTCATCTAAATTCTGTTGGAATTTCTAGAGTAAAGATTAAGTATTCGTTAGTGCAAGGAAGTCCTTTTGCCTTCATTCATTTGAAGACAAAATATTTACTGAGGTTGAAAATGCTTAGTGTGTAAAGGAGAATTTGAGGAGTGTCGAAAAGCACAGCTAGAAAGATCGCCACGGTGGGCCCCGTAGACCAGGAACGGCAGCCAAGGGCAATCTGAAGGCATGGCAGTGTTTAAAGTAGAGTGTTCTTGATCAGAAAAGTGGAGACCAAGTTGCAGATGAGCAAGCCTAGAGGTATGTGGACCAGTGGGGAGCTGCATGGAACAGTCTAGGCAAGTGGTGATCGTGTATGAAGAAGTATAGTGGCCGGTGGCAGGAGAGAAAAACTGGGGCTGGAGAAAGGTTTCAGATGTCAAAACTATAAGTCTTGAGGATACCTCTTTTGCTCTGAGGAAGGATGGTGGTGCCAGTAACTTAGAAATTAAACCTATTTTGGGGTTACAGAGTTGAGGCATGGAGAAAAGTCAGAGGAACAAGAGAGAGAGAGAGTTCTTTTGGGATAGGATGGTCATCTAACCTATTGTCCAAATAGGCACCACTTTAAAAAGAAAAGGAGGAACTACTGTGTTGTTAGAACCACAACATAATCTTAACCTGTACCTGGCAAACTAGATGCATTCATTTCCTGTTGCTGCTGTCACAAATTACTACAAGCTTCTTACTGCTGTTATTATTAGGTATCACAGAGTGGCTCTGACACACAGCAACTCTATATACAACAGAACAAAACGCTGTCTGGTTTTATATCATTATCATACTCTCTACTGTGCTTAGGTCAACAGTTGTTGTCATTCTAATAAATCCATCACGTCAAAGGTCTTCCTCTCTTTCCCTGACCCTCCACTTTGCCAAGCATAATATCCTTTTCTAGGGACTGAGCCCTTCTGATAATATGCCCGACATATGGTAGACCAAAATCTTACCATCTTCACCTGTAAGGAACACTCCGGCTACCCTTCCTAAAAGACATTTTTTGCTTTTTTTTTGGCAATCCATGGTATAGTCCATATTCTTTCCCAGCACATAGCATTTTTAGGGTTCTTCACCAGCATAATTCAAAGGCATTGATTCTTTGGTCTTCTTAGTCACTGTCCACTTTCAAATGTGTATAAAGCAATTTAAAATGCCATGACTATGTCAGGTACACCATAGTCTTTAAAGTTACATCTTTGCTCAGTAGCACTTTAAAGAGGTCCTTGACAGCAGATTTGCTCAGTTCAATACAGCTCTCAATTTATTTATTTTATTTTTTTACTGCTGCTTAAAACAACATACTACAATAGTTCTAGAGGTCAGAAGTCTAAAACAGGTTTCTCTGGGCTAACATCTAGGTGTCTAAAGGGCTATACTTCTGGAGATTCTAGGGAAGAATCTGCACCCTTGCTTTCTCCAGCTGGTAGACACTGCCTGCTCATGAAATTTTCAAAGTGAGCATCATAGCAAATTCAATCTTTCTCTAACTCTCCTGCCTCCCTCCCTCTTTCCCTTCTGAGAACTTTAGCAATTACATTGAGCTCAACCAGATAATCGAGGATAGCCTCCTTAATTTATTCCTATCTGCAAAATCCCTTCTGCCAAATATACCTTAGTCACAATGTCCAAATGTTAAAACATTAATATCTTTGGGGTACAGTTATTCTGCCTAGCAAATCAGAAATACTTTGGGGATGTATTGAAATTGTAGTAACCCAGAAGGCAGCCAAATGAAGATGTCAAGAAGATAGTGGGTCTGAGCTCGAGGGGAAATTTTTGACCAAACTGTTTTCCACTAGGAAAACATTTAAGTAAATTGATTCTTTCAGACTTCTCAATGGTGTTTAATTAAGACACGTATTTATGGCTATTGTCACTATAGGTGCCAAAATAAACTGGCAGCCAAGGATTGTTATTCTGTCCTTACTTACAAAAATTGTCACCAAGTCAACTGGCAACTCCATGTATGTGAGAGTAGAACCGTGTTCCACAGGGTTTTCCATGGCTTGTTCTTTGACATTAGATCACCAGGCTTTTCTTAGTACGCTAGGGTAGACTCAAATCTCTCTCACTTTTTGATTATTAGTCAAGTATATTGAACATTTGCATCACTCAGGGACTCTGTTTTCTATATAACATAGGTCATATCAGGTCACACAGGGGTACTCCTGAGTCTACCCAAAATTGACCAGACATCACACTGGAGAAAGGATGGTTGAACACACATAGCTCCCCCACCCAAGAGGGGAAAATATTTTAAAAAGATACCTTACTGACTGTAGATTAGTAGCATCATTTTCTATCCAGATGACAGCATGTTATTGCCATGGTTGTTATAATCATTAGCAATTATCATTATTATTATGACAGATGCCATGCTGAAGCTGAGTATCAGTCTTTGTCAATGCTTGCTTAAATGAATGCATATATTAAAGTTCTTTCCACTTTTAGTCGTCCTCATTTTGAAAGCTAACCCTGAAATAACATGAAGACATTTATTCCTGTCACCTCCTAGCTGATTGTATCATGATGAGAGACAGCACTTGTAGAGAATGCAGACAACAAGGAAGAAATAGTGTAGTAAAGCCTGCAGATTTAATATGTCCCATGAACAATAAAGGTTTAAATTATTTTCTCAGTAATTTGTTAACCTGAAGGCATTGATGCAGAGAGTGAGTCCTCATAATGCTGACAAAATTACAGTAAGTAAAATCTCAAGCATTTATGGAAGAAAAGAGCCATGCTTCTCAATAGCCAGTCTACCACAAGCACTTGTTTGTCATATCTACTGTCTTACTTGGAACTTGGTCCATAATGACTTTCTTGTTGTTATTGTTGTTGTTGTTGTTATGTGCCTGGTGACAACTTATAACAACCCTATGTACAACAGCCCTAAACCCTGCTCTATCCAGTGCCAATCTTTTTGTCCTGAGGTAGTCTCACTGTCTCCAACACATCTACCTCCATTATCCCAGTCACTGAATCAACCCATCTCATCAAGGGTCTTCCTTTCATGCACTGTCCCTCCACACTCCCAAGCATGACGTCTCTCTCTACAGACTAGTCCCTCCTTGCAACATGTCCAAAGTATGTCAAACGAAGCTTTAGAATCCTTGCCTCCAAAGAGCATCCTGGTTTTGCCCTCTCTAGGATGAACCTGTTTGTTCTCCTAGCAGTCCATGGTATATTCAATACTTTTCTCCAGCAGCACTGCAGCTCAAAGGCATCAATTATCCCTAGTCATTGTTTGTTAGTGGCTGGTTTTCATTGCAATCTAAAATGTCTCCATATTATCTTCAATTCATTGATTTTGAGGCATGGCCACTGCTGAGGAAAGCCAGCAGCTGCTATGAAAACTATTAGCTCAGTAAAGAAAGGAAACAATTATAATGACCATTCATAGTAGAATGGATGGGTAAATTATGATCTATTTGTACAATGGAGTACCGTACAGTCAGTAATGAAAACAAAGGGACCTCAACTGTTCTCACTAATATCAATAAACCTTGCAATCACACTGTTTAGTAAAAGTAAGAAGATACATAAGGATGCACACAGCATTGTCATTTAGGACGTAACAAAGTGAGGCCATGCTGTTGGGAATGGGAGAAGGACGGACAATCTCCTTCCTCTCCTGTGCTTAGCTGCCTCCGAAATCCCACTGGAGGGTCAGCCTAGGAGTCCATTCTAACACAAAGGCTAACAACAAGAATAGTAACTAAGAAAAGAAAAGCAAGGGAGCCACTGTCATGAATGTGGTAAGCCCCAGGGGGAGGAGGAGGGTTTATAACTTAAGGAGGACACAGGGTTGCAGGATGCTGACAAGGTTCTATTTCTTGACCAGGGTAACAGTTACTTGCATATTCATCTTATCATTATGTTAAACTATATGCTTTTTTCCTTAATATGTGTTCTTTTAAAAAAAAAAAGAAAAGGTAAACTATATTAGCAGTCATATGGGGGAACCAAAATCTGTACATTTTATATTTTTTTATTTTATTTTATTATTATTTTGTGTATCTGTGTACCATCAAATCAGATCTGACTGGTACAGGAGGAGATTGTCCCTCCTTTCCCGGCAGAGCATCTGGTGGATTCGAACCATGAGCCTCTGGGATTGCAGAGCAGCTTCTTGCCACTAGACCACCAGAGCTCCCCTTGTACATTTGGTATTTTTAATTATAATCATTTATTCAGAGGGGACAAAGAATTCTTCCAGTTCTTCGCTTTCCTTGTTCTCTTCAGAACTCTTCCCCAGTGCTCCCTCCCGTCTCCTCCCTCTCCCTCTCTCTCTCTTTCTCTCTTTCTTTCTTTCTCTCTCTCTCTTTCACACACACACACACACACACACACACACACACTGTCATTGAGTAGGACCCTCCCCCTCCAGTGGTTTTTTTCCACAGTTGTAAATCTCAGAAAGAGATTGCCTATCTTTCACTCAATGCATTGCTAGTGGACTTGAATTACCAGAGAGGCACAGCCTTTGGCTCAACAGTGAAACTCTTTCTGGAGAGCCTTCTCCAGTTCTGGTGCCTTCAAAGATGGCCCTATACTTTAATTCAGCTCAACTACTACAAACCCTCCCTTCAACCACCTGGAGAGTCACATCTCCTTTTCTCTCTTGGACCAAATTTCTGACACAAAGAGAAGTCAGTTCTTGGTAAGCAAGCTTCAGATATGACTGTTGGAGGACATAGGAAAACTTACAGCATCAGAGAAGAGAGGCTCAATGACTGGAATGTCCTGGCCCAACTTACCGTATCAACATGTATGCCCTCTCCCTCTTGGAGGGTGAACAGTTTGTATATGGAATTGCTTTACTCATTCAAAATTGAGAATCCAAACTCCCCAGCTGGCTACAACATTCCATACAGGCCTCTTTTCCATCACCAGGTCTGGTACAATCTACAATAGTCTTGATCCCATTATGAGTGCAAGGTGGAGACCCCCGTGTGAGTCTTCTAGGAAATCCATATTCTTAAAACTCCTGAAAATATGATGATTTTTTTTTTACAACAGCCATTTTGCTAGTAGATTCCAGTCCTTTCTTTAATGGGACTAACGAGGGGCAACAAGAATCAGCTGCCTGAATGAGAATCATGTCTAAAAATATCACACCTCTTCCAAACCTCTTTTTCTCTGAGCCTAACAGGATTCCAGCCTGACATTCAGCTGGATATCAGGATTCAGGGGTCTGCACTAAGCCTCAGGCTGCATGAACCACTCCCTGCCTCCTGTGATTGCTTCATAAAAGGATGCATTTGCCAAGGATAATCAGACAGTCAATACAAAGTACAAATGTGAGCTCTAGCTTGAACTCATTCTATTTCCATGGGTTTGAAATCATCACCTTTGAACTTAATTTTAGTCCTTGATGGTAACCATGGTTTCCGAATCCCTCTTTCAATGACTACAAGCAGTTCCATAAAGGAGATGTTGGATTTAATCTTTTAAGCCCTATCTGAAATTCTGCACCAGTCTGGGTGGCAGCTGACTTAGAAAATGAACTTTCAAAGGCACACAGGGGCTATCAGAATTGAGCCGTTTCCTTTACAGGGCACTCAGCTTGCCTTTTGCTTGGGTGTGGAATCACCTCACCTTCACACCAGTTCCTGCCTCCCTTGCTCGTCTCCCAGGCCTCAAGCTATTTTCAATTGTTTCATTTGTCAAGAAAACGCATTTTCTAAGACTTCTCCTTTCACATAGCCTCTTCTGGCTTCCACAGTCTTCAAGCCTACACTTCTAACCATGGCCACCTTGACTTCCTGAGAGATTGCTTCTCAAAAACTTTTTGTGGTTCTTTCCCTTCAAAATGTTTTCGCTTCCACTTTCCACCCAGTCACACCTTCCAGGCCCACCTCTAGCCCCTGACTGGCTTAGCCTGGAGTAAGATCTTCCAGCTCGAAAGTTTAAAGTCTCATGTGTGTACCACTCGAGGCACTGGAATGGAATTGCCTTGGATTGCTATTTACCTTTTCTTTGGTAGAGGTAGTTTGCCAGTCTTTGTTTTAATTTCCCTGAGGAAAGAACTTTATTACTCTGTACCCACAAACAAAGCTGACATAGGATTGGACAGTCAATAAATATGTGTTGGGTAAAGACTTTCTTTAAAAAAACAAACAGCAAACCTCAACTTATAACTTTTATTCAGCTTATAGAGAGCACAGCTGCTAAACCAAAGTTTCAGACCTCCCCTCCAGCAGTTCAAATCCACCAGCCATCCCAAAGAGAAAGGTGGGCAGTCTCCTCTCATGAGATTTACAACCTCTGAAAACTTACTGGAGGGTCAGCTCTGAGTAAGTTCAGACTTGACAGAAATGAGTAGAGTTTTTTAAAAACCATGGCTTAGGGAACTTAGTGGTGCCATGGTTAAGCACTATACTTAGTGCTTACCCCTGAAAGGTCAGGAGTGGTTTCAAGCCAGGAGGAAGATGTTTCAGTCTGATGTGTCTTCACAGGCTTGGCAACCCAGTGTGATCTCTGGAAAAAAGAAAACTGCTTCTTGGAATCTTACAACATTTATTTGCTTGTATTTGGGTCAATGATATTTTCTTCCCAGTCTTGTTCATCTCTTTCCATTAGACTGAAAGTCCTTGAAACAAGAAAAACATCTATGCTTTATTGCGTTTCCCTGAGACTCACACATCTCGTGGGCACTCAGAGGCCTTTGCTGACTTCCTGACTGACAGCTGTAGGCACAGACGCACAGAAGTCTTGCCCGAGAGCGTACCATCCACTTAATCCATGTGAGCCTTCTTGGCTGCACCATGATGCTCTGCAATCCCTCCCACCCTCTGTCTTTGGAAATGCTCCCTTCACTGACATCACAAAAATCTACTTGGAATGCAGTGGTTCCAACACCAAGCTCTTAGACCTGTGCTGGCTGTTTGCATTTGTTGTTGTTGTTTATTGCCTTCAAGTCGAGCACAATTCATAGCGACCCTATGAACAAAAGGTCTAAAGCCTTTCTATAACTTTTGTCATTTCTCCAAGTGCAAAGAGTTTCCAGAGGCATGTGGTTTAGGAAGTGGGTGCCACTCCTGCTTCCAGTATGCACTTAATGAATGAAAATTAAATATAATCAAACTTCCAGTTCTTCAGTCACACAAGCTGAGGAACACACATTTCAAGTGCTCAGTAGCCACTTGTGGCCATCGGCAATGGTGCCACAGAGCACAGATGCAGAGCATGTCCCTCAGCACAGAAAGTGACGCTGTTGGACAGCACTGAGGAAGGGAGAGACGTGATGAGAAAACCAGAAAGGGAAAGATTTATGGAGCTGAAAGCCGCCAGCAGCACTCATCCACTTCATTTCTGCATGCTCGGAAGTGAGTGTGCCGAAACTCCTCAGAGGACACACTGGCTCATTTTCCTCTTCTGCTTCTTCCCCCTGACCCCTCCCGTATTTCAAGGGCAGTCTCTTCACTACCATCTAGGTAATCTATCTAACCTGTCACAACCTACCCAAGTGGGAGATTCTCTCTAAGATCTAACCTTGTCTGTGGAATTCCTTGCTGCCTTGGGCAGCTGGCTGGGTATCCCCACATGTGCCCCTTTAAGCACGCTCTTCTCCGTCTCTTTAGTGGCAGTCGTGGTGAGTTCCATTTTATGCTCCTGTTCACTTGAGATTCTTTTCTATCTGCTTTGGAATGAGCACATCATTGTGGATTAAATTTGTAAGGTAATCAAGAGCCTGAAAAGAGCCTGAATTACAGATAGATGTTCACAAGTATAGACCTAAGAGAAGAATTGGAAAAAACCTAGAGCAAAAAGAAAACAACAAGAAAAACCAACAGTGAAAATAGTCCTTCTTCCTTTAATACAGTTATTCATGTGTGTTGGGTCTGGGGATTTGATATGTTAGCTTGTTTCTTTAGTAAGTCCTTTCTCTTGTCTGCCTCTCTCTGTGTGTCTATTCTCTCTCTCTCTCTCTCCATCACACACACACACACACACACACACACACACACACACACATCCCAAAAAGAGAAAGGAATGCCTGTACAGCATAGGGAGCTCTGATAAATAGTTGTACTACCAACCCAAAGACAGTTCAAATCCCCCAGCTTCTCTATGGGAGAAAGATGAGTGATCTTTTCTAGTGCAATTTACAGCCTCTGAAAACTTGCTGGAGTGTCAGCTATGAGTAGGTTCTGACTCGATGGCACATGACATACAGCTTCAGGATCTTTTCCAGTTTTCTTTTCAGTTTCTTCCTCTTTTTCACTCTTCCAGAATGTCATCCCCAGCTTGAGACTCTTTTTCTCTCATTATGTAGCAGGTACGTAGAAGAAACTGCCAAGGCAATTTACAGTTATATAGAACTTTAAGAAGGGGACGTATATCATGGTCTCCTGTAGGCATTCACAACGTTTATTTGCAATGCCCCAGACCATTCCCAGCATTACTGAATGGATTTAATATCAGCTTAATTTGATCCCCATAAATGCAACTGAAAATTTTTCTTCTTGCTCCTACTAAGAATGCAGTAATCACGTGAATGATAGGAAATGTGCCTTCCTTTTCTAATAACAATTCTAAAACAGATGGTCCTGATTTACAACCATCACGATTAGTGTTTCACCATTAGCAATCTGAAACAACTCACCATCGTTCAGTTTTATGCAAATGTCTCTGTTGGCCTTTATCTCCAAAAGACTGAATTTTCCTTGTCCGTTCCAAATCTAGGAAAAACCCTGCTCTCTCAATTACATGCGTTCAGCCCTGCATGGAAGCGTCCTATGCGATTACACACAAATACACTGACCCTTGCCTCTGAATGATTGATTTCTCAATATCCCAATAGAGAAGTCTTTGCGGTAGAAGCTTGTGCCTTCCTTCTTTTTCTCTCATAAAAAAGCAGCAGTTTTATTACCCCTCTAATGTAAAGTATATGTGCTTCAGCACTGCTACCCCAAGTTGCAGCAGCCAAATTAATCACTGCTTGCAAGGAAGTCTGTGGCTCTGAAGTAATCATGACTGTTAGGGATTCCAGTCATTTTAGATTGGTTCTGGCTGATTCAGGCCTACTTTAGTAGGGATTCCAAACCATGTTTACAAATCGACCACTGCAACCCGCCGTTTTGAAGACACAGAGACCATTTGCTGAAGAGCAAGCAGTTTCTAAAAAATGCACAGACTTTCTGGAAGATGGGCATGGCTACAGAGAAGCTTAAGCTGCCTCTGTGGTCTCCTCTGTCACCTGGCTCCTGCAGGAAGAGCAACCAAGTCCAAAGCAATGTGCATTATAAGATGATTGTGCCTTTTTTTGTGAAGGAGAAAGCTTTGTTAAATTTCCTTGTATGTTTCACAATCTAGGCTCCATATTCCCATCGCTGCAGATTTCTCTCCAGGACAGCTGGGCTCATCAGTACATTTGAACCTCCTTACTCATACATATCTGGACATGTTATATCTTCAAATTGAAAAACACGAGTGCGTTCACAGACCATGCAAAAATCAGAGTGGGGAAACACCAAACCCATTTATCATTCTCAGTGGAAGAAGAAAAAAAAAAGCCTGTACAGGCAGCTTCTTCCACAGGAAAAGCAAATGAATGAAAGGGTGAGCAGAGTGCTAATAACATACTGTGGCTCCAGATTAAAGTGTCAGTGCATCTTCTGAGCTTCTGAGCTGCTGAAATGCTTCTCTGGGTTTTGATTAAGACAAGAAAGATGCTCCAAGAGATGTAAGTTGCACATCCAGGATGCATTTCAGAAGCCAACCACACCCTGTCGAACTAACAACAGAGATTATGTTAGCAGGGGTTGCAAGGGAGTCTGAAGAAGCCCTTGACAAGCTGTATGGAATTGACATTTCTAGAATGTTTTGCTGAGGCTCCCAAGCAACCTATCTTCTGCTCAGCTTCTCATAACTCAAGAGTGGGGTATGAGGCCACCTAATGCAGAGCCTGCAATGTTAACCTCCTACCATAATTACAGAACCACATTCCTTTTTTTCCTCTGGGCACATGGCACTCCATCCCCCCCTTAGACTGATCCTCATTGCCCTGAGGAGACAACTCTCCCTCAGGCCAAAGAAACAGAGCTCGATAAGGCCTCAGGTCCTGGCTCTAATCTTTCCAGGGCAGAACAGAAATGTGTTCCTTTGGAATGAACACACAGCCTAGGTAACCCAGACACCGTTTCCCTTCTCAACCAGGCTCTCCTGACCCCCCTGTTAGACATTGCCCAGGTTTGTTCTAGACGGGCGTCTAGAAAGGCCTCAGAACCATCCGCCAGGCATCCCCTGTATTGTTAGTACTCATTGTCATCGATTCAGAATCGACCCATCGCTGACCCTCCAGCAGGTTTTTCAGAGGCTGTAAATAGCACAAGAGGAGATTGCCCATCTTTCTCCCATGAAGCCGACTGCCACGTGTTTCTCCTAAAGAGTAATGGATGGGTTTGAACCACCAAACTCTAAGTTAAAAATGGAGCACTTTGTTACTGTACCCCTTCTGTTGCCTCCATCCCTTTGGTGGAGCTGAAAACAACAAAGAACAGTGGCTGTTTCTGAGAGGGCCATTCTGTGTCCTAGTTTTCTCACTGTTCCAGCTTGGCTTAAACTGCTTATCTTTGGATTGGCAGCACAACTCCTTACCCACTAGGCCATCAGATCTCCCTAGTCTTTCCCTACCCCAGTTTAAACCCTGTGCACTTCAAACGCCCTCCAGCTCCCTGCCTTCCAGCATCACCACAATTAGATGCACTTTATTGGCTAATCTTTCTGCCTTTGAAGCATACTCTTATGTGGTGTTGAATTTCATTTAATCAACATGACAAGGAGTGTCCATCTGAGAAAATCCATCCCAAAGGTTCATCGAATGTCCTGCCGTGGCAGCAGCGGTGCGACTGAGCGGCTGCCTCTCTCCTGTGCCCCTCCTCCTGGGCTCCACTATCCTCCCTGATCATCCAAGGCTCCCTGCTCAGAGCATCCTCCCTGCAGAGGAGAAGGGGCGGGGAGGTGAGTTGTTCCGATTCAGAAGCACTTGCAGCTGTGGACAAGAGGCAGCTTAATGCAGATTCATTCTAAAGTGAGGACTGAGGTGGGGAAATAATCTCTTGATTAGGAGATAAAAACCTGAAGCATCTCATGCAAGAGTCCATTAGCCTGTCCCTCCCCTCAAACAAAGCCATCCCTCCTAGCCCCAGACTGTAAATCCATGTGTGAGCCCAAGGTTCTGGAGGACAAAGACTGGACACTTCAAATGGCACCGCTGTTGTTGTTGTTGTTGTTGTTGTTGTTGTTGTTGTTGTTGGCTGACCCTCCAGCAGGTTTTTAGAGGCAGTTAATCACACAGCAGGAGATTGCCCATCTGTGCATGAGTTGGAACATGGAATCCAGGATCAATTATTTCATCTGTGGTGTGATTCTCTCAGGAATCCTGGTAGTTCAGTGGTTAAGCACTCAGTTACTAGCCTTGAGGTCAGCGGTGTGAAACCACCCAGCAGTTCTGTGGGGAAAAGATGTGGCAGTCTGCTGCATGATGATTTCCAGCCCTGGAAATGCTGTGTGGCAGTTCAGCTGTATCCTGCAGGGTCACTGAGCAGAATCAACTGGGTTGTTTGGGTTTGGTGGTTGTGCCAACTAACCTGCTTTAATAACCTTCTATTTTATCTTAAAATGCCTACACCAGTGTGTCTAGAGTGGAACAGCCAAAGATGTTTACAAAGAAATGAATAAAATAAACAATTCTCCAAGCTCGAAGTGAAACCTCATTTAGACACAAAAACTATGCAGATAGCATTTTGCAAACTCTGATCCAGCAATGTATTCCCACAAGATTTAGGAGTTTGAGAAGCATGGGACCCCAGTTTATGACTTGTCTTCTTTGAACTGCTCATGTTTGTGTATCTCAGGTAGTAGATAGACACACATACACAGAGAGTGGAAGCTATAGGTAATTTAAGATTAAATAGCATTTAACCTTCATTATTTCACTAGGAAAGTCTGCAGGTACGGATCTCTCCAAAGTATAGAAAAGTAATGATGTCAGTTTGAGGACAAAAGTGCTTCTGATCCAGACCACTGTCTTTCCGATCACTTACTATGCATCAGAGAGCTGACCAATGACTAAAAATGACAGAAGAATCGATGCCTTTGAGCTGTGGTGTTGGAGGAGAGCACTGAACATCTCATGGACTGCCAAAAGAAACCCAAACAAGTATGTCTTGAAGAGGATGCACCCAGAGTGCTCTTTTGGAAGCAAGGATGAAGAGGCTCTGCACCTCACATACTTTGGATATGTTGTTAGGTAGAGCTATTCCTTGGAGAGGGACTTGATGCTTGAAAGGGTGGAGGATTGGCAAAGGGGAAGATGACCCTGGACCAGGTGGACTGGCATGGTGACTGCTGCAATGGCCTCTAGTGTTTCAGGAAGTGTGAAGATGGCACAGGATAGGACAGAGTTCATATCTGTTGTTGTTCATAGGGTCACATACTTGGCTCAACACCACTTAACAACAATAGTAACCTTCATTATTTACATCAAGCAAGTATGTATGAATATGAGTATGTTGAGGAGGGAGGGCGATAAAGGAACTAGAATTGAAGCTGTTATTGTTGAGTACGGTCAAGTTGGAACCAACCCATGGCTGATCCTCCCACAGGTTTTCAAAGGCAGAATGGAGGTTATATGGATAACCTTTCTTTACACTTCTTTACACTTCTACTCAAGGTCAAGGATGGACACAAGTGAGCATTATGAACCAAAGGAAACCAACATAATTGGACAAGAATGATGCAGCTCTACAGTCTCTCTCTTTCTCTCTCTCGTCGTCTTTCACTTTCTCCCTCTTCATCTCTCTTCTTCTCTCTCTCTCCACCCACCTCCTCTCTCTCTTCCCCCCTCCGTATATATACACATATATAGTGTATGTTGTTGTTAAGTGCCGTCGAGTCGCAGGCAACTCAAAGCGACCCTATAAAGGAGAGTCTTCAACATCGGGGTGCCTTTCATCCTCTCTCCAGGTTCATAGGGTTCCTGGAGGCAAGCTGTTGTGGAAGTGGATGCCACTCCTCCTTCCAAATACAGTGTATAGTGGTGGTAAAAATTTATCAGAGAGGGTTTTGGTGAAAGTGTAGTCTCTGCAGTTCTCCATTCCATTGATTGCTGGAAAATTCCTCTTAAGCAGTTCTAACTCATGTAAAAAGAGCATCTGAGAGTAAGTAGTCATGCTCTCAAAATTCCCCTGTACTTTTGAGAAAAAGAAACTGAGTTTGTTTCCTTTAAAGGAAAAAAAAAATGTTTTAAAGGCCAAGTGAGGAGAAACGTTTAGAGCCTGGAGCTATATGTCAAATTATGAAGAACCATGTCCTGTGTCAGGGGAGAAAATAGAGGGTAATGCGCTTCCACAGTGGGAAACCGACCTGCAGCCCCACCTCTTACAAGGTGCCCTCACCTCACCCCTTCTGCACTCCCAGTCCTCAAACTCATGCCCTCCTCACACCAAACCACAGACTCCCCAGTAGCATTGCCAGATTCTCAGGGGCTTACCCTAAAACGCAGTTAGCTCATTTGAAAAAAATAAAGACACAGCAGGGATTTTTCCTGCTTCACAAAAAAGATAGTGAAGATTAATGAGGTAATGTCTCACAGTGCACCTTAAATACAACAGAAAAAAAAGATGCTTTGAAATATTGTACGACGCACAAGGGATACTAGATAGCTTATCACCTTTGGAGCTCCTGGGCCTGAATTTTAAACTCCACCATCCCTGCACTATCACACATTAGTTATGGAATTTGGGCAAATGGTTGAAATCTTTTGGACCCACTATTGTCTTCTATAATTGAGGATTAGCAATACCATGGAAAATTGGAATATGGCTACACAAATAAAATACCCAATGTAGAGTGGACACTCTCCAGTGCCTTTCCTGATCAGCTCTTTGATATCTAGGAACTAATGAGGTGTATACTGTGTAAATTCCCTCAGCCCCCTAGCATCTCCTATTTTCCTGTAATTATTTTATGTCACTGTGTATTTACTAAAAGCCAAGCTGGAACAGGGAGCAAACTATGAGATGGAATGAAACTCTCAGAAATTGGCATTATTCTTTGTTGTTTTCCACTCCACTAAAGGGGTAGGTACAGGAAATAGACTTGAATAATTGAGGATGCAACGGAAGGAACCCCAGGAGTGCAGCAGTGAGGTGATTCATTACTAACCAAAGGTTAGTGGTTCAAACCCATCAACTACTCAATCAATAGGGGTCAGATGTGGCAGTCTGCTTCCATAAAGATTGTTGTTGTTGTTATTATGTGCTGTCAAGTCAGCACCAACTCATAACTGACCCTCCAGTGGGTTTTCATCATAAATCACATATTACTCCCATAAAGAAGCTGGTGTGTTTGAACCATGTGCCTCTGGGTTAACAGTACAACTTCTTACCACTAGGCCACCAGAGCTCCCTTCTGTAAAGATTACATACAGTCCCGAAAATTCTTTGATGCACCTCTGCTCTGTCTTGTAGACTCAGTATGAATGAGAATCAACTCAACAACGTGTGAGATACATCAGTTGATTTCCACTGGCCTTTTGGTAAAAAATATAATTGTGCTGCGTGGTCCATCAATAGATCAGGCACCACTAGAACCTGTAGTGTCGCAGTCCCCATTGAACATAAAGAAAGCAGGCAACTGAAAATTTTGCTTTCAGCTCTGCATTCATTCAGTGACTTGAATTAGGCCTAGGGCTTGTTACATACATCTGAGAAGGGAATTTTCTCGATAACTAATGTTCACTTTGTGCAAATCTGTTACATTGAAATTCTCCTGTAAAGTGTTTTTAACCTAGCAAATCGAATCTTAAAGGGTTTTTTCTACTCTGTTGTTACTCATTGAGAGATCTCTCATCCACCTCAGAAAGCCCCATCACTGATAGAGCTCAGCCGCTTGTCTGAGGATCTTTCTGTTCAGGATTATTATCTGACTGGCACTCAGACCAGATGATTAGAATAACTGAACCTTGAAAAGGATATTCTTGTGGGCCTAGTCCCACACTCCATCTGGATCCTTCCTATTTATCTCTGTCTCTCTCTCCCCGTGCACCTCCTAAACACCCTTCAATATCCCAAGCTTTTGCTTCCTGACCTCAAATATCCTCTGTCATCATTTGCTTTTCCAAATCCCATTTGTGCCTAGCCCTCAGTGGGGTCTGGCTGAGCAGAAGGAACCAAGAAAGCTAGTCCAGCTGTTCAAGAAAGCATGACAGGTGTCACTTGCAAATAAACACAAACATTTATGTGAATAGGAGATACACAGAAAAAAGGTTCAGGCCATATTCTACAGTATGTATGGTCTGTGTGTTGGGCAGGTATTGTTAAAATTCAGTAAGTGATTCTTGAATGAATATTTATTGCTCTGCCCTTAAATATTTACTCATAATTGTTCAATGAATAAATATTTTTTAAAAATATGTCAACTGGAGGAGGGGAAGGAAGAGAGAGAAGGTAAAATGTGCGTGCAACAATGAATAGAAATCTAACTTTTATGAAAACTTTCATTAAAATTACAATTAAAAAAATTAAAAACAAAAAAAATTACAATTAGGATAAAAGAATTTATTAAAATAACATGTACCCGTGTAGCTTTGAGGAAACAATTCAGCTTTGCTAACTAGAAGGTTTACCCACCCCGATTCTGTGAGGAATTGCCCGAGACCAGCCCCAGTAATCAGAGCTTAACCTACATAAGGACTTAAGCACTTAACCTACACAAACACTCTGCCATTCTGCAATTAGGTGCATCTTTCCAACTAATTTAGTCATCCCTTTGGAGTAGTCTCTCGCAACTGGAGGGATGGGGTGAGGAAGACACATGAGAATCATATAGGGAGTTTTTCAGACTCAGAATTTCCACCCGCAACCCTTCCACCAGCAGCTCTTCCTCTTTCCAACACATTCTGAAACCGTCTGGGTGGGACAGACATGTCTAGGTCAACACAAGTTCCCAGGTGTTTTGAATCAACCTCCCCGTGCACTTACTTCTACCACCTCCAGGCCCATACTCACCACTCCATTGAGGAGAACCACCATTTTAGAGAAAGTCGACTCACTCTTTTCATATAAATAACAGCTAATTGCCTTCGAATCTAAACTAAATTATGAGGTTTTGTGTGGCTGATGTTAGCACAGAAGACACCGAAATCCAGTGGTATTGTTTATTCAATAATTATCTTCTACGTTTTCCAGATGAGTTATGACTGTAGATGGCTTGTGTACTTATGCAGCATTGTATCCTTTTCCAAATTCAACTTCAAGAGCATGGCACATAGTTTGCATTCAAATTTTATTACGGCATAATTGGTGCTATACCCAGCACCATTCAGCAAAATTTGTTGCAGTGACTAAAATATTCTAGAGATGTTCTGTCCAGTACAGTAGCCATAGATATATATGTGTGGCTTTGATACATTTGAATTATGGCTAATGAAGCTGAAAAACTATCTTTGTAGTTGAATTTTCTTTTAATCAATTTAAATATAAATGGGACCAATCCTTAGAAAAGGACATCATTATTGGAAAGGTGGATGGTCAGTGAAAGAGAGGGAGACTTCAACAAGGTGGATTAACACAACGACTATAACAACAGATTCGAGCTTGTTGTTGTTGTTGTTGTGCCATCAAGTTGCTTGCAACTCGTAGCGACCCTATGTAGAACAGCCCTAAACTCTGCTCTGTCCTGTGCCAATCGCACCATCTCCAATACACCCATCCCAATTGCCCCAGTCACTGAATCAATCCACCTCATAGAGGGCCTTCCCCTCCTGCGCTGTCCACCCACCCTCCCAAGCATGATGTCCCTCTCCAAGAACCGGTCCCTCCTTATAACATGTCCAAAGTATGTTAGATGGAGCCTCAGAATCCTTGCCTCCAAGGAACAGCCCAGTTTGATATTTTTCAGGATGAATCTGTTTCCCTAGCAGTCCATGGTACCTTCAATTCTCCTCCAGCACCACAGCTCAAAGGCATCAATTCTCCTTCTATCCTCCTTAGTCATTGTCCAACTCTATGATGCTTAACAAGTGATTGCAAAGACCATGGCCTGTATCAGGCACACCTTAGTCTCCAGAGAGACACCATTGCTCTTCGATGCTTTGGAGAGGTCCCTAACAGCAGACTTTCCCATGGAAATATGTCTTTTAATTTCCTGGCTACTGGTGCCTAGAGTGTTGACTGTGGAGCTAAGCAAACTAAAGCTGTGAACAATCTCAATCTCTTCACCATCCATCCTGATGCTGCCTATTGGCCCAGTGGTGAGAATCTTTGTCTTCTTGACATTGAGCCTCAATCCATATTGGAGGTTGCACCCTCTGCAGCAAGTGCTTCAGGTCCTCCTCACTTTCTGCCAGCAGGGTTATGTCATCTGCATATCGCAGATTGTTGATAGATCTTCCACCAATCTTGACCCCACATTCCTCCTCATAGAGCCCAACCTCCCATATAATCTGTTCTGCATCCAGGTTGAAAAAGTATGGAGACAGGACACATCCCTGGCGTACGCCCTTCCCAATTTTGAACCATGCAGTGTTTCCTTGCTCTGTTCTGACGACTGCCTCTTGGTCCAAGTATAGGTTTCGCATTAGCACGATCAAGTGTTTTGGGATTCCCATTCTTCTCAGAGTCAGCCACAGTTTGTTATGATGCACACAGTCAAATGCCTTTGCATAGTCAATGAAGCACAGATAGACATTCCTCTGGTATTCCCTGCTTTCAGCCAAGATCCATCTAACATTAGCTACAATATCCCTAGTACCACGACCCCTTCTAAACCCAGCCTGGACTTCTGGCAATTCTCTGCTGATGTGTTGTTCCAGTCGTTTTTTGGGTAATCTTCAGTAGAATCTTGCTTGCATGTGAAATTAATGAGATTGTTCTATAGTTTCCACAAGAGTCACTAGGAGTCATTGTCAATTCAATGACACCAAGAAACAACAATAAGAACCCACAGTTAGTGGTAAGCATCCTAAGCCTTGTACATACAGAGAAAGACTCTTGCTTTTTTTTTTCTAACCAGAATGATGTAGAACCAAGAGCCATGCCAGTTTTCAAAAACTACTTCTCATAAAATCCGAAACACCACACTCAAAGAGTCAAGAAGGAATTCTAGAATGCTGACATTTCCACTGGGGAATGAATTCCTAATAAAAAGGCAGAGCTGACCCAGGAGTAGATGAAAGCAGAGAGGTGGAGAAGAGGTGCTCCCAAGGGGAGCTCACAAGCAAACTCCTGGAAGTCCGTGAGAGCCGAGGAGGGAGCCTGTCAGGGAGAGAAGCTCTCCCTCAGAGGAAAACCTAAATGTGTTTTTAGCCACCTGTCACCCCAATGGGACGGCAGGATGGCAGTGTTAAATCGGTGTGATTGTAAAACAGGAAACTTATCTAACTTAAAAGGCCAGCTGAGTGTGTGTAGAGCCCATTTTAACAGGAAGAACATCATTGCTGAAATCTGGAGGGTGGCTGACGCTGCTGACGTGTCCGTGGTAGACATGAAGCTTGCGTCTTTCATTTCAGAAAACAAGCATTTTTTTAATGCCATCCTACTAAAGCAGGGTTGACTTTTCACTAAAGCAAATGTTATGGAAATCATACACACAATCCAGGAGTCAGAGGCACAGAAAGATGAAGTATAAGGCACAGTTGTCAACTGCAAAACTGGCATAAAGCGGGTTTCATACATAAAATAGTTATTAATGGAGTGAGGGTGGAAAGGAATATAAACTGAGGAGGAAGTGTTTCATGCTCTCAGAGAATCAAAACCAAACCCATTGCTCTGAATTCATTCCAACAAGTGGTGACGCCCGTTTCATCACTGCTCCCCAGAGTTTTCTTGGCTCTGTTCTTCGTGGAAATCGATCACTATTCTTTTTGCAGACCCTCTTGGTCAGGGCAAACCACCCAACCTTAGATTAATGGCCAAGCACAAACCGTCGGGACCTTCAGAGAATATTGTTGTTGTTGTTGTTGTTCTCTGGTGCCTTCAAATTGACTATAATCCTATGAACAGCGCATTGAAACCTTGCGCTGTCCTGGGCCGTCTGTACAATGTACACGGTGCTGAACCTCGTTGCTGCTGGCATTCTCATCCCATTGAAGGTCATCTTCTCTTTCACTTATCCTCTACCTTTCTCAGCATGATGTCTTTTTCCAAAGACTGATGCCCTCTGGCAACATGCCCAAAGTATGGGAGACGAAGTTTTACCATCCTTGTCTCTAAGAAATACCTTGGCTATACTTTCTCCAAGACAGATTTCTTTGTTATTTTGGCATTTCCTACTACATTCAGTGCTCTTCTCCAATACCACAATGCAAAGGCAGCAGTTCTTCTTTGATCTTAATTATTCCTTGTCCGACTTTCACGTGGATATGAAGCAACTGAAAATCCCATAGCTGGAGTCAGGCAAGCCTCAGTCTTTAAACTGCTTTGATATCCTTGATCCTTAGTACTTTTCTTTAAATTTTATTTTATTGATTTTAATGAACATTTACAGAGATTTTGGATTTCCATTCATTCATTGTTGTGTTTTTTTTTCTCCCTGCCCACCCCTCCCCCCTAGTTTCTTTAGCACTTTTTAAAGAGGTCCTTGACAGCAGACCAATAAAGCAAGATATTAACTATCAAAGAGACACTGTTATATGCCTTCAGCCAACTCATAGCTGAGCCTCCAGTGGTTTTTTTTGAGGCAATAAAATGCATGGGAGGAGATTGCCCATCTTTCTCCCACGAAGCAGCTGGTGGATTGGAACTGTATACCTTCAGCTTGGCAGAACAGTTTTTATCACTAAGACACAAAAGATCCCTATCAAAGAAGATAGTGGAGATGGATTCTGTTCTAGGACAATGTTTCTCAGTTTGAACTTAAATGACATATTTTGGGGGGAAGATTGTGGTCAATGAGAACATTTCAATTTTGTGCTTTCATGTTTCCAATTATAAAGGTAAAACCTATTGGCTTGTGTTTTGTTTGTTTCATTGAAAAATCTCGGTTGAATGACATGTTCAATGAATAAATGTTTAGCTTTCCTAAGCTGCTATTTCTCAAATGCTAGTTGAGAAAACATTTCCAAAGTCTCAGAGTGTTGTTTTCCTTTAAAGCAGCCCATAGTTTATCCACGTTTGGGACCAGTGACCTAGCTGACAAATGGCACATGCCATTTAACTTGATTTCAAGAGTCAGTTACTTGACTTTGCTGCTAATTTGCTTTATGAAGAGATTAACCATTATACAACTGGAATGGAGGAAACACAGCCAGAGAGCAAGGGTGGTAAGCCCTCCTCATCTTTTAGGCTTTGGGCATGTTGTTAGGAAGAACCAGTCTTTGGAAAAAGATATCATGTTTGGAATAGCAGAGTCAGTGAAAAAGGAGACCTGGACTGACACGGTGATTAAACCGATGGACTTGAGCATAGCAGAGATTTGTGAGGCTGATACAGGATTGGGCAAGGGTTTATTCTGTTGTATAGATGTCATTATGAACTGGAGCTTATTTCACAACAGCTCACAAAAACGATGACAAACTTAGAGTATAGGTTGGCCAAATTATTAAAAGTATATTACCTAATGTGTGGTATCATTCATTGTGTGTTGCTGTTATGTGCCATCGAGTTGACAATGATGCATACTAGTCCTATGAACAATGGCTCTGAACCTTGCCCAATCCTAAGCCAACTTCACTGGCTGTAACACACCTTACCCCTTTGCCATAATCACTGTGTCAATCCATCTCATTCAAGGTCTTTTTCTCCTGCACGGACCTTCTCCTCTTCCTAACACTATGCCCTTCTCCAAGGACTGGTCCCCCCATGAACAAAGTATCTGAGACAGTTTCAAAATCCTTTCCCCCAAGGAGCAACCTGGTTTCACCCTCTCCAGGGAAGACCTGTTTGTTCTCTTGGCAGCTCATTGTATGTTCAGTACTCTTCTCCAGCACCACAACTTTAACGCATCAAGTCATTGCTTATGATGCTTTATTCTCCTACTGAAAATGGGAGACAGTGTGGTGGTATAGTCCAGAATCAAGAGTCAAGAGGTTTACTTCCAACAATCGGTCTTACTTTTCTATAAGATGAAACAAGAGGAACCGAATTAATTCCCAAGGTCACTTGAAGCTCTGTATTTCTTTGGTTTTAACAATAAAATATGGTGCCACATTGTATTTATCCTTTGAAGGACTTCTCAACTGAAAATCATTTTTCCCTAGGATTCTGTTTCTGTTCTTTTTGTTGCTGTCCTCCACCACTGAGCACTGAGGGCCCAGGAGGGGAAGCATTTGACGGAAAAATCAGTCAACACTCAGCATTCTGTCTATTATCTACTACCACCCAGGAAGCAGGAAATTAAACTACAGAAGCCCAGACTCCCAGGGCTTCGTGTAAATCACCCAGATATAAAGGAAATGCCAACTCAGAGGGACACTGGGGTGGTTTTTCTAAAGTTTCAAATAAATGAGATGTGTTCACTCAGGTTTGAGTAAATCAAATAGAAACATAAAGACTGAATCAGGTTTTATTTCATAACTGTTAGAAATGCACTTATTTAATAAACAAAATCACAGGAATGATTCCTTTATAAATGGAGAGGAACCTATTTCTTACTGAGTTAAAGTTTACAGAGCAGATTGGTGTTCCACTCAATCGTCCTTACTTACCTTGTTTTGTGAAAGCATTATTCTTTTTTTTTTAAAGCATTATTCTTATAGTAAGCTTTTTGCACATTCAGAGGTCTTCAAGACAAGAACTGATAATAAAAGATCTATCTGTTGACTTATAGCAAAGAGGAAAGTGCTACATACACATCATTTAGAACCTTTTAATAGAAATAAATAATTCTGTACTCTTTGCTGAGGAATCTTCTCCCATTCTTAGGGAAATCTGCACATGCTCAATTGCCTCACCCATAATTGAAAATGATAACTGTAGTCCCGGGGACCCAGAGAGATAAGAAGACCTTTGTCCTGAGATCTTCTCCTGAGGTGCAGATTTTCATGTGCTTCGAATCCACCAGATGTTCCACTGGAGAAGGAGGGGCAGTCTCCTCCTGTGCCAGTCAGATCCAACTCAGCGGTACACAACAAGAAAGAAAAAGAGAGGATTCCAGAGTAAACTGCAGTCCGTGTTCTGCCTAAAGCCTATCTTCACCTTAACTGATTTCCTTCATCATAGAAGCATGAGAGAAGACAGCAGGTCCTCACTTATGCCACGTATAGAATTTACCTAAACAATGCTATTGACTTATGAAAATCACATGTATATTATGATGTATATTGTGTGTGTCTGTATGTATATGTACATGACTTTGGGTACTTTTATGCCCTGAGATACTCTCTGTCTCCTTTTCTGTGTATTTTCATTCACAAGTCTTTCATCTCTTCATTGTTTCACCTTCCATATCACTCCCTCTCGATTGTCTCTACCTCTATCAACTACCTCTTTTTAACTTTCCATACTGTAATGGCAAGTGCATGATATTATGCATTTGTAAAATGCACAGAACTGTACAGCATGAAGCCTAAAGGAAACTATAGCCTTCCATAATAATAGCTACACTATTATTAACTATAGGCCACACATTGGGCATGGGCATGTTTGTCAGGAGGGCCCAGTCCTTGGGGGAAAAAAACAAAAGACATCCTAATGGGAAGGGGGAAGGGTCCTAGAAAGAGAGGAAGACCCTGACCGAGATGGATTGACATAGTGACTGTAACAATGGGCTCAAGCTTATCAAGCATATTCTGAGGTTGGTGCAGGATAGGTTCTGATCTGTGTTCGTAGGATTGCTGTGAATAACAGTCAACTAGATAACACATCGCAACCACCACTACCAAATAGACTGGGATCTGTTCCTTCTTATGCTTCCTTCGGTATTTTATCAGGAGAGTAGAGTTGGTTGTGATAGAATTCTCACCTTCTGCGTAGAAAACTCAGGTTCACTGTGAAGTAGGGAAAACAGTATTTGTGTTACGAGGAAGTGAAGAATCAACTGAACATGAACCCTGACTAACAGGGTTGAAAATGTGCTCAGCAAAGACTGACTCACCCCAAGGTCACCCACAAGTCATTTTACTTTAAGATTTCTTTTAAACTAAGTGTGTCATTCTGACCTACCTGGTCCCTGTGTCCTTCAAGGTGAAGTCAGAACTGATGAAATCATTCCGGGAATAAAATGGAGGGGTGAGGCTTGGCCTCCTGCACAGTTGGTACACATCCTGCCCCTGTCTTTGCACTGGGAACTTTCTCGGCATGAGGCACCAGGGAGCAGCAGTTTAGAAAGTACAAGGTGACATCAGTTCAGCCAAGATGTGTGTGTGTGTGTGTGTGTGTGTGTGTGTGTGTGTGTGTGTGTGATTGGCCTTCCATGTCTGACGTAAAGCAGGCTTTAGAGTTCTTAACCATCTGTGTATGCACGGTTGATTTTCAGTTATCTTTCTTTAAAAGCTACTCTGCATTCCTTGAGGGTACTGCAGCTCTCATGTGAAAAGAGTTACAATGACACATGGCAACAATTGCTCAGCTTGTGCATGTCTAACTATCTTTTTCTCCTGAAAGTTCTGGTTTCTCCTGTTGCTTTTCTTTTTGGACATTTAAAAATATGTGTATATGTGCAGCCATGGTTACTATAAACTCTTATTACTCTAGTTTGTAGTATTGCTTGAGGAAGCCAAAGATAATACTGATTTTTTTTAACACTTAGATAATGTTAATATTAAAACAGACTGTTCTGAATATTTCACATGTATTAGTTCATAATATTCTCCCTCTAACCTTGTAAGGTATGAGCTAGTATTAAACCAGCTTTACAGATGAAGAAACTGAAATGTAGAAAGAGAAGATATGTTCCAGGGTCATACAGCTAATAAGAGGTAGAGTCAAGATTTAAACCCAGACAGTGTATCTCTCAAGACTGTGCTCTTAATCACCATCTGTCACCACATTTGTCTCTCAGCATACCATGAGTGGAATGCCCAAGAGTGATGTTGTCTTTGTAGTCTTTAAAAATAAAGTATGAACAATTAACTTATCTTTAACCATTCTGTTTTTCCCTTCCAACCTCTCAGACGATGGAAATGCTTAAAACAAACTAAGGTAGTGTGAGACCAAACCATGTAAGTGCAAGCATGGCTCCCCCACGGGCCCAGCTGTGTCTCGTGAGCTTCTGCCTACCACCCTGCATGTCTTCTCTGCTGTTCTGATCCCCGCTTTCAGCGCTTGGCACCTGGACCGCATGAGCCTCCACTTTTAAGCCATGGGTCTTATGCCTTTGTTCCTGGTTTTATATTTGTGCTTCGCTGTCCCACAATCCCCAGCACACAGGTCAGAGCCAAAGCCTTTGCTGCCGCCAGCCTGGCGCCTTTCTGGTAGGAGCTGGGGCATCCTGGGGAATTGCATTTGGTCTTCTGACAATTGGTCCTCAGACTGTCAGCTTTTCGAATTCTAGGCATGCGTCCACGTTCTCACTGCCACCTGTCTCCCCGAAGTGTGGAAATAGGACATGTGGGCTTCTCTGTGCTTGGCAATGGTGAGCCACAGCATGCCTTGGATTTGCGAGGCTCCTCTTCTGGGGGCCTCAGCCTTAAATGGGCTGATGTTCTGTGAGCCTTTGTGGGCGTAGCTGCCGGGGAACCACACTAACTGAGCAATGGAGAGAAGTCATGACCCTCTCGCTGGTTTACTATGTACAGATAGTCCCTGGGTTATGATAACTTGATATGACAGCCTCACATACAGCCCATAGTTACAGCGCAACCCTTGTAAAGAATGAAAACTTTGAGGCTTATACAATGGTTCTTAATAATAAATTAGCACTACTTAGTGGCATGCAAAAAAATTGTTATTAGTAAAATTGTTGTATTATTAATAATATTCTTATATTATTATGTTATAGGTGCTTTAGGGTGTCTGGAAATGTCCCTTTAATATTAGTGCACAGAAAGGTACACTAAGACAAACATTTGGCTAACTGACCTTATATACAAACTGTAGCTAACTGTCCCAGCTTACATACAAATTCAACTTAAAGACAGATTTAAGAATGGAACACACTTACACACTGGTAATCTGGGAGCTGCCTGTATATACATATATATGTGATGGACACACATATATATACTGAACGAACAAAAATGATTATAAAAGAAAAGAAGGCTTTAATCAAGATATTGCCTGGATTGGTTTGGGGGGTTTTATTGCATATCTGCACACAATCCCTTCTGTGATTCCTCACTTCTGCATAAACTGTATTTCCATTTTGAGTGATTTCACTATATATATATAATAACCCTTATTTATTACAAAATCAATAAAATGGATAAGTGTTTGTGCTTAAGACTGTACCTAGGCCTCTCCACCACATTTCCTTTCCAGGAGGAAGGTCTGGCCCTTTGGTATGTAACTTTCTAATACATCTATTATTTTACCTTAAAAAAAAAAGAGGCTATACCTATAGCATTTAAAATATGGTCCTGTCATGCTATACACCTTCTCCCACCTCCTCACAGATTCAGGATTGGAATTCCCTCTTGTTCTCAGTTTCCTTTCAAGGTAGTGATCAGAAATGGCCATAATTTAAAATTTAGAAGAGATCTTGTAAGATGTGACCAAGAACTTCGCAAGTCTCTACAGGGAAGACACACATAGAATGGTCTAGATACCCATAGAATTCTGAAGCTAGAGGTTGACCATTTATTCCATGTTTCTTCATTCGCAGAAGATGACAGGAGCTTCATATGGGCAATAACTTAGCCAAGATGAAGCAGAGAACGGATTAAAACTCTTTCTTTCCATCAGCACATTTGATTGGCACAGGATCTCAACTTCTTTCTTTCTCTAAGACAACTCTGAGAACAGCCAGGAGAGGTTTTTAGAAGTGAATGAAAATGAAGGAGCCTGTATCCTAAGAAAGGTCACCAAGTCCCTGTCCTTCTCTATCACTTACTATGTGACTGAGACTGAGAAAGTTACTGGGTCTTTCTGGATCTTGGGATCTTCATCTGTAGGACAAGTTTGAGAGCACCTGATTTGTAGAAGTACACAATGCTAAGTTTGCTCATTAGCCTCAGACAGTCATTCATTTACCCACTGTAGGATTGTGGAAAATGTTATATAGTCAAATTGTGCAAATGGGCACTGTCCACGGGGTCAAGAATCATCTGAGTCTCAGTTACTAAAGAACAGGGCAGGAAGTGGAAGGTACTGATTAGAAGTGAATAACCTGTCCGCCTTCCATCGATCTATCAAACTGAGGGGGGAAAAAAAAGAAAAAAAAAAGATTCTGTAGGGCCAGTTCTAACTCAACCTGGTCCAGTGTGTGTCAGAGAAAGTACTCCATGCAGTTTTCAATGGCTGACTTGCTTTTGAATGTGGTGATGGCAAAGAGTATTGAAAATATCATGGAAACAAGGTTTCTCCTTGGAGATAAAGATTTTGAAACTCTGCCTCCTATTCTTTGGACATGTTGTCAAGATGAACCAGGCCTTGAACAAGGACGTCATGCTTGGAAGGGTAGAAGGTCAGCTCAAGAGGGAAAAACCCTGGATGAAATGGATTGATATAGTGACTGTGGAAATGAGGTCAGGAGTGTCAGAGATGGGGAGGTTGGCTCAGAATAGGACAAGGTTCTGAGCCATTATTCATAGGGTCACTATGAGTCGTAGTTGACTTGATGGCACATAACAACCAACACCAAGGAACAAACAAATCATCTTGTAATAAGTGCATCTCGAGTGCTCCTTAAAAGCAAAACCATAATCCTTTCTCTAACATACTTGGGGCATGTTTTCAGAAGGAGCTAATTCCTTGAAAAGGTCATCATGTTTTAAAAAGTGGAGGGACAATGAAGAGGAGGACCCCCCCCCTTCAGTGCAATGAAGTGAATTGATGCAATGACTTCAGCAATGGGCTTAAGCACCACGGAGATTGTGAGGATTCTGCAGGATTGGGCAGGGTTTCCTGCTTTTCTATGTGGGGTCGCTGTGAGTTAGAGCCAGCTTAATGGCACCTCACAGTGCATTGCCAAAGTGGGCTCGAAATCCTGGCTGCTGATGGTAGTCGAGAACATTCACAATTTGTACCACCCTGTTCCATCTCAAACATGCTTATTCTGGAGTTGTGCATTTCAAGATCAGCTGGCTGATACCTTTCTGCTTCTCTTCTTTCCAACACACCAGTGATCAGAGCCCTGGGATTTATGGAGACCCCCTGGAGAACAGGTTACATTTTTCTCCCTGTCATTGCATTGCTTGCTGTGCTAGCAAAGCTGAGGACGTCTCTGAAGCAGAGAATCATTTGAAAGCCAATAAGGCAAGAATTGAGACCCACACTACACCAGCTTTCAGCATAGCTGTTAGACATGTCCCTTTCGCATAAAATTATGGAAATGCAGGTAATAACCAAATCCACAATGTCATTTTACCAGTTTTGTTTTCCCAGAGTAAATGCTTGGCATTCCTAGGATGATAATGAATCTTTTTTTTTATTAAATTTTATTAGTTTTAGTGAACATTTACAGGGATTTTGGGTTTTCATTCCTTCATTGCTGCACCATTCTCTCTACCCTCCTCCCCAGTTTGTTCTTCTTCCCCGCCATCCGAATGTCTGTTTTAATTGTCCAATTGCCACAGTGCTTGTCAAAGTCAGTTCTGATTAATCTCCTTTGTCAGTGTGTCCTTTGCCATTCCCTATCACTCCTCCCTGAGAGAGACTTCACCCTGAGTCATAAGGAAAAGGGGATGGTGTATTCTCTTAGCTACTTCCTGCTGAAAAGGGACGCTGTGGGTTTCAGGGTGAAGATCTTCTCTCACTACTCTAAAGGGCCCCTTTGGCAGTAGGAAACACATAGACTATTATGGAGATTGATTTTGGAATTTAGATGCACTGTTATTAATTGTGCTTAGCCATACATGTTCATATCCCTGAAGATGTATCATGGGGGGGTTGCAGCCTAGAAGACACAAATTTAACTAACAAGTTATAACTACATGAGTCAAAAATTATGGAAAAGTAAAAGAAAAGATTCTTTCATTGTTTTACAAACCCTCCCCCAGGTCCCCTCCACCATGTAGCCCTCGCTCTAGACTCCTGTGATGACAGAAATACCTAGTCACATATCTCTTTTACACAGTTTTCTCCCTCCTCTGTTTCAGTGCAGTATAGATTATTGAACACATCTTACTCAGTCTCTCCCCAACCCTGAGGTTAGTCCCATTCTACAACAGTGGCATCATGTAATATTTGTCCTTTTGTGACTGGGATATTTCACTCAGCATAATGTTCTCCAGAGTCAACCATTTTGAATAATATTGCATGAGTTCCTTGTTTTTTAATGCAGCATAGTATTCCATTGTGCGAATATACCACAGCTTCTCTAGCCATTCGTTTGTTGATGGGCGCTTAGGTTGTTTCCAACTCCTTGCTATTGTGAACAAAGCTGCAATAAACATGGGAGTGCATATATCTGCTTGGATGTCAGCTATCGTCTCTTCAGGGTATATTCCCAGTAGTGGAATTGCTGGGTCAAATGGTATCTCTGATAATGAATCTTTTAAAGTAAAGAACCATCATTTGATTTAACATTTTAATCAATTTTAGTTTCCATTTATCAAGCTCAATATAAAATAAATCTTTCTTTTTTGTCAATGCCCGTTTCTCCAGTATAACCCACCTGGTCTGTAACAGTCTATCATGGAGCTGACACTGATTCAAAGTTAAGGAGGAAGGAGGGGCAGGACAGGATTCCCTGTTGCTGGATAAAAACCTATGCAAAACCTACGCAAAGCACTATGACCTCATACACTGTTACTGAGGCAGAATTTCTACTTCAGATTTTTTTTTTCAATTTTGGCAGAGAAGGGGCTTAAATCCACTTCCATTGGATCTATTCAAACGCATAGCTCATAGTAGCCTTAGGCTAGACTCAGAACGCTCCCTAGGGTTTCTGAGGAGCTATGGTGACCTAATGGTAAGAAACTGCACTGCAATCTCAAAGGTACATGGTTTGAATTCATCTTCTCTCATGTGATTTTACTGTCTCTGAAAATCCACCGAAGGGTCAGCTGTGGGTCAATTCTAAATACAATCTTTGCTAGAGCAAATTGCTTCAGTGCAGAAGTTGGCAGATTCAAACCACCAATCCTGCTGTTAGCAGCCAAGCATTTTAACCATCAAGCTGCCTAGGCTCCTGAGAAAGGGCTTAAACAAAAATCCCTATCACTGTTGTCAAGTTGGTTCCAATTCATAGAGACCCTGGGCTTCTGAAGTTGTACGTTTTTGCTGGAAGAGACTGCCCATCCTTCTCCTACAGAGCAGCGGGTGGATTCAAACTGTTGACCTTTTAGTTGACCATCCTATGGCAGCAAACTTCGTTAGAAAGGTTGTGCTAGAAGAAGGGCGGGGTTTGAAGCTCCTTTTGCATGGCACTTCTCATAAAACTGAAAAATGTTAATTGACTTGGACCAGGGGAGAGGGTTGCTGTTGGAAATTAAGAGTGGGGTGTTGAGAAGCCTCCAAGCTCGTTCTTGGGAACCTTTCCTGTCCGTTATCTTTGCCTTGGCATTACTATTCCTTCTCCAGCAATAACTATCACACTATTTGAGGAGGGAAATTACATCTTTGGACAGCCACTCAAGACTGGTCATGCAGCCAAGATAAGGGGCAGGCAGGGAACTTCTCACATTACCTCTCCCCTGGGCCAAGAGAATGGTTCAGACTTTTCCCAAGGCCTTTCTCTCTGTCCAATCATTGTCCTGCTGAGCCCTCTAGCGACCAAATTTATAAGTGCAGGTCTGAGGAAAAGGGATCCAAAGTCAAAGGCACCAGCCAAGTCCATGGGCTGCCCCTAAACCTCAGCCACACAGGACTTTGGTGGCCTGTGGAGAGCTCAGTCTTCAATACTTTCTAGATGGAAAAAGGGAGAATCTATATCCTGAGACCCTGAAATACCAGCCTGGAGGCAGGCGTCCAGTACTTAGCAAGGTAAACTATAGGCTTACTTGGCTCCCTACTAATCTGTAGTGATGGTTTCACATGAATTTCCACATGTGAAACTATTCACTCCAGGTTAGTAAATAAGCACAAGAAAGCACATGCTTACCTGTGCTTACTGGGTGCTCCAATCAAGTCCCAGGTTGTCTCCTTGAAAAGAGGCTTTGATTGTGTAGGAAGGTACGGTAAGATTGGGAGAGAGGGGGGGGGCAGCCATACCAGAAGCAGAATCTCTGATATGGTGCAAAGAAATGAACTTGTGCACTACAGTCTAGGCAGTAAGCACAAGTAAGCCTGTGCTTCCCTGGCTTGTTGGGTAGCCTGATGTTGCCTGGAGGCCCGTGACCATGGGAAGAAACCTGACTGGTTTTTTAGAGCCGGTGTCTGCCTGGTTAGCCACACCAGTAGGCTCCTGCCCTCTCACTCTTCTGGCTTTTTCACCTCAGTTATGACATCACTGGAAACTCTATGTGGTCAGTCCTTCAGGTTTGTCCTGGAATTGACCTGAAAAGTAAATCATTGACATCTAGTCAATGTACTCATGGTGACCCCATGTGTGCAGAACAGAACTGCACTCGTAAAGTTTCAAACTTTAAACTGCCAGCTCTTTGTGTGAAGAGTTGAGCACTATTCAAGAGTTGAGAAGAGTTGAGTTACTATTCAAGCTACCCAGAGAACTCTAGGAGCAGAGCCATATTTTTACCTGTAACCAAAAGAGCTCTTGAGAGTCTGAAGAAGCAGAAATGCATGACACTCTATTTGCTCGCTGAAGAGCTGGGCATCCCAGCTTGGCTCCGAGGGTGCGAGGGTGCGGTGACCCTGCACTGCTTCCCACACACACACTCCCCACTGAGAGTGGCACTCAAGTTACCACAGCCACCAACGCCTCTGAACCTCTGACGCTCTGTTCCTGAGAACACCTAAGGGCAGCAGTGAATAATTAATCCCTGGCTGTTCAAAAAGAATTTTTTTTTATTGTTTTAAACCAGTGGTTCTCAAAGTGTGATCCTAAACTATTGGCATCTGCATCATCTAGGGTCTTCTTGTTGTTGTTGTTATACACTGTCAAGTCAGAAATACCAAGTCTAGATCCCAGAGGCCAAATCTGAAACTCAGGGTTGTGCCCAGCCCTCAGTTAACAAGCCCTCAAGTGACTGACTCCTCCAGCTTGACAGCCACTGCTCACAGCATTGGTTCCCACATAGCTCCTTAAGGCAACGGACTTCTAATGACATAGTGGTAAGGAATTGTGCTGCCAACACAAAGGTAAGGTTTTCAAATGCACCAGATGCTCTGTGGGAGAAAAGGTGAGCAGTCTCCTCCCATGTGACTTACTGCTTCTGAAAACCCACTAAAGGGTCAGCTATGGATTAGTTCTGGCTCAATGGTATACAACATCAAGTTCACAACCTCCCAGGTTGTCTTAAATATTTATTTTAATGCCTTACCCCCAAGATGATGTAGTTCTGTGGGGAGAAGATGTATTTGCACAGCAATCTGCCTTTTTTACAGTCATTCCATTTCATTCAGTTGTGAGAAGTCCAAAGACCACCATCCTGAGAAATGAGTGTGAGCAAAACCATCTTCTCCGGCCAACTTACCTTCTTTTCTTGAACTAGGATTACGTACTGTTTTCATAAGGGGTTCTGGTAGCGCAACAGTTCAGTGTTCAGCTCCTAAGAGAAGGGTCAATGGTTTGAATGGTTCTTTTCAGGAGAAAAGACCTGAATATATGCTCCCATAAGAATTGTAGCCTAGGATTCCTTCTGGGGCAGGTCTTCCAGATTAGGTAAGATCACTGAGTTGGAACCAACCCAGTGGCATACACTGTTCTTTTGTAATACTTGTGAAGTACAAATGGTTAACATGCCCTTGTGTTGTGTGTCACAGAGTCAGGATCAACCTATTGCTGATCCTCCAGTGGTTTTTCAGAGGCAGTTAATCACACGGGAGGAGATTGCCCATCCTTCTCCCGTGGAGCAGCTGGTGACCTCAAACTGAGTGCCTTTGGTATTGCAGCACAGCTTCTTGCCACTAGGCCACCAGCTCTACTGCTCACTAAAAGACTGGAAGTTCTAGTCCACCTATAGAACCTAAGGAGGGAAATCTAGTGATTTCTTTCTGAAAAGTCATCTCCTGAAAACCCTCTGACCACAGTCCTACTCTGGCACACTTGGTTGCCATGAATTGGAATTAACACAATGGCAAATGGTGGTTGTTTCCTCTCGGCGATGTGAAAAAGATTTCCGTCAGTGGATCAGAAAACTCCATGGGGTCAGCAGCTTTGCTGCTGCTGTGAGGTAAGTCTCGGTGGGACACATATCATATTCTAAAAAGAAACTATTTCTTGGAAGCAGACATTAATTGCTTCAATAACAGAACAGGAGAATGAGGCTGGCTCTTCTCCAGACATGGGGAGGGTCTTCTGGGAGTCTGGCAAAAGCTAATTTGTCAAAGGAACTCTCTTAATACTAAGAATAAAGATTTGCATTGGGCAAGTCTGCTGTCCAGGACCGCTTTCCAAGACTGCAGAGCAAGGATGTCAGTGTGAAGACTCAGGTGCACCTGGCCTAAGCCGGGCTACTTTCAGTTGCTTCATATGCACGTGAAGGTTGGACAATAAATAAGGAAGACCAAAGGATAATTGCTGCTTTGAAATTGCGGGTTTCGGGGACAGTATCGAATATTACATGGACAGCTGAAATCACACAAGTCTGTCTTGGAGGAGGTACAACCATGGTGAGCTTAAATGGTGAGCATGATATCAAGAGGGGCCAGTCCTTGAGGGGAAACACATCATGCTGGGGACAGTAGATGACCAGTGAGAGGAAGACTTTCAGTGAGATCTAGTGACACAGTGACTGCGGCCATGGGCGTCAGATCATGAGGATGGAGCCAGCCAGGACTTGATCTCTTGCTCATAAAGTCATTATGAATCCGAGCTGACTTGAAGGCACCTAATAACAGCAGTCCCATATATCTTTGCAGGTCATGCTCCCTGCCTGACCCATGCCACCACCATAGAGCCAGCCATGGTGACCACTGCCCCTCTGGGGGTAAAGCCCCATAGGGAACTGGGTGCTTCCCTCTGTATCCTGGGTCATCACAATCCTGAGAAGTAAACTTCCTGCAAGAAGCTCAAAGAACCTTGCCCACATTAACTACTACTGAGGCCATGTGCATCCAGCCGGCTGGGGAATGTCACCTTAATTAATATATAATAGACTTAAAAATCAGATCCCTCCCTCACCCAGAGAGAGAGGAAAGAGAAGCAATAAATGAAAGCCTCAAATGATGCTCTGTGTTCATTTGGATGGGCTCAGCCCCCACCCCAGCAGCAGGTGTGGGGCCTGAGATCATGTGGTGACAGGAAGAGAGGGGGTAAAGCTGAACAGTATAGAAAGAAGTCAAGTCAGCGCTGAAGGGGCATGAAAGGTTTTCTCCAGGAGCGGGTCAGCTCTCCCTGCAGAGATGTCCAGGGTTAGGACAACCTCTGTTCAGGGTGGGGGTGGGCAGCGTCAGCCGCTTCCCAGCAGAAATCTTCATTTTGCTTTTGCTTACTCATTCTTCATGCAGGTGCCCAGGGCCAGCTCCACGGGCATGTGATCAGTGTAGTTATACAGGATCCTCTTCTCAGAGAGGCCTCCAATGAGGCTGTAATGCTCTGCAGACAGATCCTGCCTGGAAACTGTTAGTAATTGTGTCTTTGAGGCTGTGCTTTCTCAGGGAAGTCTGATGGAACAGTGGAGACACAGTGATAGCTTGGAGGCCCTGCTCTTGACACCCTTCCTCCCACGACCCCCTTCCTTGTCCCACTTCCTGTCTTCCTGAGACAAGGTCTCAGCCCCATGATACCCTAGCAACCACTGCCACTTTCTGACCCAGACCATGGTGGGGTGTGGTGGGGTTCAGGATCAACTGACCCATCTTACAGCCTCTCAGGATATCTGAGTGGCCATTCCCAACCTGAGTTTGCAAAACATCAGCAGCCTGTTGGGCAGGGGACCAGAAACCAGAGCTGGAAAGGAAAGAATCAATCTCTTAGCTTTAATGGAGCAGGGAGCCCTACATCTTTGTCTTATATTGTGCCCCACAAATGATATAACTAGCCCTGAGCTTATCTCACAGTCCCCCAGAATGGGAGATGGTAGAACAATGTTAGAGGTACACGTCTAATGAGGGGAGTATTCTAACCCATGACTAGAGATAATTTCAATCTTATGATCCTGTCACCCACAGAGAAAAAAAGAAGATCTGAAAGTAAAAGAACAAAGGCCCTCTTGCATCTGGCTGAGAACCCATCACGTTTCTAGGTGGCCCTATCCCTGCACAGGGCAGTGTAAGAGGCCGGGACGAAGTCAGCCCATTCATTCTGACAGACTCTCTTCAGGAATCCAGCTTCTTACATTTAATCAGAGTCTCTGTGGTTGCAGCACATGGCAAATTATTTTGGTCACTATTCACCTTTCTATCTACAGCCTGGCCAACAACAACAACAAAAGAGATCATGAATAGGTTGAATAGGTTGTAGTCTCTCATAAATGAGCCCCACCGGCATAACAGTTAAACACTCAGTTTCTAACTCAAAGGTTGGTGGTTTGAACCCACCCAGCATCTCTAGGGGAGAAAATCTCTTCCCTTAAAGGTTATAACCAAGAAAACCCTATGGAGTGGTTGTACTCTAGCACATGTCACTGTCAGTCAAAAGTTGACTCAATAACACCTAGCAACAATAGCTTCTCAGAGTTTAGGGGATTTTCTGGGTTCTTTTTCCTTGTTATTTTGAAAAAGGGTAGAGAGCAGAACTCAATGATGAAAATATTTCCTTATGCTATTTAAGGAATGCTGATAATATAGTGCATTATGCATCTACAGTTCAAATCCACCAGATACTTCACAGAAGAAAGGTGAACAGTCTCCTCCTGTAATGGTTTACAGCCTCTGTGTCCAGGGGAGGGTGCTATGAATCAGAACTGAATGAGCGGGTGGCAGTGAGGGAGTTTTGGTCTTTAGCACCATTTATCTAATTAGAATGTGTGGGGCTAGATTCTAAATTTAATTAAAGACAATATAGAAACATAGTGTTTCCTTCCAGGTCAAGAAAATTGTATTTACACGGAGGCCCACATCTTGTTGTTGCTGTGTGGCACAGACTTGTTAGGTGCACTCACGTTAGTTCTGGCTGATGATGACTCTAGGCGTGGAAGAACATAGCATTACCCTAGTCCTACATCATCTCACAATCACTGCTCTGTTTGACTTCACTGTTGGTGGTGGTGTCCCCTGCGACTCCTAGCGACTCTGTGTACAACAGCCCTGAAGCCTGCCTTGTCCTGAGCCAGGCTCACTGACTCCGACACACCTACCCCCATTTCCCCAGTTACTGTATCAATCCATCTCATCCGGGTCTTCCTCTCCTGCGCTGTTCCTCCACCCTTCCAAGCATGATGTCCTTCTCTAAGGACTGGTCCCTGTTGGCCACATGCCCAAAGTACATGAGACAGAGCTTCAAAATCCTAGCCTCCAAGGAGAGACCTGTATGTTTTCCTGGCAGTCCATGGTATGTTCAAGACTCTTCTCCAGCACCACAATGCAAAGGCATTGATTCTTCTTCTGCCATCCTTAGACATTGTCCCAGTCTCTGATGCATAGCAAGTAAGTGCAAAGACCATGGCCTGAATCAGGTGCACCTTAGTCTCTACACTGACATCAAATTTGAGTTCACTACAGTTTGTAAATTCTCACGATGATTCCCCATTCATTCAGTGTCATTGTTGTTATGCAATATGGAGTCAGAACTGACTCATAGCTGACCCTCCAGCAGATTTTCAGAGACCACAAATCACCCAGGAAGCGATTACGCTTCTTTCTCTCTCAGAGCAGCTGGTGGATTTGAAATGCCTGCCTTTGGTGGCAGTGCAATTCCTTACCTCTAAGCCTCCAGGGCTCCCTCTCCATTGAGTTGTTGTTGTTGTTGTTGTTTTGTTGTTGTGTGCCATTGAGTCGGAGCCAACTCAGAGCTGATCTCAGCAGGTTTTCAGAGGCAGTAAAACACATGGGAAGAAATTGCCTATCTTTCTTCCATGGAGCAGCTGGTAAATTCGAACCACCTCCGTTTGCAATTGCAGCATAGCTTCTTCCCACTGGGCCACCAGTGCTGTCCCACTGAGTAGTGATGTAAATTTCCCATAGTGACTCCCCATTGAATAATGACATTTCCACCCAAACACACCTTTTTCTGCTACTGTGACCCCAGTAAGCTCTTTAGGCAGGTGTGGGAAGCTTAATGTATTTCCTGTGAAATTCCATTCTCCTTGATCAGCTTATCCCAGCTTTGCAAAGTGGAAAAAGAAAAAATTCATTCCTGGCACTAACAGCCTGATAAATTGGTTTTGATTAGTAACTGAATCTTCAGACCCTTTCAAAACGACATTTACAACACATTAGTGGGTGGTGATGCCACACAGCTCCGTGTCATGATAGAATAGGCTGGTGACCTCAGTTGAAGGTTGAATGTCCAAAAGTTCAGGCTCAGTGCATTTCATCCCTTTAGGGGGAAAAAAAGTCCTAGAAATACAAGAAACACATTGTAATGTTCCCTGTGGAGCGGTGGGCCCGCCCTTACTTCCTGATGATATACTTGTAAGGCTAATTTAGATGCATTCTTCTCGGACTTGAAGCATGACTGCAGGTCACATTCTCATAGTTCGCATTAAGCTCACTTGCGTTTTGCATTATTTATAATGGCATTTCCATTATACCTTCTGAAATGTCAGACTGAGTAGGAGATGGACACCTAGCATAACAATCTAAAAAACAGCCCTGCTCGTGATTTTTCAGATATGTTGCTATTTGGGGGTGCCATCGGGTTGATTCCAGCTCATAGCAAACCCGTGTGCCAGAGGAGCACTGCCCTTTAGGGCGACTTAAGCAGTCATATTTATAGACGGAGCTCTAAAGAATTCAGCTGCTAACCACAAGATCAGTGACTGAGTTGGAATCAGCTCTGTGGCAGTTGGGTTTTGGTTTGGAGAATCTTTATGGAAACAGGACTTTCCCCAAGAGTGGCTGAGTGTGTTTGAACTGCCAGTGTTTTGGTAGAAGCCAAGCCCTTAACTATAGCACCACCAGCACTCTCTTTCAGGCACTATTGTGTTGTCAGGCATTCTTGTTGTTGTTGTCATGTTGTTGTTGTTTTTATGTACCATTGAGTTGGAACTGACTCATAACTGACCTCTATTGGATTTTCAGAGACAGTGACTCACACAGGAAGTGATTGCCCTACTTTCTCCCACAGAGCAGCTGGTAGATTTGAACTGCAAGCCTTTGGGCTGATAACACAACTCCCTCCAAGAGGTTAGCAGTTCAAACCCATCAGCCTGCTCCTTGGAGGGAAGATGTGGAAGTTTGCCTCTATGAGCATTTACAGGCGTGGAAAACTGGTCGGGCAGTTCTGCACTGGGCCTCTGAGTAGGAATCACCTGGTGCACTGGGCCTCTGAGTAGGAATCACCTGGGTTTGAGGTTTGGGAAGGTTTACAGAAGCCGACTGCCACATCTCTCATACAGTAGCTGCTGGTTAAAACCAGTTATTGGCCAACTGCTTTAACCACTGCATCATCATGATACCTTTTCAAAACCTGAGCATCCAGAAACTCCACAAGTGTGAATCTGCAAGTCACTTGCTTATCAAGACTAATCTGTATGTTTCCACAATCCCAGAACTTGAAAGCGACTCTAGCCATTTATTCCTCCCGGAAGCATATTCTGAGTGTGGTCTGTGTATGCGTTGGGTGCTGGGCTGGACTCTTTAAAATTACCTTCAGGGCTTCTCTACGAGTAGTGGTACTTAAGAAATACATTGCTGGGAGCTCTGGTGGCCTAGTGGCAAGAAGGTGCAACTACAATCTCAGAGGTGCACGGTTCGAATCCACCAGATGCTCTGCCGAGGAAGGAGGGGCAATCTCCTCCTGTACCAGTCAGATCTGATTTGACCGTACATGCACACAAAAATAATAAAGTAAAAAAAAAAAAAAGAAATACATTGCTGACATTGGGGTTGGGAGGGGGGAGACTGAGAAAGATGGGACAAATTATGTATACTGCATTGAAACAGATGAGGGAGAGAACTGTTTAAAAGGGATATATGATTAGGTATTATTGTCGTGACAGGAGTCCAGAACGAAGGCTGCATAGTGGAGTGGACTTGAGGGGAGGAATTGTATAACAATGGAAGAATTTTTCTTTTACTTCTCAAAGAGAAGAGCGAACTGTGGGGAGGGGAGGTTGGGCAGGGAGAAAAGTGCAACAATGAATGAATGGAAATCCAAAGCCTCTGTAAACTTTCATTAAAATTAATTTTAAAGGGGAGCTCTGGTGGCCTAGTGGCAAGAAGCTGCACTGCAATCCCAGAGGTACATGGTTCAAATACACCAGATGCTCTGCCGGGAAAGGAGGGACAATCTCCTCCAGTACCAGTCAGATCTGATTTGACGGTACACAGACACACACACACACACACACACACACATAATAATAAAATAACAATTAAAAAAAAGTATTTGCTAAAAATTAATTTTAAAAGTTTATTCATTATTTGGGGGGAAAAAATGAAAGAAATACGTTGCAAAATACATGAAAATGTCCTTAGGAAAACTTTAGGCTGCAAGAGGAAAATGAAAAATTAATCTTTGAAGAAAGGGGAGAGAAAAAATAATAACCTTGACTAATGACACGGTGGGAGAGGATAGGAGGAGACCCAAGAGTGACCCCTGAGAAGACTGGAAGGGCCAGGAGTCTGCCAAGTGTCTTAATTAAGCGTGGGAGTGAAGAAATGTAAAGGGTCAGGAGAAAGTATAACTGGCCTATGAGGAGATAGGAGGGCCTCAGGTATGCAGAGCAAAGATTGTGAAGGGATAAATAGGGCCAGGAGAAGCCCAGACTGGGGGGACAATAAAAGGTGATGAAGAGGTCATCCAGGAACCCAGGTTTGGGTAATGAGAAGATAGAAGTGGCCTGGAGGGGACGGGGAAGGAAAGTGATAATAACCATTAATGTTTGTGTGGAGATATCTCTGTCTGCCAGGGGTTCGCACATGATTCTCTCGTGTCCGCCTCACCATAACCTATGAAGCAGTAGCAAGTTTACCATCCCCATTTTATAGATGATGACCTCAGTGCACAGTGAGGCCATTCCACCAGCAAGCAGCAGAGGACTGAGGCCCAGTGGTTCCAGAACTTCTTCAGCACCAGTGCAGCTATCACGGTGGTTCTCTTTTTCCCCAGGGCAGCGATGCCCTCCAACAGGAAACCTTGCAATAGCGTGTAGCCACCTACTTTCTTTCTTTCTTTCTTTTTTTCTTTTTTCTTTTTAGCCACCTACTTTCTATTCCAATGGCAATACATTCTTCCTTAAGTCTGAAAAGCACATTTATCCCAGGCCTTGTGCCAGGATCTGGGGATACAAAGTGAATAAATATGTGCCTCTAGAAGCCCCAAATTACTATTTCTGTGGAGTCCTCCAGTCACAGAGAAAGTCCAGAATTTAGAATGCAGAATCCCCAACCTTTTTGGTCCATCTTGAGGCTATTTCACTGGCAAGCCTGCTTCCTTAACATGCTCCTGGGAGAGGTGTTTTCCAGCTCCCTTGCGTTTTTGTCCTATCAGCATAACTTTACCAGTTGGTCTGTTCCTAGTCATGCAAGGTCCTTTCTGGGGCAGTAAATCTGAAGTGGAATTCTCTTTGTCATCCAATCTGTAGAATTGTGATGACTTTTTTTTTAACATCCTTCTGTTAAAGTCAATCTTACCAATCTTACTCCTTCCCTGATGCTTGTAAAATATCCTAAGCTCCCCAAACCAGCCTCCTCAATGTAATTGTGGATAAATAAAGAGCAATATTTTCACAAAAGCAGCAGGGTACTTTCTAGCAAAAGATTCTGCAGGCAGGAAAAAGGGCCTGTGGTTTGGAAGCATTATCACCAAGCCGCTTCTGTGGCAATTAAAGTCATGTTAAAATAAGTTGATGTCTAGCTGTGTCCCAGGCTCCTTCCTGTGATGAAGACTGAATACAAACCAGCATATCACACTGTTAGTATAAAAACTGTGTACAAATATTTTAAGACCCTTAAGACTTACCCTGAAATCTAGCATTGCAGAGTTCTTTTACCCTAAACCAACCAACCTTTATGAATTCTCCTCCCACTACTTTTTTACTTTTATTCATAGGGTCACTATGAGTCCTCCTCGACTCAAAGGCAATCAACAACAACAACAACAACAATGGGGTTATGGAGCTTTGGGTTTTGTTCATTTTTTCTCTTTTTTTACTGGTTTGCAAACAGCCATTCATATATTGTTTTTCATTTGTGTATATTATGTTTTATACAATCATTCATGTGTTGTGTTTTATATGATTGATTGCTATTGATCTATGGCTTTTTCTTCCTGCTGCTTTCACATTATAGGTGTTTCAGCACCTTTAGGGGCTCCTGGGGGTGAAGTAGTCCTAGGAGATTAGTTACTGACTGTGAGGCCTGGGGCAGACTCAGATCTGCAACCCACAGGCCCCCTATCTCTCAGTGTTCTGTCCCCAAGAGCAAATCTAACCTCAGGAACCCTTAAAGACAGAGAGTGCATCTCATCCTTCTCTGTTTTGCTCTGTCAGCATCCCCAGCTGCTCTCTCTGCCCCTTGACCTTCAGTCCTAGATCATCCCTCCCTGCCCATCTCCTTTTCCCCACCTGTTCCTAGGCTTTTGATTAGAGTTGGAGCTGAAGCTAATGCATCAGTTTCACCTTTGTAGCTCTGATCTTACCTGGGCACTGCCTGCTACTTGGCCCTCATTTTTTGGTCCCTCCATATCCCTCTCATCTTGGGCCTGCAACATGCCTCTTTGGACCCAACCAGTTTATCTGATACAATGAAGGTCATCCAATGACAACCTCTCCAAATTCCTTCTGCATTTCAATATTTGTGTTATTACTTTTACTCGTGTTGGTTCCTCTCTTTCTTTTTTCTGCCCTTCAATCACCATCTCAAGGCAGTTTTGATACGTAGCAACCCTCTATCAATTTCTAAGGCTGTAATCCAAACATGAGTAGACTGTACATCTTTCTTCCTGAGAACTGTTTGTGAATTCATATATCTGGAAATACCCAGCCTTTGCGTTAACAATGCAACAACTCGTTACAGACTACACTTACCATGGTCACTTTTCTGCCTCTGTTTTTAGTGCCCTTCCCTCTCACCCCTGTGGGGCGTTCACCTCCATTCCTTTCTCTGTAAGTCGATGCTTCTCCTCTCTACTGGCATTTTCCCCTCGGTCCCACAGGTATACTCAAGACCACTACCTCCACATCGTGAACCTTCACCTTTCACCTTCTCATCACCAGAAGTTACTTTTTGAGGATAATCTATTCCCTGCACCTCTTCTTCCCTACAGCCTACTTGTTCTGTTTTGAAAAGTTTCTTTCCTGCCTTCAAAAAAGGAGAAGCAATGATGTAATGAACATTTGTTTGCTTGCCACTTGATTTAAGAGTAAAGTGTCACCATATTCAGGGTGGAACTGAGGTGGAATCTTCCTGTTAATCCTTACACGTGCACACATACACACACTCTTCTCGATCTTTCTCACCTACTGCCTCCTCCTAGTAAGACTGTTTCCTCTTTTGGCTGCCATGACCCTTGATCCTCCTTGTTCCTACCCTATGTATTTAGCTGTCTCTTTTCTACCTTTTCTAACTCCTCTTCCCCGTGTAAGTTTCTAACCTTTGTCTTCTGCTGCTCTCGCTCGTGCTAGCGCTGTGTGTGTGTGTGTGTGTGTGTGTGTGTGTGTGTGTGTTGCTCATTTGTTCTCTCTTTAATTCCTCATCTCTTTTTATTTTCAGTCCCATTGTTCTACCCTTCATGAGAAGGGCCTTCAAATCTAAATCACCTGTCTAAATTTTCTACTCAAGCTCTCTTTCCAGATTTCTACTTGTATGCTAAATATGGCAAGGCAATCCTGCCGTCACCTCAAATTGGTGTTTTGGCGATTTCTCCTCAGTCTTGTGCCAGTTGACACTCTCAACAACAACCGAGGTGATGAGAGTTTATCAAATTTGTGAAGTACTCAAAGCTGAATGGGATATTGCATAGCTGGATAATACAAAATGAATCTAAGAGATCTTGACAAGTGGACTCTAATAGAATGGAATTTTACCAGAGTCAGTTTGAGGACCTGGCTGTGGTTCTGAGAACCGAGCCTTACAGTCAGATGTGCACGAAAAAGGAGCTGTATGGACTAATGGACACAAGAGTTTGAGCTATATAATGTGACTGGGCACCAGCACTATGAAAAAGCTAAACGAATCTGTAAGCAGACAGATTAGAAATAGATAGGATGTGACTGTGTATCACTAAGTCAGAACCAACTCAAAGCTGACCCTCCAGCAGGTTTTCAGAGGCAGTAAATCATGCGGGAGGAGACTGTTCATCTTTCTCCTGCAGAGCAGCTGGTGGATTTGAATCACACATCTTTAAGACGGCAGCACAGCTCCTCACCACTAAGCCACCAGAGTGCTTCCTCTGATATAGATAAGTGACATAACTATAGATATCTTGCTGGTTCTATTTCTTAGAGAACCCTTAGTCATGGTGCATTCAGAGGGAAACACCTGGGACTATGAAAATGCCTAACATAGGTCTTACAACCTGTACTAAGAACTATCTAGAAGCAAAGAGATTAGATAGGTTCTTTTCACAGCAGGTAATACAGCCAGCACCACCAGAAGAAAACATTATAGGAGACAGATTTAGTGCAGGCCAACAAAGACCTCTGTGAGCTGCAGAAGATGAAAAAGATTTGAGGGAAATAGTAGGTATAGATATTCGAAATAGCAGGATAGATATTTGAGTTCAGTGGATATGGGAGTGGAAATTCAAGCTGCTTTTCCTCAAATCTCTTCCACCTCTAAGATCCTTCAATTATATGTTCATGCCTAGAACTGGGTTCAATATATAAGACATTAAAGGGGAAAATCCAGTGTTCATTCTTACAGTCATGGGACCAGGCATTGGGAGTGGGGTGGAGACCACCCAAAGATTGAAAATAAAAGAGAAACTGAGCTGTCAGAACATGAGCGAACTTCTTTAACCAGTAATGGATACAAACAAAAAAATGTCAAATGTTGCTTTTTAATGGAAAAATATTAGAAATGCTCCCTGTAAAGTTAGGAACATGAAAAGAATGCCTTCACCATTTCACCACTGAATTTGGCATTATACTTTCTATTAACCAAGATTGAACATATCACCCAGGAGGCTGGGTTCCATGAGAAAGGGTTTGGCATCAGGCTTGGAGAGAGACTCATCAGCAACGTGTGTTATGCAGATGACAAAAGCTCTTTTGCCAAATCTGAGGCGGATAAGAGGCATTTGCTTCAGAAAGTCAAGGACTGCAGCTTTCAATATGGATTAAAGATTAACATTGACAAAACACAGGTTCTCTCCCCTGGGCCGATTGACAGCACCATGATAGATGGAGAAGATACTGAGATTGTTAACAGCTTCAACTTGCTTGGCTCCACAAACAACATTCTTGGTATCAGCAGCCAGGAAATCAAAAGACTAATTGTATTGGGAAAATCTACTGTCAGGGACCTCTCCAGAGTACTGAAGAGCAATGAGGTCAGTCTAGAGACTAAGGTGTGCCTGATCCAGACCATCTTTGCAATTTTTTTTAAACAGATAGCTTTTTAACATTTGTTTTGCTTATAGAAATTCATGTGCATTATATTTCATTCATGTATGTTATGTTTTATATATTTATATACTATTTCATTTATACTGTATTTCATACATTCATATACATTGTATTTTACTTAATTGCTATTGATCTCTGCCTATTATTAGTGGCAAGAAGCTGCATTACAATCCCAAAAGCAGGCAGTTTGAATCCACAGCTGCTCCATGGGAGAAGGTTGGACAATCTCCTCTCATGCAATTTACTGCCTCTGAAAACCCACCAGAGGGTCAGCTATGGGTTGGTTCCAACTCAACAGTATTCAACAACAACAACATGGTCTTTTTAAAGGAAATCAAACTCTTACCAGATCTAATTGACTTTAAGACTTCAGTCCAATTTGTATTCTTAGACTAGGATCTAACCCCAAAACTTTAGTTAGTTCACTCCAGTTACGAATGTGGTACTTGTGACAACTGCCCTCATCATCTCCTAATAACCATGTCTAAAATAGAACAAGCAAATGTTCTTCTCAAAAGATAAACTATTGCATCATCTAGGAACCTACTAGTGTAGTTGTCCAGATGCTATTGGACAAAATAACATCCAGATTTTATCTCATTCCTTTTGTTCCCACATCTGGTTAACTATCAAGTACACCTCTATTTTCCTTTGTAGGGTCACTGTCAAAGTCATGTCTTTCTGTCCTCCATCCTTATAAGGCAACAGTTAATCTAGGCCTTCAACATTAATCATACCAACTAATTCCCTTGATGTCAGTCTCTGTCTGTTCTATTCCATGTTGGCATATGGCTAGTAGATATTTTCATGAAATATATTTTTAAAATATGACTTATTTCTGGAAAAAATCCACTGATTGTCATCTATAATCTAAGCTAGACATAAATGCTTCTCCATAATTTAGTGAGGATTTTTTGTGCATTTTGTTTTTTTGTTTTTATTTTGTTTTGGTTTTTTGTGAATTTCATTTACTTGGTATATGATTTTAGTTTAGAAAGCCTAGTCTACTGTATAAAGAAACTGCCAAATACAGCCAGAAATGCATGATCTGAAGAGGATAAAATTGAAGATTGGGACCTTCTAAAGTTAAACCCCTTTGCACATCAAAAACTTTTTCTGACAGGGTGAAAAGAAAACCTACTAACTGGGAACAAACACTTGACAATACCATCTCAGACAAGAGTTTCACAGTGAAATTTACAGAATCTTATAGGGCCTCCACAAGAAAAAGACAAATAACTCAATTACAAACTGGGGAAAAGACATGGAAAGAATTTTCACAGAGGAAGATATTCGAATGACCAACAGACACATGAAGAAATGTTCAGAATCACTGGCAATAAGAGAGATGGCAAATCAAAACCACAATGACATACCATCTTACTCAGTAGCAGTGGTAAAGTTTAACAGGACAGCAAGTAATGAATGTTAAAGAGGTTGTGGAGAGATAAGAACTCTGACTCATTGTTGGTGGGATTGTAAAATGATACAACCACTCTGGAAGGCAGTTCAGCACTTCCTCAAAAAGCTGAACATAGAAATTCCGTATGACCCAGCTTGGATAAATATACCCCAAGAAAATGAGAACTGAGGCACAAACAGAGATTTGTACACCAATGTTCATAGCAATGTTATTCACCATTGTAAGAACATGGAAACAGCGTAGATATCCAACCACAATCAAGTGGATTGAGAAAGTATGGTACATTCATCCAATGGAATACTATGCAGCATGTAGGAGCAATGATTTTTTTTTTAATTACTACCTAACTTGGAGGGACTGGAAAACATAATGCTAAGTGAACTCAGTCCCACGAGGACAAACACTGTATAAAACCATTATTGTAGAGTGAGTACGAAGACCCAAGGGGAGGAGGGTAGAAGCAATGGGTTAGGATGGGGGAGTATATCATAGGGTCGCTGAAAGAAATGGGAAAGATCCAGTGTGAAAAACAATATATTTGAACTCTAAATAAACCAGCATAATTTTTTTAAAAAATCATATACCAAGTAAGTGACCTTCACAGTTTCTTGCTATGCATCAGAGAGCAGGGCAGTGACTCAGGATGATAGAAGAATCAATGCCTTTGAGCTGTGGTGGTGAAGAAGAGTATTGAATATACCATGGACTGCTAGGAGAACAAACACATTAGTCCTAGAGAAGGTGAAACCAGGCTGCTCCTTGGAGACAAGGATTCTGAAGCTTTGTCTGACATACTTTGGGCATGTTGCAAAGAGGGACTAGTCCTTGGAGAGAAACATTATGCTTGGAAGGGTGGAGGGACAGCACAGAGAGGAAGACCCTCAATGAGATGGATTGACTGAGTAACTGAGGTAATGGGGGTAGATGTGTCAGAGACAATGAAGTTGGCACAAGATAGAGCAAGATTCAGGGCTGTTGTACATTGGATCACTATGAGTTACAAGTGACTCAACAGCACATAACAACAGCCACCAAGAGCAGTAAGGTAAGGAATTAAGTAATATCTATATAAGGATGGGACAGGGCGTCAAGAACTTTTATTATTCACAAAAGAGGATTGCCTTGATATAAAATTCAAGAAGATTTACTGGCAAACTACTAGAATTTATAAAATTGTTTGGCAGTATTTGCTGAGTGTAAGATTAAGAGGCAAAATTCAATAGTATTCCACAACCATCCATCAAACATGTAAAATTTTTGAAGGTTAAATGCATAGTAGCAGCCAAAACTGTGAAATAGCTAGCATGTTTTAGATTTAAAAAAAAAATACAGCATTTTATTGAAGGACATAAAAGGTCTGAGTAAATATTCATGAGTAGAAAGATCCAAAATCATAAATATGTCAATTCTCTCTAAATTATGAAATCTATAAGGAATTTATGTTACTATTCAAGGGGGGAGTTCTGGTGGCCAAGTGGTAAGAATTTATGTTGCAATCCCAAAGACATGCTGTTCAAATCCACTCGTTGCTCCACGAGAGAAGCAGGGACCATCTCCTCCCATGCAGTTTTCTGCCTCTGAAAGCCCTCTGGAGGGTCAGCTATGAGTTGATTCTGAATTGACAGCTCACAACAACAGCAAATAATTTCCTTTTATTTCAATCAAATCCCTATATGATTCTTTCAGAAGCTGGCAAGCCAATCCTATAATTATAAAGTTATTGTATCATCCTTAAGAAAGATAAAATTTTCCGTTTCATCTTTTAGGCAGTAAGAAGGACCAAGAACTGCCAAAATGGGGTTTTTTTTTCACCCAGAGAGACAAATAAACTGATAGATTAGAACAAAATACCATTCATTTTTAGAAATACTTGGTATATAGCCTAAATAACATTACAAATCCTTGTTAAAGAAAGATATTGTTACATTGTTGTCATGTAGCACTGATTCAGAACCAACTCATAGCTGACCCTCCTGCAGGTTTTCAGAGACAATAAATCACAGAGGTGGCAACTACCCATCTTTCCCTCAAAGTGCAGCTGGTGGAGTCAAACGGCAAGACTTTGGGTTAGCAATGCAACTCCTTACCGGAACTCCCCAAAATAAGGATTGTTGTTGGGCTTTGCCACAAGTCAGAACTAGCCCATAGCTGACCCTATGGCTGGTTTTCAGAGGCAGTAAATCACACCCAAGGAGATTGCCATAAACTTTTAGTTAAAGTAGTGAGAAACAGCTATCCAAATAGAGGAAGAAAAGGTCTACTAAATGTCTAATCCAAATTACAAACAAAAAAAGAAATTCAATATGAATTGAAGTTCTATGTAAAAAGCAGGACTATGTTTTCTAAGAGAAAATATATACCATTATATTTATGACAATCTATAAGGTGTGCATGTCTGTTTCTTAGTAAACTCATAATATATTCAACCATATTAAAATTTTCAAAGTTACTATAAACCATCTTAAAAGACAGCTCAGAGTCTTGGAGAAGATATTTTTCAAAACATTTCTTCAACTAAAGGTTAAATTCAAACTTTGTATTTTGAAACAAATAAAAAAATTTAATATAAACGCAAGCAAGACATCCACAGAATAAGAAATCTGATTGCTAGTGAAGGTTCTCAAGTACCAGTCGCTCCTGACTAATGTAAGGAAAGTTGATTATTAACTAATCCATTGTTGAATAATAGATTCTGCATGGTATGCTTCTTCACAGCAGTCTCTTTGTCTTAGCTCTGAGTACCACCTGGTGTTTCTGTATGTCTGTTTATCCAAGACTGATCAACCATTTTACTACTGATAAAAGCAGCTCATCTCTCCTGGGGTTTGCAACATGTACAAAGTGATTAAAAAGAGACTTGGCTTCTCAGGATGATCCCCTAAAATTTTTCCCTGGACAATCTTGGCATATTTACACCAGCCCCTCTGTGAGAGTCCATCTTCTTGTCTCTTTCCAAAGGCATCAGCATTTTTCAGCACACACACTCAAAGATGGAGAGATAAGGACCCATCCAAACCAAACTCATTACCACAGAGTCTAATCTGACCACAAACAGCCCTATGGGACAGATTAGAAAAGAACAAACAGACATGTCTTGGAGAAGATGCAGCCAGAGTGCTCCTTATTATAAAGTTTTGTCTCATATACTTCAGGCATGTTGTTAAGAGGGGCTGTTCCTTGGAGAGGGCTATCATGCTTGGAAAGGTGGAAGGACACAAAAAGAGAGGAAGGCCCTTAACCAAGTGAATTAACACAATGACCACAGCAATGGGCTTGAGTGTGTCAGAGATTTTGAGGATGGCACAGGGTAGGACAAGGGTCAGATCTCGTGCTCATAGGATCGCTATGAGGCGAACTCTACTCAACAGCACCTAACAATAGTGAAACAAGAGTGTTTCATAGGCTATAATTCTCATAGAAACAGATCTCCAGGTCTTTGCTATCTTGGAACTCTGGGGTGTGTTTAAATTAATGACAACGAAGGTAGGAGGGAGCTCTGGTGACAGTAGTAAGGAGCTGTGCTGACATCCCGAAGCCATGAGGTTGAAATGCATGGGAGAAAGAGGGGCAATCTCTTCTCATGCAGTTTGCTGCCTCTGAAAACTCTCTATATAGTCAGCTCTGAAGTCAGTTCTGACTCAACAGCACATAACAAGCACACTAAGACACGGTGATTCTGTTCATTATCCTGCATATTTACCTTAGAAGGCACTGCCCCAAATCCAAGCAGACTGTGGAAACGTCAGCTCTGTGTGAAGAAGCTAAACTCATCTCTCCCATCACTTAAGCGGAATTGCCTGTGACACCGGTCACTTCATCAAAGACTTGGAGGCCTAGTTTATGAAAAAAAGAAGCCCTGTGAACTAGTGGCAAAAAGCTGTGCTGCAATCCCAAAGGCACACAGTTCAAGTCCACCAGATGATCCACTGGAGAAGGAGGGGCAATCTCCTCCTGTGCCAGTCAGATCCAATTCAGTGGTACACAAGAAAGCAACAAAAAGACAACAAATTCAAACATGCTACAATGGAGAGTCTGGGTTTCTGGAAGAGGATTCAGACAACTCAAAATCTTCCAGTGTGTAGGGGGAGCTCTGGTGGCCTAGTGACAAGAAACTGTACTGCAATCCCAGAGGAACACGGTTCGAATCCACCAGACGCTCTGCCGGAAAAGGAGGCGCAATATCCTCCTGTACCAGTCAGATCTGATTTGACGGTACACGCACACAAAATAATAAAAACTAAAAAAAAAAAAAATCTTCCAGTGTGGATGTACAACATCCGAAGAGTCTTGACCTTTTATTATCACAGAGAACTACAGAGAAATTCCATATAGACATTGTAAATATACCCATCAGTCAGGAGACCTTCCAGTTCTTTAGGGCAACTTGCAGCTGCATCAACAAATAGCACCTGGGTTTTGTAGTTTTGTGGTTTTGTGGTGGGTGTTCCCACCCTCCCCCTGTCAAGTTAATTTCAACTCATAGGGTCTCTTTGTTTTGTGATAAGGTCTCTTGTGTGCAGAGTAGAATTACCCCATAGGGTTTTCAAGGCTGTCAACTTTCAGAAGCCAGCCACCTGAACTGTCTTCTAGGGCATCAGTGGGTCAGTTGAAACCACTCCCCTTTCATCTAGCCATCAAGTGCTTGAGCGTTAATACCACCCTGCAACACTTAACTGAAAGCCAGTTTAATAGCCACAGTGTCCCTTCACCACTAAATGCATCATGACGATGTTACAGGTTTAATGAGCAGTTCAGGTTGAAGCACTGAACTGTTTACACTTTTCAAAAAATGGCAAGGTATGTGTACATAGGAACATTTTTGTCAGATTTTCTTGTTGTAAGGAGGAGCACAAAAAGTCCACTCAGTCCTGAAAATGAGTTTAAGAATTTATTCAGGAAAAAGACGAAGCAAAGATACATTTAAATGCAGGGAGACAAAATCACATAAGTGAAAACTGATGACTCCAACAGAATCATGTCTAACAAAGACAGATACAGCTCAGGGAACAAAGACATAATAATACAGTCATTTGATTAGTTTGTCTTTGGTGGAGGTCACAAAGAGGAGGGGTTAGGAGTAGGGAATATGCTTCTATTGGATTATTGACTATGATTGATTTCAGGAACTAATTATAGAGAGTTTCCATTCTAGTCATGTCTTCCAGGTGGGATAATAAAATATCAGGTGCATGTGTTCATAGCTTTAAACAGGTGTTTCAGGAGTCTGTGAAGACTAGCTCGGTGTAAGGGAGCTCACATGACCTAGTGGTGAGAAACCGCGCTACAGTCCCAGAGGCACATGGTTCTAGTCCACCAGCTACTCTACCGGTAAAGGCTGGATAATCTCCTCCCGTACAATTTACTGTCTCTGAAGCCCACTAGAGAGTCAGCTATGGGTCGGTTCCAACTTCTCGATACACAACAAAAACAACAGCATCTTGGCATTAGGGAGTTCTTGTGGCCTAGTAGTAAGAACCGACACTGCAGTCTCAAAGGCACGTGGTTCAAATCCACCAGCCACTCCAAGGGAAAAGGATGGGAAGTCTCCTCCCATGTGATTAACTGCCTCTGAAAACCCACTGAGGGATCAGCTATAAACTCAATGGCACATAGCAACATCTTGGTAAAAAAAACCTCATTATCCCAAAATAGTTTCCTAAAAAAAAAAAGAAAATCTTTTAAATTGTTGTCTTAAAACTTTAGGTAAGACTGGATCCTGCTTTCAAGCAATTCTTTTTATTACAACCCTGTCATGAAGAAGTATTTCTTGGACTCATTTTATACAAGATGTTGTTGTTGTTGTTGTTATGTGTCATCAAGTCCCTTATGACTCATAGTGACCCTCCTCGATCCTGTGCCAATCTTATTGTCTCTGACACAACTACCCCTATCACGCCATCACTGAATCAATCCATCTCATCGAGGGTCTTCCTCTCTTGTGCTGTCCCTCCACTCTTCCAGGTATGATATTCCTATCCAAGGACTGGTTCCTCTTTGCAACATGCCCAAACTATGTCAGACGAAGCTTCAGTGTCCTTGCCTCCAAGGAGCAGCCTGGTTTCACCCTCTCCAAAACGAATGTGTTTGTTCTCCTAGCTGTCCATGATATATTCAATACTCTTCTCCATCACCCCAGCTCAAAAGGATCAATTATCCTTCCATCATCCCTAGTCATTGTCCAGCTTTCTGATGCATAGCAAGCAATTGTAAAAACCATGGCCTGTATCAGGCACACTTTAGTCTCAAGACTGACATCATTGCTCTTCAGTTCTTTGGAGACATCTCTGACAGCAGACTTTCCCAATGCAATTCTTCTATAATTTCCTGGCTGCTGGTACCAAGAGTATTGATTGTGGAACCAAGCAAACTGAAGCTGTTAACAGTCTCAGTCTCATCCACCGGATGCTGTACTGGAGAAAGAGGGGCAAACTCCTCCTATGCCAGTTAGATCTGATTCGATGTCATACAACAACAACAAAAAAGAAGTGCGTATATATACACATACACCAAAAGGGGGGGGGGAACCCACCTTAAAAAATAAGTATATACACACAAACAAAAACGGTCTTTCCATCTCTTCATTGTCTACCATGATGCAACCAGTTGGCCCAGTGGTAATAATCTTTGTTTTCTTGATGTTGAGCTTCAATCCATATTGAAAGCCTGCATCCCTTGTCCTTCTGCAGCAAGCACTTCAGGTCCTCTTCAGTTTTAGCAAGCAGGATTGTGTCATTTGTGTCACACAGATTATTGGTGAGTCCTCCTCCAATCCTGATGCCACATTCTTCCTCATACAGGCCAGCCTCCTGGATGATCTGTTCTGCTATAGATTGAAAAAGCGTGGAGATAAAACACATCCCATCCTTAGCATCCATCCTTCCCAATTTTGAACCATGCAGTGTTTCCTTGCTCTGTTCTGATGATTGCTTCCTGGTCCAAGTATAGGTTTCACATAAGCACTATTTTGTGTTTTGGAATTCCCATTCTTCTCAGAATTAGCCACAGTTTGTTGTGATCCACACAGTCTCCTGGGAAATGATTCCATGGTGACAGCAGTGTGCTGCAAATGGAAGAGGGACTAAGCCACAAGAAGTCAATCCTGGAGCAGAAGTCCAAGGCAAAGGAATTTTCCTCAGAACTGTCTGAGATAGTTAGCTTTCGCTAATACTAATACCTGGTAGTTGGACTTAGAGACTCCTAAACTTAAGAGGTATTGACTGCAGCATATAAAACTGGCAGCAGTTTGAGGTGTTCGGAATTGCAGAAGCCCAAATGGCTTGAGATACAAACCATCATATCAAGGGGGAGATAGGTACTGAATATACAAAATAGTTGTATCAAATTTTCTTCCTTACAATGTGTTTCTTTCACATCTTGTATTGACCATAGAGAGAAATTATTTAATGTTCATGGGTTTGCAAAGTTAACATAGCAAACTAACAGGTTTGTAAAAGGTTGTATTGAGTCTACAGCTAAGTGAACACAAAGTTCCAGGCAAGCAGACAAGTGAAAGGCCGGTCTAACTTATCAAGAGTGGAGTTTAATTCAGTCATTTCATTTTGTTCACAAAAGGCTTTATGAATTTTCCTTTGTAGGTTAATTTGTTCTTTAAGTCATCTCCCTAAAAGGAATATGTGTTCAGTAAATATGTTGAAAGTAAGATTTTTTTTTTATATTTTGGATTTCTGTTCATTCATTTTGCACATTTCTCCCTGCCCACCCCTTCCCCTCAGTTCACTCCTCTCTTTGAAAAGTAAAAGAAAAATTATTTCATTGGTATACAATCGCTCTGCACCACACACACACACACACACCGCCCTGAGTACACTCCACTATGCAACCTTAATTCTGGGTTCGTGGTATCCATAATACCTTATCATATATCACTTTCAAATTGTTCTCTCCCTCATCTGTTTCAATGCAGTATACATAATTTATCCAGTTTTTCTCAGTCTTACCCCAACCCTGATGTCAGTCCCATTCTACAACAGTGGCATCATGCAGTATTTGTCAAAAGTAAGATTATTTTAAAAGAAGCATGCTTGAAAGGATTTTCTCCAGATAATGAAACTATCAGCTTCAGACCCTAGTAAGAAAAACAAAACAAACTCTGAAATCAATATATTTTTATTCTGATTTTGTACTATATATTAATGTGCTCATGCACTCACCCACAGACATGTTCTTTATTTTTTATACATTTTATAGAGAGACTCTGGTAGCCTAGTGGTAAGAAACTGCACTGCAATCTCAAAGGCATACAGTTTAAATTCACTAGTTGCTCTGGGGGAGAAAGATGGGCAATCTCCCGTGTGATTTAATGCCCCTGAAAACCCACTGGAGAGTCAGCTATAGGTCAGGTCTAACTTGATGCTATACAACAGCATATATTTTAAAAATATGTCAGGCAATTGCTGATTGCCTTCACAAAGTAGGATATCTCTGAATGGGAGACAAATCTCCTGGCAAAAATTTAAGTTGCATTCATTTTAGGAATCTGGTCTTGGTTGTCCTCAGAATGCTATGATAATGTGTGACAATGCCTTTGTGGGGAAAATGTCAATGTCCTAGGGTAGGGAAAGGAGGTAGGATCATGGAACAGGTGTTTGTCAAACCCAGAAGAGAACTGGCCTCAGAGATGCTGCTTCCCTGATGTGATCATTATCGAGATGTCTAAGAGATGAGCTGAGCTATGTGGTCGGACTCCCAAGAAATCTCATACATAAATAAGTATGAATATAGTGAATAAACAGCTGCTCTGATCTCATTTCTCAGATTCACTTTATTATTAGAATATTCAAAATATTAACTTCACTCTGGATATTAAATTAATTTGGACAAATTATAATTTATGTCAGTTAACTGTACTGAAGAGCATTCCCTCTTAACACTACAATTCACAATCACAGATAATTGCAATCTTACTTAATTTGCTTTAATTAATATCTTACTTGTATAAAATCGTTCTGAGACATTTTCCAAGAGTCTTTCTGCTGGCAGTGCATTAGTTCCTAACAGGAAGAATCAAGGTCATTCTTTCTTCTGGGGATCTGATGGCATAGTCCTTAGGGAGTCGCACTGCTAACCCAAAGGCCAAGCCTCTATGGTGGTTCAAATCCACCAGGGACTCTTCAGGAGAAATAGGGATGATCTCCTCTTGTGTGATTTACAGCCTTGGAAACCCCTGGAGGTTCAGCTCTGAGTCAATTCCAACTCGATTGCAATGAGTTGAATCTTCATTTTGATAGTTTCTTAAGTTAAAATGAGTTGAGTTTGGAGAGAGTCTCTCAGCCTCTCCCAGGTGATCTACCTTTTGACTTGTCCTGAGTCCTTCAAGAGTTACTAATTCCAAATCAAAACCAAACCCTAACCCAATGCTGGCAAGTTGACTTCAACTCACAGCAACTTTTTAGTACCGATTAGAACTGTAATATGGATTTCCATATCTTTAAATCTTTCCAGAAGGTTGCCATTCCTATAGCCTGTTAAGAAATAGGTAGACTCAAACCACCAAACTTTTGGAGAGTAGCCAACTACTTTAACCACTGTGCCATCAGGGCTTCTTAATCTTGAGGCCAGTAGTGTTATTAGTGCCATTTGGGTGAATTCATAATTAGCAAAAATTTTACCTGGTTGATAATAGCTTATTACATTCCTCCCAAACAAAAGACGATTTCATCAAGACCACAGCCTGGGAATTCTATGAGGATGTTCTACTCAGTGCTACAGGGTCACTATCAGCCAGAATTCTCTCAGCAGCAGTGACTCCTGCTTTACTGAGCAGTTCACCAGGACTTTTTTCCATACAAGCCACTCCTTCAGTTAGCAGTGCTTAATATTTGTGCCAATAAGAGCCTTTCATGACTCTTTAGGGAATCTAAGAAGACAAACACATCCCACATTACACCAACTGTTTTGTTGTTGTTATGCAGCATTGAGCCGACAGCTACTCATAATGACCTTTTGTACAAAGAACCTTGCCCTATCCTGTGCCATACTCATCATTGCTCAAATACTTGAACCCATTGTTACAGTCACTGTGACAGTCCACCTTGTAGGCTTTCCTCTCTTACTGACCTTCCATCTTTCAGAGCATCCTGTCCTTCTCCAAGGGCTGGTTCCTCCTAACAATATGCCCAGAATATGAAGATGAGATGAAGTTTTACCATCCTTGCCTCCAAGGAGCGCCCTGGTCACACTTTTTCCAAGGTAGACTTGTTTGTTCTTTTGACGGTCCATGAGATACTCGATACTCTTCCCTAATACCACAGCTCAAAGAAACCTATTCTTCTGTATGTTTAGTCACTATCCAACTTTCCAATGCATAATAAGTAATCAAAACAAATGGCTTGGATCAGGTGCACCTTAGTCTTTAAACTGACATCATTGCTTGTTAGCACTTTGGAAAGGCCCTTGACAGCATATTTTCCCAGTGTGATATGTCTTGATTTCTTTACTCCTGGTGCCAAGTGTGTTGATTGTAGATCCAATGAAATCATTAACCGCTTCAATGTTTTCTCCATCTATCATGATGTTGCCAATTGGCCCAGTGATGAGAATTTTTGTTTTCTTGATATTGAGATGTAATTCATGTTAAAGGTTGTAATCTTTTCTCTTCTGCAGCAAGTGCATCAAGTCTTCCTCACTTTCAGCAAGCAAAGTTTGTCATCTGCATAACACAATTTGTAGATGAGTCTTCATCCAATACCAATGCCACATTCTCCTTCATAAAGTTCAGCTTCTCAAATTATCTACAACATACAGAATAAGTAGGTATGGAGAAAGAATATGGTTCTAACCCCTTGCTGTGTTTGGACAACAGTGTCTTGATCTAGGTACAGGTTTTGCATGCACACAATTAAATGTTCTAGGATTCTCATTCTTCTTAATGTTAGTTATAGTTTGCTGTGATCTACAAAGTCAAATGCCTTTGCATAGTCAATAAAACACAGATATACATTCTTCTGTTACTCTCTGTTTTCAACCAAGAAAGATCATTGCTGAAACTCTGTTCTAGCCATTTTTTTAAATAATCCGTTCAACAAGATTTTGCTCACATGTGATATTAATATTGTTCAGTAATTTGCATTTTCTGTTGGGTCACCTTTCTGGGAATAGGAACAAATACAGATCTTTTCCAGTTAACGAGGTAGTTGTCTTTCAGACTTTTTGGCATATCAAGATCAAGGCTGCTGATCAAGACCAGGGCTGAGTCTATTTGTTGGAACATTGTCAACTGATTTTCCATTAATTCCTGCGGTCTTATTTTTGCCCGTGTGTCCAGTGTGTCTTGAAACTTCTTCATTACCACTGGTTCTTGATCATATACTACTTTCTAAAATTGTTCCTTTTCAGCCAATTCTTTTTGATACAGTGACTCTAAGTATTCCTTTCATCTTCTTTTTGATGTTTCCTGGATCATGCAAGATCTTGTCCTTAGCATCCTTCAATATTACAACTCGAGGCTGGAATTTGTTCTTCAGTTCTTTCAGATTAAGAAATGCCAAGTGAGTTCTTTCTGTTTTCTGACTCCAGTTCTTTGCACCTTTTTGTTAATATTCTCAAGCTACCTTTTGAAATAATCTGTTTAACTCTTTTACTTCACCATTTCCTTCCTTTGTTTTGGCTTCTAAGTGTTCTGATAAAATATTCAGAATCTCTTCTCAGTGTTCTAGGACAATATTCAGAATACCTTCTGACATTTATTTTGATCTTTTCTTTCTCCCTTGTCTTTGTAGTTACCTTTTGTTTTCTTCATCAAGGATGTCATCGCACAGCTCGTCCAATCTTCGATCATTAGTGTTCAATGTCGCACACCTATTCTTGAAATAGTTTTTAATTTTTGCGATTGACTCTGGGTCGTATTTTGGTTCTTATGGGCTTGTTTTCATTTTCTTCAGCTTCAGTTTGAACTTGCACATGATGGTTTATTCCACAGTCAGCACTTGGCCTGGTCTTGACTGTTGATATTGAGCTTCTCCAATGATTCTTTCCACAGATGTAATCAATCTGATTCCTGTGTAGTACATCAGGTGAGGTCATGTGTATAGTCTCTGTTTTAAAAAAAAAATACTTGGAAAAGTATTTTCAGTGAATCATTGCACAAATTTTAGTCATTTTGTCTCCACTCTCATTTCTGTCCCCAAATGTGTTATTTCTGAATGCCAGTCATACTTCTTTTCCAGCTTTTGTATTCCAGTCCAGTTTTGTATTCCATTATTATTAATGAATCTTGATTGCATGTTCAATTTCCAACTGCAAAAGTTGGTAGAAATAATCCATTTCCTGGTTTTGGGCTTTAATTGTTACTGTGTATATTTTAATAATAGCTGTATTAATATGTCTTCCTTATATGTGTATGGGTCATATCCTATCACAGCATTGTACTTCAGAATGGATCTTGAAATAGTCTTTTTTACTATGAATGAAACAGCATTCTTTCTCATTTTTTTTTTCATTTCCAGTAGAGTAGATCATACAATTGTCTGATTCAAAGTGGCTGACACCAGTGCATTTCAGTTCACTAATGCCTACAATGTCAATCTTTATGTGTTCCATTTCACTTTTTTACAACTTCCAATTTCCCTAAATTCATACTTCGAGCACTCCACATTCCCAGTATTAATGGATGTTTGTAGCTGTTGCTTTTCATTTTTTTAAGTGTCTTCCAGTCTGAGGGCTCTATTCTCCAGTGCTGTATCTAACATTGTTCCTCTTTAGCTCATAGGATTATTAAAGATCTGTTTTTTCAAAAGTGAATGGTCAAGCCCTCTTCCTAGTCTTTTAATCTGGATGTTTCTTTGGCTATAATAAAAAAAGACTGGCAATAACAAATTTGGCAAGAATGTAGGGAGATTGGGAACCCAGCATGCAGCCAGTGAGAATATAAAGTAGTGCAACCTTTAGAAAACAGACTGGAAATTCCTAAAATATCAAACATACCATAAACTTTAAAACTCATTGCAGTCAAATTGATTCTGGCTCATAGCAACTTTATAGAGCAGAGTAGAACTGCCCCATGGGATTGCTAAGGCTTTAAATCTCTATGGAAGGATGATGATTCTATCTCAAGTAGAGTAGATGATCTCCTGGGCAGGTCCAGATTACCCAGTAAGCAAATTTATAGTTAAACATTTATACCAATAAATTTATACTTAACAATTCCACCTGAATTTCATCACTAGTAAGAAATACAAATAAGCCAGTGCTTACTTTTCTTTCTGAATACTCCATTTCTGTCAGTGATTTTTAAGTGGAAAATAAGTTTGTATGCAAGTGCTGGGGGATTGGGGAAAAGACAGGTGCCAACTATACTTAGAAGCAGAATATTTAATTGTTGTTGTTGCTGTTATGTGCCATAGAGTTGCCTGCAACTCACAACTCATAGCAACTCACAGTCCTAAACCCTGCTCAATCCTGTGCTAAACTTACTGTTTCCGACACACTTGTCCCCATTACCCCAGTCACTGAATCAATTCATCTCATCAACAGTCGTCCTCTCCTGCACGTCCCTCCACCCTTCCAAGCATGACGTCCCTCTCCAAGGACTGGTTACTCCGTGCAACATATCCAAAATATGTCAGATGAAGCTTCAGGATCCCTGCCTCCAAGGAGCAGCCTGGCTTCACCCTCTCCAGGACAAACTTGTTTGTTCTCCTAGCAGTCGATGGTATATTCAATACTCTTCTCCAGCACCACAACTCAAAGACATCAACTCTCCTTCTAGCATCCCAAGTCATTCTTCAGCTCTCTGATGCATAACAAGTGATAGCAAAGACCATGGCCTGTATCAGGCATATCTTAGTCTCCAGACTGACATTGTTGCTCTTCAGTACTTTGGAGAGATCTCTGACAGCAGACTTTCCCAATGGAATTTGTCTTTTAATTTCCTGGCTACTGGTACCAAGTGTGTTGATTGTAGAGCTAAACAAACTGAAGCTGTCAACAATCTCAATCTCTTCATCATCTATCATGACGCTGCTAGTCGACCCAGAGGTGAGAATCTTTGTTTTCTTGATATTGAGAGCAATCCATATTGAAGGCTACAGTCCTTGACCTTCTGCAGCAAGCACTTCAGGCCCTCCTCAGTTAGCTTTTAAAAAAAAAAAGTTAGATCATTCACTATAGATTAGGAGAGTTGCCAGATTAAGACAGGCTTGGAAGCAGGATTGGCCTCCACTTCCTAAATAATAGGCCTTTGGAAACTCTATGAACATTGGAGAATTGGCAATAGTTATACAACAGGGTTCAGACCTTTTTCACAGGGTCGCTATGAGTCGTACTCAAGTCGGCAGCACTTAACCACACAACAATGCATTAGTAAGTAAGCCTATGCTAGCTTTGTATCAAGTGAATTGAAAACACATGTTCACCCAAAATCTGTACATATATATTCATAGGAGTAATATTTCTTGTTGCTGAAAAGAGGAAACAATCCTGAAATCTATCAGCTACTAAATGGATAAACAGAAGTCATAGTCCACATGATGGAATATTGTTGTTGTTGTTGTTGTTGTTATGTGCCATCGAGTCGTTTGTGACTCATAGCGACCCTATGTACAACAGCCCTAAACCCTGCTCTATCCTGTGCCAATCGCATTGCCTCTGACACACCCATCCCGATTACCCCAGTCACTGAATCAATCCACCTCATAGAGGGTCTTCCCCTCCTGCGCTGTCCCTCCACCCTCCCAAGCATGGTGTCTCTCTCCAAGGACCTGTCTCTCCTTACAACATGTCCAAAGTATGTCAGACGAAGCCCCAGAATCCTTGCTCCAAGGAGCAGCCTGGTTTAACCCTCTCCAGGATGAAAATTCAACACTGTTCTCCAGCACCACAGCTCAAAGGCATCAATTCTCCTTCTATCTTCCCTAGTCATTGTCCAACTCTCTGATGCATAACAAGTGATTGCAAAGACAATGGCCTGTATCAGGCGCACCTTAGCCTCCAGAGAGACACCGTTGCTCTTGAGTACTTTAGAGAGGTCCCTAACATCAGACTCTCCCATCGCAATACGTTTTTTTATTTCCTGGCTGCTGGTGCCAAGAGTGTTGACTGTGGAGCTGAGCAAACTGAAGCTGTGAACAATCTCAATCTCTTCACCATCCATCCTGATACTGTCTATTGGCCCAGTGGTGAGAATCTTTGTCTTCTTGACATTGAGCCTCAATCCATATTGTAGGCTGCAGTCCTTGACCCCCTGCAGCTAGTGCATGAGGTCCTCCTCAGTTTCGGCAAGCACTTAGCAATAAAAAGGAGTAAAATACTGATATGTCTTGCAGCATAGATGACCCCTGAAATGATTATGCTAAATGGAAGGACCCAGATACCAAAGGCCACCATGTATGATTCAGATTCTAAGAAATCACCAGAGAAAAAAAAAACATAGACAGAAAGTATATGAGTGGTTGACAGAGGCTGGGGAGATGGAAACAGTGGCTGCTGGTGAGTGTGAAATTTCTCTTTGTGATGAAAAGCTTCCAAAATGAGAATAGAGGTAATGTTTGCAAAACCGTGTACCTAGGAAGCAAAAACAAAATTTTAAAAATCTCCACTTAATTGTGTCATTCAAGAGTGCATTTTTATAGTATGTTAAGTGTGTCCATTAAAGCTGTTATAACATTTAATTAAAAAAAAAACAAGCCAGCCGTTCCTTTCCCATAGGACTTTTAGTCTAAATCTTGATGGTATTGGCATGGTTCTGTTGTGTGTTTAGGTTGACTAACTACAATAACGAGAGATATTGTAGCTGATGTTAGATGGATCTTGGCTGAAAGTAGGGAATACCAGAGGAATGTCTATCTGTGTTTCATTGACTATGCAAAGGCATTTGAATGTGTATATCATAACAAACTATGGTTGACTCTGAGAAGAATGGGAATCCCAGAACACTTGATCGTTCTAATGTGTAACTTATATTTGGACCAGGAAGCAGTCGTCAGAACAGAGCAAGGGAACACTGCATGGTTCAAAATTGGGAAGGGCGTACGCCAGGGATGCATCCTATCTCCATACCTTTTCAACCTATATGCAGAACAGATTATCCGGGAGGCTGGGCTCTATGAGGAGAAATGTGGGGTCAAGATTGGTGGATGATTTATCAACAATCTGCGTTATGCGGGTGACACAACCCTGCTTGCTGAAACTGAAGAGGACCAGAAACGCCTGCTGCAAAGCATCAAGGACTGCAGCCTACAATATGGATTGAGGCTCAATTGTCAAGAAGACAAAGATTGTCACCACTGGACCAATTGGCAGCATCAGGATGGCTGGTGAAGAGATTGAGATTGTACACAGCTTTAGTTTGCTTGGCTCCATAGTCAACAGTCTTGGCACCAGCAGCCAGGAAATTAAAAGGCGCATTGCCAT
>NW_006399772.1:7697221-7714568 GCF_000299155.1 Elephantulus edwardii
CTGTTGTACATAGGGTCGCTATGAGTCGCAGGCAACTCGACGGCACATAACAACAACAACAACAACAACAACTGCCCTAAATTGTTTGGGGTTTGGGGGGTTCTTGGAACATGAGACTTTTAATGCTGAAACAGTAAAGTTCCAAGCAAATCATCCAGTATTTGGGATATATACTAAATATGCTAAAAAAAAAATTGTTCCATGTTTAACTGAAATTCAAATGTGACTAGACATCTTGTCCTTTTATTTGCTAAACGTGGCTCTCCTACTTTTGCAAAATGATCCAGTGCCTTGGGTCAAGTTGTTCAGGGAATCATAGAACTAGAATGAAGATAAAAAAGCAAACAGGGTCTGAGAGCTTGCTGTTAAACATTTGCTAACCTTGACCCAAGAATATGACCAAGTAGTTTTACCTACATCTTTTCCCACAATATTTGACTGAAGTTCTCTCAACCCTAACGAGTAGAGAAGAGTTCATATTGGGGATCCTTTAAAATTTTATAATAATAAATGCTTGCATAAATTATGTGTTTCAAATTATTTCATCTTGGCTGAAGCTTAAATTGAGCTTCCTCCTGGCAACTGAGCACATGATGGGTTCCATTATAAATCTATTTTTAGCCCACTTGTCAGGGGGCCTGTTAAATATAATGAAGCAGGCCAAGTAATAGTACTAACTGGCTTTTCCTTACTCATGAAAACAGAACCTTCCCTTTGAGCCTATAGGGTTAGAAGGAAAGTATGTGAAGCTGATCAGATCTCAAAGCTGTGACTTGTAATTTAGAAATGAGTGTGTAATGTGTTGCTGACAGAGAATGAGGGACATAGCTTTAATGTGTGTTTTTTGGGAGAACCAGACACTTAAAGTTTATATACTTGCTCTGATAGAAACATAGTATTTCAAGAACTTTTACTATTTCCCTCCTTGGACATGTGCTTTCCATTCTGTCAGGTATATACCTAGGAATGGAATTTATGGATTGTATTTAACAATATTTAGCCTTTTTTGGAACCTCCATTGTATTTCAAAGGGCTGCACCATTTTGCACTCTACCTCAACATTATTTGTGGGAATTTCTCTCCATCCTCACCCAAATTGTCAACATCTTTTATAATAGTCACTTTATTGTTTTTTTAGGTGCTGATGAGTCCCTTCATGGCAAACACACATGGCATAGTAGAACTGACCCATCAAGGTTTTCTTAGCTGTAATCTCCATGAAAGCAGGTCTCTAAGTCTCTCCTTTGAGAAGCCATTGGATAAATTTCAAGAGCCAGCCTTCCAGTTAACAGCAGAGGTGAAGTGATACATCAATTCTGGTTTGGATGTATATCTCCCTAGTGAATAATGATTTTGAGTGTGTTTTCCTGTACAATTGGCTATTTATCATCTCATGACATCTTAGGACATTAGATTAGCAGCAACAAGCCCAGCCCTGGAGAAGTGTGCACATCACACTAAATCATTGGAATTACTACTCCCAAAAGTATGGAAATCATACCCAAACCTTGTAGGTTCAGCAAGAGAGAAGAGTGGTTGAGTGTGTGAGTTTGAAGTCACCAAGACGGGTTCCAGGTCTGCCTCAGTCACTTACAAACCCAATTGTTGTTGTTATGTCAAGTTGGAACTGACCCTCCAGTGTGTTTTCAGAGACAGTAAATCACACGGGAGAAGATTGCCCGTCTTTCTTCCCACAGAGCAGCTGGTGGGTTTAAACTGCATGCCTTTGGGCTAGCAGTGCAGATCCTTACCAGTAAGTTACCAGAGCTCGCATAGACTCTTTATCAGTAAAGAGGGATAAAGTACCTCCCTCAGAGAGAGAAGGAGACCTGGTGACACAATGTGTTACGTTCTGGACCGCTAACCAGCAAGCAAAGGTCAGCAGGTTAGATCTACTAGCAGGAAAGAAAGCGAAGGCAATCTTTTCCCCTAAAGATCCATGCACAGCCTTGGAAATCTGGTGGAGGCTCACTGACTTAGTTATCTAGTGCTGCTATAACAGAGAACCACAAAGCAGGGTGTTCCTTTTTCTTTTTTTAAGAATTTTTTCTTTTAATTGTGATTATAGTCAAAGTTTACCAAAGTTAGGTTTTCATTCATTCATTTATTCATTGTTATACATTTTTACCCCCTCTCCCTCCCTTTCCTCTCCCCTCAAGTGAGTAGTTTTAATAAACAGAAAACTTGCAGAAATTCTATCAAAATTTAAGAGGCTAGACGTACAAGAATTCAGATACAGCTAATCAGTTTACACTTGATTGCTAACACAATTAGAAATGCCCAAACAGTTTACCCTCAGCTATCAAATAAATCACACTTACCCACCAGAATCCAACTATGCCAAGATAAAGTCTCCCTCACGTGTAGAACCAGACCAACAGCTGGAATAATACATAGATAAGGAACTGCCAGAAGTTCAAGCAGGATTTAGAAGAGGCACAAGGGATATCATTGCTGATGTCAGATGGATCCTGGCTGAAAGTAAGGAATACCAGAAGAATATCTATTTGTGCTGTACTGACTATGCAAAGGTGTTTGACTGTGTGGATCATGACAAGTTGTGGCTGACATTGAGAAAAATGGGAATCCCAGAGCACTTGATTGTGCTCATGTGGACCACATACCTGGATCAGGAGGCTGCTATGCAAAAAGAACAGGGGAGCACTGCATGGCTTGGCATTGGGAAGGGAGTGTGTCAAGGTTGTATTTTCTCTCCATACCTGTTCAATCTATATGCTGAGCAAATTATTTTAGAAGTTGGACTCTATGAAGAGGAATGTGGCATCAGAACTGGAGGGAGACTCATCAATAACCTGTGTTATGCAGATGACACAACTTTGTGTGCTGAAAGTGAGGAGGACTTGAAGCACTTCTTGCAGGAGATCAAGAAATGCAGCCTTTAATATAGATTGTGTCTAAATATCAAGAAAACAAAGATTCTTACCACTGAACTGATAAGCAGTGTCATAATGGATGAAGAGGAGATTGAAACTGTCAACAGCTTCATCTTATTTGGATCCACAATTATCGCACTTGGAACCAGCAGTCGGGAAATAAGGAGATGCATTGCACTAGGAAAATCTGCAATTAGGGGTCTCTTCAAATTATTAAGGAGTAATGATGTAATTTTGAGGACTAAGGTGAATCTGACTCAGGCCATAGTCTTTCCAATTACTAGCTATGCATCCAAGATGTGGACAATGAAAAAGGATGACAGAAAAAGGATTTATGTCTTTGGCCAAGAGAACAAACAGATATATCTTGAAGATGGTACAGCTGAAGTGCTCTTTGGAGGCAAGAATGATGAGGCTTTGCCTCACATGGTGCTATTCCTTGGAGAGGAACATGATGTTGGGAAGGGTGGAGGGTCAGCAAAGGAGAAGAAATCACTCAGCTAGGTGGATTGACACAGTGACTTCTACAATAGACTTTTGTGTGTCAGAAAGTGTGAAAATGGCACAGGACGTTATAAGATTCAGATCTTTGGTTCATGGGGTTGCTATGAGTCTTGCTCAACCCGATGGCCCCTAACAACAACAACAACAACAACAACAACAGACTTACAAGAAGGATGAAAAGCCCAGAACACTTGATTGTGCTTCTGCAAAACCTATACTTGGACCAGGAGGCAGTCGTCAGAACAGAACAAGGAAACACTATTGTTATTGTTAGGTTCCATCGAGTCAAGTACAACTTACAGCAATTCTATGAACAAAAGATCTGAAACCTATTCTATTCTGTGCCATCCTCACACTTCCTGACACACAAGAGCCCATTGCCACAGTAACTGTGACGATCCACCTGGTTGAGAGCCTTCCTCTCTTTCACCAACCCTCCTTCCTTCTCATCATCATGTCCTTCTACAAGAAATAGCACCTCCTAGCAACATGTACAAAGTATGTGGGGAGAAGTCTCATCATTCTTGCCTCCAGAGAGCACTCTGGCTGCACCCTCTCCAAGACATATCTATTTGTTATTTTGGCCATCCATGGGATGTTCAGTGCTCTTCCCAACACCACAGCTCAAAGACATCAATTCTTTTCATGTCACCCTTATTCAGTTCACTGTCCAACTCTCAGATGCATAGCAAGTAATTGGAAAGGCTATTGACTGAATCAGATGCACTTTAGTCCTCAAACTTACATCATTACTCCTCCATAATTTGGAGAAGTCACTAACTGCATATTTTCCCAGTACAGTGTGTCTCCTTACTTCCTGACTGCTGATACCAAGAGTGTTAATTGCAGATCCAAGCAGGATGAATGTGTTGACAGTTTCAATCTCCTCTCCATCCATCACAATGCTGCCTATCAGTCCAATGATAAGAATCTTTGTTTCCCTGACACTGAGATGCAATCCATACCTAAGGCTTCATTTCCTGCAGTTTACATGATTCAAAATCAGGAATGATGTATGCCAGGGATCTCCATACCTTTTCAATCTATATGTGGAACAGATCATCTGAGAGGCTGAGCTCTATGAGGAGGAATGCAGCATCAGGATTGGAGAAAAACGCATCAACAACCTGCATTACACATGTCACACAACATTGCTTGCCAAAACTGAGAAGGACCTGAGACATTTGCTTCAGAAGCTCAAGGGTGGCAGCCTTCAACGTGGATTGAAGCTCAGCATCAAGAAGAGTCTCACCACTGGGCCAACTGGCAGCATCATGATAGATAGTGTAGAGACTGAGATTATTAACAGCTTCCGTTTGCTTAGCTCAACAATCAACACTCTTGATACCTGGGATTTTTCACACAGCATGATGTCTTCCGGGGTCATTCATGTTGTATAATATTTTATTATAATATTTATGAGTTCCTTGTTCTTTAGTGCTGTGTACCTTGAGTGAATATACCACATCTTTTCTATCTGCTTCAGTTGCTCCCATCTCTTTGCTATTGTGAACAACACAGCAGTAAACATGGGTGTGCATATATCTGCTTGGATGGCAGCTCTGGGTTATTTAGGGTCTATTCCAAGTAGTAGAATTGCTGGGTAAAATGGTATTTCTATTTCCAGCTTTTTGAGAAGGCTCCTGACTGCCTTCCACAGTGGTTGCACCATTTTACACGCCCACCAACAGTGAATATGGGTTCCATTTCTCCATAACCTCACCAGTATTTATTGTTTGCAGTTCAGTTGAACTTTGCTATTGTTGCTGGGGTCTTAACCATATCTGCTGCCTCTCTCTCCCTTTATCTCTTTTAAAACAGAAGATGAGACAGACCACAATCCAGAAAGTTTCCCCTTCTATTGAATCAGGGCTGTAATCTGGCTAAAGGTGGTGCTTCCAGCCATAATCCTTTTAAGACTGACTGACTTATCTTATCAGATCACATTGTGGGCACAATTATTTCCGTGTATAACAAACTCTAATGAATGCAGCCTTCTTCTTAACATCATAGAAGTTAGAGTTTACAACCCAAAGGATACCTACATAATCTTAGAATCATGGCCTAGTCAAGTTGGAGGAACACAATTCAGTGACAAAAAAGTCACCATGGAAGGCATAGGGTCTGGCTTTTGTTTGTTTTCTCAGTGGGAGGAGGTAAGATTTAAATAGATAGTATCTGGGAAGTTCTTAGCATTGGGTCAGATTCACAAGAAGAACTTTAATCCTTGGTACACCCCAGAATTTATAGAGAGGCTCATGAGCTAATGTCACTGAGAAGGTATTAGCTTCTGTTCTCTTCTATTCTGGTCTTCCTGTCCCCCTTTCTCTTTTCTCACAGACATCCTGACCTCCCTACTCCTCCGTCAGATCAAAGGGTTTCAGGTGGACAACTTGTTAAGCATTTCCTGCATCAAAATAACCCATGACCTTCAAAGTTCTGGTCAGTCTTCTCCCGTATTTCCCCGCATGGTTCCTGAGCTATCTACCTCAGGATCGTCTAGAGCTGCTAGCCTAGAATTTCTGGGGACAGCCCTTGGAATCTGCAATTTAATGAGTTTTAATGTATAGCTTCGGTGAATATTATACATGAGAAAGCTTGAGCATCTTTTGTATATTCCTAGTGAAATTTTTAATAGAGAATGTAGTGCAGCCTGATCTCAGCCAGCTGTTAGGAGTGAAATTAGCTGATTATGTGATTAAAGTAATTCATTCACACTGAACTGTGAAGAACAAATAAACTCCCATTTCGCAAGAATTTGCATTCTGACATTTTGTAAAGCTTAATGAATTTCCAATTAGCAAAATGTGTGGAATGGATATTTAAAACCAAACCACCTTCCCTGAAACTCTGGAGAAGCCTTTACATATATGCACATCAAAAGGAAAAGATCTGTGATTCACCAGCCCAAAGCCCTTCTCCTTAAAACCACCTGAAATCCAGCTCTAGATGCTGACTGGTGGCAGAGGAGGAAAAAAGAGGAGATACAGAAGTGGAGGAAAGGGTGGAGAGGGGCAAGGAGAAGGAGAAGAGGAGAGAGAGCCCTCTCAAATGCTTCCACCGCACAGGGCTCCAGGCTTATTGTGTAAAGGCACGTGCTGTTGCTGCTGTCAGGTGACCTTTGGTCAAGTCCCACTCACAACAATCCCTGTGTTGGTGTAGAAATGCCCCATCGGGTGCCCTAGGCGCCCCTTTTTGTGGAAGCTCATCTTCTAGACCTCTCTCCTACGGAGTCTTTAGGCAGGTTGAAACCATCAAACTTACAGTTGATAACCAAGCACTAAACCACTGCACCACCAGTGCAGAATGGACTAGTGAAAAAAGAACCCAGCCACTGTCCTTTCACTCGACAACAGAAGATGACAAGGAAGACCTGCTTCGCTTAGTTTTATTTTGTTAATATGAAGTTGTCCTGCTGATGGCTGATGGGTAGTGGCACCTTGTACTTCCTTGTTGCTTCCAGATCAGTTTTCCTCCCTTTTAAGGTGGGTTTCCCCCAGAGCCCTGTCCTTGAGCTTCCTTGAGGCTCTAGCTCACCCCTAGTGAGTTCTTCTAATCCCATGGTCTTTAATGCCATCTGTCTAACTGTAACTCCCAAATAGGTATCTCCAGTCTCTTCTCTCTTGAACTGAGAATGTTATGTCTAACTGCACACTGTACAACTCCACCTTAATGGCTCAGTAGCTGCAGCCACAGCTCAAACTTTAACATGCCCAAAAGCAGACTTCTCATTTTTCTCCCAAGATCTGTTTCTCCCCTAGGGCTCCCCATCCCAAGGAGCTCTGACATCATAGTGCATAATGTGCTGGGCTGCGAATTGAAAGGTAAACAGTGTGATCCCAGCAACCATTCCATGAAAGAAACACAGGCAGTCTCGGTAAAGATTTACACTCTTTGGAAAGACAATAGAGGGTCACTTTAAGTCAGATTCGACTCAACACCAATGAGTTTGGTTAGGGTTTTGATTCCTCATCCAGTAAATATCTTCCCACTGAACTAAAACTTTGGAGTACTACATGAGTTCTCAATATGTTTGTGTGTGTGATACACACACATATCTAACATATCAGGAAATCCTACTAGCTCTGCCTTAAAACTCTCTCTTGGAATTGACCCCATCTCACCACCTCCACCAATATTTGCCCCGTCAAAGCCATCAGTATCTCTCACCAGATACCTCAATGCATCCTATCCTCCCTGCATCCACGTCTACTCTGTATAGTCTGGTCACTGTAGACAGCCACAGCATGATGTGAACCTATTACATCGTAAAGCTCATCGTCTCCCTCCCCTTCCTACCACATAATACATTAAAAATAAAATTACCATGGACCAAGGATCCTGCAAAAACTGTCCCATGATCAATAACCTCTGCATCTACCCTGGCTTTCTTACTATTCCTCCTCATTTGCCTTTGCAGATGCCCCCCACCTAGAATTGTCTTCCTCCAGATCTTGCTCCCGTACTTCATTTTGAGAAATCTTCTCTGATGACCTATTATAGTTTGAATTATGCCCCCCAAAAGGCACATATATAATGGCATACTGCGGAAGCTAGGTAATGACACTACCAGCACGATTCCAACAAAATACAAATAGTTGTAGGAGAATAAAAGGTGGAATGTAACCTTCCCTACTCCTATCACAACCCTAATTGGATGTAAGAGGGGTTCCCCTCAGATGTGGCCTGTAATACCCTTTTAAAAGGGAAAGAAAGCAAGCTGAGAGGAGAGCCTCGGTGGTGGTGGTGGTGGTGGTGGTGGTGGTGGTGGTGGTGGTGGTGTTATGTACCATCGAGTAGTAAATGGACACATCGTTGACCCTCCAGCAGATTTTCAGACATAGTAATAATCACACTGGGGGAGATTGCACATCCGATTACACCTTCTTCTCAGGAGATTACACATCCTTCTCAGATGATTGCACATCCTTCTCCCAAGGGGAAGCTGGCTGATCCGAACTGCATGCCTGTGGGATTGCAGTGCAGATTCTTACCACTAGGCCACCAGCAGTAAAAGGAGGGCCTCAGTACTACCAAGAAATAGCTGCCACACCAGGGACGACCAGAATACAGGAGGTTTCCAGGGAGCACCAAGCCTACAGATGCTGAAGGAAGCAAGAAGTTTCCTCCACAAACAACAGAGAGAACGCCTTCCCCTAAAGTCAGGACTTGGACTCGGACTTCTAGTCTCCCGAATTGCAAGGGAATAGATTACTGTTGTTAAAGCTATCTACCCATAACTCTGTTATATCAGCATTAGGTAACTAAGTTACCACCTTTCCTGAAAATAGCAGCTCATTATTATTCTTTTATCCTGACTTTTTCTTCATAGCACTTAAAACTACTGTTGTTTGCCTCCCTGTTACAACATAAGCCTTATGAGAACTGAAATTCACTCTCTTTTGTCCATCATTGCATCCTCAATACCTAGAACGGGGCCTGACACATCTTATGTACTTGTTGAACGAATGTATGCAGTATTCTCTAGGAAAGAGAATGGGTGTCAGGAAGGATAGCTGCTGAAGGTAGCTTTAAGGTACAAGTAAGATGTGATTTATCAGGAGAGTTGGAGGAGAGAACAGAGCTTCCGGCTCTAGTCTTTTCCTTTTCCCCTTATTTTATGGTGACTGCTCAGAGATGGTCATTTCATATCTGAATCTCCTCTTTGCACATATAGGAAACTTCTTTTTTTTAAATTCCACATTCTAAGCACTCAGCGCTCAGAAATTATGCATTCACAATTACCGAATCACAAACTCAGCTTTTACCCATTGACTCGACATAAAACAGAGCTAATGAGATTAAGCAATAGGAAGCTTTTCTGTTGCAAAATTAGATGAATGGCATTTTCCCAGGAGCTAAGCTGCTCCCTCTCTGAAAGTTAAGCACATTTCAGAAATTACATTAAAACTCTTTCAGGTCTCTCAGAGTCTCCGGGGTCAAGGGAAAGGAAGACTGACAGTTTCACAGAAGAGCCCACTTATTTTCAACATTGGACTGTTTTCAACATTGAACTGTGTAATTAGAAGAACCTTGACTACTTTCTTCCTGAGGAAGCTCTGGTGGTGCAGTCTGGGGGGGCATTGTGCTGCTAATACAAAGGTGGTACTTCTCTAGTGATTCCAACCCGCCAGGACTCCTCAGGAGAGTTGGCTATCTCCTCCTATGTTGATTTATAGCCTTGGAAAACCACTGGAGGGTCAGCTATGAGTTGGTTCCTACTTGGTGGCAATGAGAGAGACTTTGTTCCTGTGTCTTAAAGAAATCCACAGTACTGTGGATTGTTAAGCTGTCAGCCATTTCCCCATAAGCAGTACCTACAATGAGGAGTACTGACTTTCATCAGTACATTGGAATTAAAGGAGTCCTGGTGGCACAGCAGTTAAGCACTCAGATGGAAAGTTAGCAGTTTGAACCCACTCAGTGGTTCCTTGAGCAAAAGACTAGATCTGCTGCCATAAAGATCAAGCCTGGAAAACTTTTGTGAGGCAATTCTGTCCGTCACATGGGATCACTATTAGTCAAAACTGACTTGACTAATAGTGGTTGGAGAGGATGTGGAGAGATAGGAACTTTCTACCCTGTTGGTGGGGTTGTAAAATGATACAACCACTCTGGAAGGCAGTTTGGCATTTCCTCAAAAAGCTGAACATAGAAATTACATACGACACAGCTATTCCACTGCTAAGAATATACCCTGAGAAAATGACAACTGAGACACAGAGGCTTTATATAAGGATGTTCATAGCAGCGTTATTCACCATCGCAAGAACATGAATGGATTGAGAGATTGTGGTACATACACACAACGGAATACTATACAGCATACAGGAGCAATGATTTTGAAAACCACTACCTAACTTGAGAGAGACTGGAGAACATTTTCATGCTAAATGAACTAGCTCAGTCTTGTAAAGACAAATACTATATAAAACCATTATTGTAGAAATAGAAAGATAAGTAGTAAAACGTGTATGAGGACCACAGGCGGCAGGGTAAGAGCAGAGGGGTGAGGATGGGCAAGGAGATAATCATAGGGTCGTACAATTTGATGGGATGGGTAGAGGGAGGAGTGGATAAAGGAAACGGAAAAGATTCGATGTGAAAAACAATGTATACAAACTTTGTAAGCAAACCAGTATAAAATAAAAACTTATTTTTTATTAATTTTAATGAACATTTACAGAGATTTTGGGTTTCCATTCATTCATTATTGCACTTTTCTCCCTACTCAGCCCTCCCCCCCAACCCATTTTGCTTCTCTCTTTGACAAGTAAAAGAAAAATTTTTTCATTGGTATACAATCCCCCCCGCACCCACCACCACCACCCCGAGCACACTCCACCATGCAACCTTAATTCTGGACTCTTATGATAACCATAATACCCTGTCATATATTGCTTTTAAAAAATTGACTTGATGACATCTAACAACAGCACTGCAACTAACTGCACAGAACATATTATCAGTTGTCATCTGGTCAAGTCGTGTGGCAAGAGTATTACCCTATCTTTGCCATCTTATGTCTATTAGAGTCTGTTGTTGTAACCATGTCCCAAGCCTTCTTTTTGAGAGTTTTCCTCATTTTCACTGACTGTCTACTACTTATCAAGGATAATGTCCTCTCCTATTGATTGATCTTTTCTGATGACATAAAGGAAATAAGCAAAAATTATTTCTATACAGTAACTGAAATAAAGGAAAAGTGTCCATATCACTTACTACATAAGAATATTGTCTTGGGTGGGTGATATGGATTTGATTGTGTTCCCAAAAACTGTATGTCAATTTGGCTATATCATGATTCTCAATATTAATCCTTATCTTCCATTGTGTAATCAGATGGAATTATCATATGTGTTATAAATCTTAACCTTTTCCAAAACAACTATGAGATACCATCTCATTCCAGTAAGAATAGCAAAATTCAACAGAGCAGCAAACAACAAATGCTGGCAAGATTGTGGAGAAACTAGAACCCTTATTAACTGTTGGTGGGAGTGTAAAATGGTGCAACCACTGTTTAACACAGTATGTTGCCTTCTCAAAAAGTTGAAAATAGAAATACCATTTGACCCAGCAATGCCACTACTGGGAATATACCCTAAAGAAACCAGAACTGCCACCCAAACAGATATATGCACACCCATGTTTATTGCAGCTTTATTCACAATAGCAAAGAGTTGGAAACAACTCAAGTGCCCATCAACAAATGAATGGATAGAGAAGCTGTGGTATATTCACATTATAGAATATTATGCAGCACTGAAAAACAAATAACTCATGAAACATTATACAAAATGAGTGACCAGGAGGAAATTATGCTGAGCAAAATATCTCAGTCACAAAAAGACAAATACTGTCTAATGCCACTGTTATAAAACAGGACTGGCAGGGGGTTGGGGGGAAACCAAGAAAAGAGGGGATAAATAATGTACATGGCATTGAAGCAGATGATGGAGAGAACTGTATAAAAGGAATATAGGATTAGGTATTATTGGCATGACAAGAGTCCAGAATAAGAGCTGCATAGTAAAATGGTCTGGGGGAGGGGATACTGAACAACAATGAAAGAATTTTTTTTCCAAAGAAAAAAGCAAACTGGGGGAGAGGGGACAGGGAGGAAAATGTGTAACAATGAATAAATGCAAATCCAGGTTCTTTATAAACTTACAATAAAATCTCAATTAGAAAAATCTTAACCTTTATGACTTTAATAGTGCAGCTCTGGTGGCATAATGCTTTATGTGTTGGGCTGCTAATGGAAAGGTTGGTGATTTGAATCTGGTCCGTGGGAGAAAGATAGCTTTCAAATCTCCCTCTAAAGATGTACAGCCTCAAAAATCTCAATTGACAATTGCCATAGGTCAGAACAAACTTGACATTGATGTGGTAGAGACATGTTATAAGGATCAAGTTGTTGCTGCCGTTGTGTACCATTGAATCAGAACTGGCCCATAGCTGACCCTCCAGCATGTTTTCAGAGGCAGTTAATCACACTAGAGGAGACTGCTCATCTTTCTTCCAAGGAGCAGTTTGTGGATTTGAACCACGTGCCTTTGGGATTTCAGTGCAGTTTCTTACCAATGCTGATGAGACAAGATTTAAAACAGTTATGTTAATTAGGTAGGATAAATGTAAGGGATTAGGTTATATCTTTAGTTGATGTCTTTTAAATATAAAAGAAATTAAATGGCAAGCAGATGAGAAAATTGACCTCAAGGGAGGTGGGTATTTATACATCCATTCTCATCAGTCAGTAACTGAGAATTTCTGGGTGTTAAGGGATGCCAGTTCCCTGGTAATTCCTTGGTGACCAGAGCAAGTCTTGTAGCAAAGAGATAAAGGATTTGGAAGCTGGACACTGGTTCCATGGGCGCTGAAATTGTAAAGACCCAGAGAAAAGAGAAAGTAAACCAACAGCCTCTGATTAACATGAACTTTTTCAAAAGGCATCTCCTGGAATTAGAAGTCATTTTGTGTATGAACAAAGCAGAAGTGGAGAACTCTGGGAATCTTTAAATGATGGCTAAGATTTTGGAGGTAATTAGGAAACAGGTCATCTTGGATCAGGCTGCATGGTTTCTGGGTTGAGTTTGGGTTTTGTTGTGTTAGCTCTCAACAGCCCAGTACTGTGAGCAAGTCAGAAAAAGATCTGGTGTACCTGCGTGTAGAAAGCAGCCCTAGCCCTTCCATTTTGGAAGCTGTCCTTTCCTCCAGAGTGACCATCAGAAGCACAGTCACCTACTGTGTTTTAATCCTCCTTCACAGAGCAACTCTGATCACTCTTGCCAAGATCTGGAACCTTACTTGTAAGCTCACGCACAAATACACATAAGCTCACTTTGGGGCCATGATATTAGAGCTGTGCTATTAGTTCATTTTTTTTTTCCTGCTCAGGCACATTTTTAAAACACTTCACACTACAAATACTAAGCAGTGTGATTATATAGAAACATAGAAAAGTGCATGCATACACCCATAAATACATTGACAGCAAACAAACATTGAGGATCCCCTGTACACCTGGTACCATGTTAGGTCATGTGAATGGAGTCTTCATGGCCCCCAGAATATCAGAAAGGAAGGTAGAGACCTCTGTAAATAGATAGCACAACACCCTGAGAGTCAGTTATATGTGCAAGCAATGCATGGACAATCATACATAGCCATGCAGAAGATAAAGTTTAAGAAAATAGTCTCCAAGGATATATTACTTTGAATGAGTCTAAGTTTTCCCAGAGAAAGAAACTGAGTGGACAAACCCTCTTTATAGATTTCTTTTTCTGAAAATCCCACATTGGCTTTTGCAAAGTCAAATTTATGCTGGAAAGTCAGAGGTGACCAAGAAAAGGGGAAAGTCCATGATATGTAGTTTCACTCAGATAGAGGTGAGTTGAAACTCTTGTGTTAATAGAACAAGAGAAAAAGATCTAAAGGTATACATAGAAATTAAACTTCTAGAGGCAGCCAGCTCAAAACAGGAGAGAAATAAGGTGAGGTATCCCGGAGGTAGAGTTTATTTTCTTAGAAGAGACTTCACAGCTATTATCTAAAACTGTTAAATTAATAAGTAGGAGGAAGACGTTCAATGAGCTGTGTCGACACAGTGACTGCAGCAATGGGCACAGCAGAGAGGTGAGGGTGGCACAGGATGAGGCAAGGTGTTCTGTTGTCATAGGATCATTATGAGTAATCCTACCATTAACAACATTTCAGTTAGTAATTACTACAATAAAGCTGGAATCTATCAAAATGGACTGTCTCCTTGAAGTGGGATGCTGATCCTTTTCATCATGTCATTTCTATTATTTCATATACACATTGGGAAATTAAGGCAAATGTTAACATTCAAGCTGCTCTGGCCTACCCTGTACACTGCACCCATCTCAAAATAATGCAACTACCGTCAGGTTTTTTCTTCTTAAAGAGCAATTCTATTCCCTAGAGGTTCATTTTCCTTCTCTCTTCTCCTGCCATTCTTTGGGATTAAGGAAAATCGAAGAGGAGGAGTATTTCATAGTTCAGCAGAAATATAGTGCAAGCATTCCATCTGCCCCACCCCACCCCTGCAGAGCGTAATTGCGGGCTCTGAGGAAGCACCAAATAGCCCGCAGGCCATTAGGCCTGCTCATTTTCATCTCCTCCATGCCTCCCTCCCACACATTACACAACTCCCTGTGGTGCTCAGGACAAAATGCCCAGTAGCTGTAGTGAGCAGTGCCCAGCCCCAAAGCTCCTGGTCTAATAGATATAATACTCCTGGAGGGTATAAAAGCAGGCAGCAAATTTGGCTACATCTTGTCTCTTTAGCTCGGACAGTCAGGAGCCTCCCCCTCAGCAGGTTCTGAACATTTGCCTGGTGAAAACCCCAGTGCCCAAAGCTGAGGTAAATTGTTATCAGGAGAGAAGCAATCTTGGGCTAGAGATTTGAGAGACATGGAAGGGAAGCCAGATTTTTCTAAAACAATCTTCAGTGGGCATAATCCCCACAGGAACTGAGCTGCAACCGCATTGAGGGGCCGAGGGCAGGAAGGGCCAACTTTAGGCTTGCTTTGCTTGGTCTTTACTGGAAATAGAGGTTGAATGTCCACTCCTAAGGAAATAGATTGTGTAAGCATTGTTGGTACTTCCTCATCCCACAGGTTGGTTAAGATTGGAACATGGTAGCAGGCAGCCCACTGGCTGCACCCTTCTCCTCATGCTGTGCCTGCAGTTGAGTTGGTGATTACTGAATACTTGTTGATATTTTTGCCTTAACATCACGGTAGATGATTCCTATTTGTACCACAGCTCTGTTGAATTTTTCTCTCAGTTTAGGTGCTCTGCCTCTCTCACTCCAAGTTTTTCTCTCAAGTCAGAGACTTTCAGTGGCAAAATTAAAGATGTTTTGAATGATCACTGAATTGGCTTCCTCTTGTGTTGGCCAAGAGCCATTCATTCCTCTGAATTATATATAAAACCATTAAGACTTGATTGGAGGCTAAAAGGGCTTTCCAAGAATGAGAAATCTGTCCCTTGCCTATGGGGGGGTGGGGGGAATGTCTACAGTGAAACAATGGACAGGAGAGAAATAGTGCGTGCTGTTGGGAGCATTATTCAGTCCTCTTTATCTGTGACAGCCCCCAAAGGCAACAATAATGAGGAAAAGAAATATGGTGTGAGCAGGTTGATGGGAAATTCTGTGGGGGACTTTTCTTACAGTGACTTGTCAAGTAAAGCCTACCCGACTCTGACCTTCCTTGATTCTAAGATCTCACAGGACTCATTAAATCACTTTGAACACAAGTTATTGCGGGAAAAGAATTGAAAGTTATTCTTTTCTGTCATTAGGGCTTCTTGCAGTCTTCATGAAAGTGCTCTTCATCTGCAATATTTTACACATTAAGCACAAATGTCCTCCTCAGTGCCCATTTATTCATTCGGCAAGAATATATTATATTACATGTTGTATTGAGTTATATATGGAGTGTATGTGTAAGAGCTAAAAGGAATGCATAAAAATACACTCATGATTATCGCACTGGTGGGCTCACAGTCTTGAGACCCTCTTCTAATCACGTTCCTAGAGAAACAAATATCCATCAAGACATTGAAGAAGGTGGCGTGTTTGATTTTACTTCTTTTTAAAACATTTAACTTGCAGAATGATGGTAGCACCTTTTTTATAAAAATAATACATACTACCCAAGTGCCCATCCCATCAACAAACGAATGGATAGAGAAGCTGTTGTATATTCACTCAATGGAATACTATGCTACAATGAAAAACAAGGAACTCATGAACCATTATACGAAATGGGTGACCCTTGAGGACATTATGCTGAATGAAATATCTCAGTCCAAAAAGGGCAAATACTGTATAATGCCACTGTTGTAAAACAATACTGACGTCAGAGTTAGGGAGAACCTAAGAAAAGAAGGGATAAATAATGTATACTGCATTGAAACAGATGAGGGAGAGAACTGGGAGGGGGGGTTTGTTTTGTTTTTGTAGCTAGCATAATTTTAATCATGCTTTGTGTGCCATTTTGATTGTGTAAAAGAAATATTGTAAAGATAAATTAACACATCGTTGTTGTTGTTGTTGTTATGTGCCGTCAAGTTGCCTGCGACTCATAGCGACCCTATTAACACATCAGTTATTACAATTGATTGATATGACGATGAGTGTTAACTTTAGCGTTATTTTTCCCATGTTATATAGTATTTTTTTAGTTTTTTTAAATTAATTTTATTGAATATTTACAGAGAATTTGCATTTCCATACATTCATTGCTGCATTTTTCTCCCTGCCCACCCCTCCCCCTAGCTCACTCTTCTCTTTGAAAAGTAAAATTCCTTCATTGGTATACAATCCCCCACCCCAGCCCCAGCCCCGAGTACACTCCACTATGCAACCTTCATTCTGGACTCTTGTCATAACCATAATACCCAATCACATATCACTTTCAAACAGTTCTCTCCCTCATCTGTTTCAATGCAGTATATATTATTTATCCAATTTTTCTCAGTCTCACCCCAACCCTGATGTCAGTGCCGTTCTACAATAGTGGCATTATGCAGTACCTGTCCTTTTGTGAATGAGATATTTCTCATAACGTCCTACAGGGTCACCCATTTTGAATAATGTTGCATGAGTTCCTTGTTTTTCAATGCAGCGTAGTATTCCATTGTGTGACTATATCAGAGCTTCTCAATCCATTCGTTTGTTGATGGGCACTTAGGTTATTTCCAACTCTTTGCTATTGTGAACAAAGCCAAGATAAACATGGGTAAAAAAAAAAAAGATAAACATGGGTGTGCATAGAAAGAACTGTTTAAAAGAAATATATGATTAGGTATTATTTTCTTTTTTTTTAATTAAATTTTATTCGTTTTAATGAACATTTACAGAGATTTTGGGTTTTCATTCATTCATTGTTGCACTGTTTTCTCCACCCTCATCC
>NW_006399772.1:7717213-7726026 GCF_000299155.1 Elephantulus edwardii
ATAGAAGGAGAATTGATGCCTTTGAGCTGTGGTGCTGGAGAAGAGTATTGAGGGTACCATGGACTGCTAGGAAAACAAACAGATTCATCCTGGAAAGAGTTAAACCAGGTGGCTCCTTGGAGGCAAGAATTCTGAGGCTCTGTCTAACATACTTTGGACATGTTGTAAGGAAGGACCAGTCCTTGGATAGGGACATCATGCTTGGTAGGGTGGAGGGACAGTGCAGAAGAGGAAGGCCCTCTATGAGGTGGATTGATTCAGTGGCTGAGGTAATCGGGATGGGTGTATCGGAGATGGTGCGATTGGCACAGGACAGGGCAGAGTTTAGGACTGTTGTACATAGGGTCACTATGCGTCTCAAGCGACTCAACAGCACATAACAACAACAACAATTAATAGTGGGGGAGGAGGAAATAGACAATATAAAAAGTGTTTAGCATCATTATCAATTCCCAGTAGTGGGAATATGCCCCAAAGAAACCATAATCGCCACCCAAGCAGATATATGCACACGCATGTTTATCACGGCTTTGTTCACAATAGCAAAGAGTTGGAAACAACCCCAGTGCCCATCAACAAACAAATGGATAGAGAAGCTGTGGTATATTCACACAATAGAATACTATGCTGCACTGAAAAACAAGGAACTCATGAAATACTATACAAAATAGGTGACCCTGGAGGACATTATGCTGAGTGAAATATCTCAGTCACAAAAGGACAAATACTGCATAGTGCCACTGTTGTAAAACAGGACTGACATCAGGGTTGAGGGGGGGAGACTGAGAAAGGTAGAATAAATAATATATACTGAATTGAAACAGATGAGGGAGAGAACTGTTTAAAAGGGATATACAATTAGGTATTATTGTCATGATAGGAGTCCAGAATGAAGGCTGTATAGTGGAGTGGACTTTGGGGGAGGGATTATATAACAATGAAAGAATTTTTCTTTTACTTTTCAAAGAGAAGAGTGAACTTGGTGGGGACCGGAGGTGGTGGGGGAGAGATTGGTCAGGGAGAAAAGTGCAACAATGAATGAATGGAAATCCGAAGTCTCTGTAAACTTTCATTAAAATTAATTAGAAAAAAAAGATTCTGTATTAGAATCCTGATCCAAAGGGAGTAAATGCTAAACATTATTATTTGTTATTTTCATGGATTCCAGACTGAACTGCTGATGCTATTGCACTAATATTCAAACAGTAAACCAGAAATAGCCCCAAATCAGTAATTTATCTTGAAGAGTAAAATTGCCTGCATTGGGCATTACATTCACTTAAGAACTATCTGATCAACCAGACAATAATACCAAAGATTAGACAGGAACTTCAGAAGATGGTGAGTTTATGTTAATGAGGGTGGAATGTGAGAAGCATATGTTATGTTAATGAGAAAAGGAATGTGAGAAGGATTGTGCAATTCCAACAATGTAATCAATTTTGCTGAATTATACACGTTGAAATTGTGTATGTTTGGTTGTGTATATTCTTTAATTGTTGTTAAGTGCCATCGAGTTGCAGGCGACTCATAGCGACCCTATAAAGGAGCGTCCTCGACGCTTGGGTGCCTTTCATCCTCTCTTCAGTTCATAGGGATTCTGGAGGCAAACTATTATGGAAGTGGATACCACTCCTCCTTCCAAATTCTTTAACTACAAAATAAAATTTAAAATATAAAAAAATGAGAATGTGGAAACCCTAAAGGAAAAGAAAATATTAGCTGATATGAAGAGTGAAAACATCCTAAATCTACAGTTTATTACTTACCTATCATTGTATTTTACAGTTAAAGCCCTGCAAATATTTTTTCCTATGTATTCCACTGTTCTTTAAGTGGTACAGCAGTCATTTGTCTGATGCTGAACACTGTGCCATAGCTGTGTCAAATACTGTAATGGTTACCAATCATGGGCAGTGTTTGGAGGAGGTTTGGAAGCAGGAGTGGCATTCAATTCCTAAACCTGAAGCCTCTGGAAACTCTACAAACTCTATCAACATAAAAAAATGGTGTTAATTCTAGTACAGAGTTCAGATCTTTTGTTCATAGGGTCTCCGTGACTCATATTCGACCTGACGACACTTAACCACTGCTAAGTGAAACTAGTGTTGTCATATTTTGGAGGAACATTCTTCTACTTTGTACATTACCCTTTGTCAATTTGCTGCACTGAGGTAATCTGGGTTTGCTGTGATGCTGAACCGTGCCATTGGGGTGTGAAATACCATAATGGTTTCCCAGTATGGACAGTGTTGAGTCCAGATCCCAGTTGTAAAACAGGTTTGGAAGCAGGAGTGGCATCCACATGCCTATGGAAACTCTATGAATTTGGAGACATGATGATAGTTATAGAAAGGCGTTAGATCTTTTGTTCATGGAGTCACTATGAGTCGTGCTCGACTTGACAGCAATCAACAACAACAATAACATTCCACAATTCAAATCCACCAGTTGCACTGTGGGAAGATAGGCAAAACCTCCTACAGGATAGCTATGATTTGGTTCCAATGATGCACAACAATAATAATTCTGTTGTTCTGGTTGTTAGTTGTTTGTTGACTTTGAATCAATTCATATTTTTGGCAAGCCCAGGTGCTACAGATTGAAACTACTCCATAGTTTTCTTGGCTGTTTTCTTGACAGTCATCTGAATGGCACAACCACCCACCATAATGTAATCAAAGAAATTTTAAACAATGATATTGTACACCTGCTGTTTTATAATCTTCTATTTCATTTACTATGTCATGGATGTCACTCACTTAATATAGATTTGCATACTCCTTTTGAGTACTATGATATTTTAACCAATTTCTTAGTTATGGTGTTAAATTCATTTCCAATGTTTGCTGTTATATGTAAGCTTATATGTACACATTTGCTCTGTGATTATTAAAGAATGCATTTCTCCAGAGCATTTTATTTTATTATTTGTGTGTCTGTGTACCGTCAAATTGTATTTGATTGGCACAGGAGGAAATTGTCCCTCCTTCTCCAGCAGAGCATCTGGGGGATTCGAACTGCGTGCCTCTGGGATTGCAGTGCAGCTTCTTGCCACTAGACCACCAAAGCTTCCTTATCCAGAGTATTTTTTACAAATATTATGAAACCCCATTCTTTAAGCTTCCATCTCACAATTGTGTGTTAGTCACTACTCCATCAGTACAGAATAGAGAAAGGAATAGGGTGATGGGCAAGCTCATCTCAAAGCTCAGACATATGTAGCACCACAGAAGAACAATCAAGAAAACAACAGAGCCAAAACAGTTCTTTTGCATTTGCTTTTTGTAAGATAGAGCTAAAAAACACTCAGCTGAAATTGAAAGTTTGGAGATTCATTCCATCCAGAGACTCCTCAGAAGAAAGGTCTCGCATAATCCCCTTCCAGAAGATTAAGGTCATTGAAAACATTTGAGACACAGTTCTACTCTGACACACGTGATGTAGCCATCATTTGGAATTGACTAAAAGGAACTCTTTTCTTCTTTGTTGTCCTGACAGTAGTATGGAAACTCTAGTGGCATAGTTGTAAGTTGTTGTGCTGCTAATCCAAAGGCACATGGTTCAAATTCACTACCTGCTCTGTGAAAGAAAAATGAGCATTCTTCTCCTACTGTCTCTGAAATCCCAATGGAAGGTCTTTTAGGAGTCAGTTCTGACTTGATGACACAACAGAAGTGTGGATATTAAAAAGCCAACCAGACATCAATGTGTGACCGTCCCATGTGTTGTAAAGGAGAATTTTGCTCTGTAGGATATTCATGGCTGTGACATTTAGGGAAAAAAATCACCAAGTCATTCTTTAATAGTTCCTCTGGGTGGGTTAAAACTGCTAGACAACCACATAACCGTGCCACCCAGGCACTCCACAGAATATAGCTCTTTCTCAAAATCATTATTATTGAATTTGTTTCTTCACTGATAACGTGGAGTTAATGCTATTACTTGCCACTTAGAGGCATTTGTGGGGATTGAAGAGCATAACATACAGGAACACTTAGCAAAATACCTACCTGATACAATACAACTGGTACTCAGTAACTTTAAGATCAAACCTACTACCATTTTGTCAGTTCTGTCTCATAGTAACCCTCTAGAGGTTTCATAGGGTTTCCTGTTGTTGTTATGTGCCGTCAAGTCGCCTGTGACTCAAAGAGACCCTATGTACAACAGCCCAAAACCCTGCCATATCCTGTGCCAATCTCACTGCCTCTGACACACCTACCCCATTACCCCAGTCACTGAATCAATCCAACTCATAGAGGGTCTTCCTCTCCTGAGCCCTCATTCCACCCTCCCAAGTATGTCATCTTTCTCCAAGGACTGGTTCCTCCTAGCAACATGTCCAGAGTATGTCAGATGAAACTCCAGAAACTTTGCCTCCAAGGAGCAGCCTGGCTTCACCCTCTCCAGGAAGAACCTGTTCATTTTCTTAGCAGTCCATGGTATATTCAATACTCTTCTCCAGCACCACAGCCCAAAGGCATCAATTCTCCTTCTATCCTCCCTAGTCATTGTCCAAGTCTCTGACACATAGCAAGTAATTGGAAAGACCATGGCCTGTATCAGGCACACCTTAGTCTCCAGAGTGATACCATTGCTCTTCAATACTTTGGAGAGGTCCCTAACAGCAGACTTTCCCATCGCAATACACCTTTTAATTTCCTTCCTGCCGGTGCCAAGAGTGTTGACTATAGAACCAAGCAAACTGAAGCTGTTAACAATCTCATATAAATTAATATCACATGCAAGAAAAATGCTGCCAAAGATCATTTAAAAATGGCTAGAATAGTACATACATAGGCAATCACCAGAGGTCCAAGCAGGATTTAGAAAAAGGCCATGATACCAGGGATATCATTGCTAATGTCAAATGGATCTGGCTGAAAGTAAGAAATACCTCTCTCTCGCCCATCCGCCCAAGATGCCGAAGGGAAAGCAAGTCAAGGGGAAGAAGGTGGCCCCGGTGCCCGCCATGGTCAAGAAGCAGGAGGCCAAGAAGGTGGTGAATCCCCTGTTCAAGAAGAGGCCCAAAAACTTCGGCATCGGGCAGGACATCCAACCCAAAAGGGACCTTACCCGCTTCGTCAAATGGCCCCACTACATCCGGCTGCAGCGGCAGAGGGCAATCCTGTACAAACGACCCAAGGTGCCACCCGTCATTAACCAGTTCACCCAGGCCTTGGACCGCCAGACTCAGCTGCTGAAGCTGGCCCGCAATTACCGACCAGAGACCAAGAAGGAGAAGAAGCAGAGGCTGCTGGCCCGAGCTGAGAAGAAGGCTGCTGGCAAGGAAGACACCCCCACCAAGAGACCCCCCCGTCCTCCGTGCAGGGGTGAGCACAGTCACCACCCTGGTGGAGAACAAGAAGGCCCAGCTGGTGGTGATCACACACAGCGTGGACCCCGTAGAGCTGGTGGTCTTCCTGCTGGCTTTGTGTCGGAAGATGGGTGTTCCCTACTGCATCATCAAGGGCAAGACCAGGCTGGGCCACCTCGTCCATCGGAAGACCTGCACCACTGTTGCCTTCACGCAGGTGAACCCGGAAGATAAAGGCACTCTGACAAAGCTGGTAGAAGCCATCAGAACCAATTACAACGACAGAGATGATGAGATCCGCCACCACTTGGGAGGCATCGTCCTGGGGCCCAAGTCAGTGGCCCGCATCGCCAAGCTGGAGAAGGCCAAGGCCAACGAACTCGCCACCAAACTGGGCTGATGTACACACTGACTCTTCTGTACATAAGAATAAACTTATTAAGAATAAACTTTAAAAAAAGAAAAATAAATACCTGAAGAATATCTATTTGTGCTTTATTGACTATGCAAAGGCATTTGACTGTGTGAATCATAACAAGCTATGGCTAACATTGAATGATAATTCCAGAATTTAATTGTGCTAATGTGAAACCTATACCTAAAGGCAGTTGTGTGAACAGAGCAAGGGAACACTACATGGTTTAAAATTAGGAAGGGAGTGTATCAGGATTATATTCTTTCTCCATACCTATTCAGTCTGTATGCTGAGCAAATTATTCGAGAAGCTGGACTCTTATGAAGATGAATGTGGCACCAGGATAGGAGGGAGACAAAATAGGGGTGGGGGGAATAGTTTGTATTATGCAGATGACCCAACCTTGCTTGCCAAAAGGGAAAAGGACTTGAAGTACTTGTTGCAGAAGATTAAAGAATACAGGCTTCAATATGGATTGCATCTCAGTGTCAAGAAGACAAAGATTTTTAACCACTGGACCGGTAAGCATCATGAGGAGAGGAGAAAAGAATGAATCTGTCAAGCTCTGGTGGCCTAGTAGCAAGAAGCTGCACTGCAATCCCAGAGGTAGGTACACAGTTCAAATCCACTGGATGCTCTGCTAAAGAAGGAGGGACAATCTCCTCCTGTACCAGTCATATCTGATTTGATGGTACATAAAATAATAATAATAATAATAATAATAATTATTATTATTATTATTATTATTATTATTATTTTCTAAAAAGAGTGAATCTGTCAACAACTTCATATTATTTGGATCGACAATTAACACCCTTGGTATCAGCAGTCAGGAAATGAGAATATATATTTCACTGGGAAAGTCTACAGTTAGAGACATCTCCAAATTATTGAGGAATAATGATGTCAATATGAGGCCTAAGGTGCATCTAATTAATGCCATGATCTTTCCAGTCACTTACTATGCATCTGAAAACTGGACAGTGAATAAGAACAACAGAAGAATTGATACCTTTGAGCCTGTGGTGTTGGAGAAGAGCACTGAACATCCCATGGGCTGCCAAAAGAACAAACAAATATGTCTTGGAAAGGGTGCAGCCAGAGTGCTATTTGGAGGCAAAGATGATAGGGCTTCCTTCATCTCACATACTTTGGGCATGTTGAGAGGAGGGGCTATTCCTTGAAGAGGAACATAATACTCCAAAAGATAGAGGATCGGCAAAGGAAAGGAAGACCCTCTACCAGGTGGATTGATATGGTGACTGCCGCAGTGGGCTCTGTTATGAAGTCAGAATGGCACAGGATAGGATAGGTTCAGATCTGTTGTTCATAGGGTTGCTATGGGTGGTACTCATCTCAACAGCACCTACCAAGAACAATAGGCTATAAAACTTTACAGAGGAAGCGCTGGTGACCTAGAAGCAAGAAACTGCACTGCAATCCTGAAGGCACATGGCTCAAATCCACACGCTACTCTGTGGTAGAAGGAAGGTCAATCTCCTCCCGTGTGATTAACTGTCTCTGAAAACCCACCGGAGTGTCAGCTATGGGTTGATTCCGACTTGACCATACACAACAACAACAAATAGTCACAGAGGCAGACTGCCTCATTTTCCCCCTAAGAAATGGCTGGTGGATTCAAACTGCTGATCTTTCAATTAGCATCCAAGTGCCTAACTACTGGACCACTCTTTTAGAAATGAGTAAATGTAGCTATCATCACAGAGAAACCTAAAAATCTCAGCCAAAGATCCTACAAGGGACAAGAATTATAGCTGGTTCATAAGGTTTTTAGTGAAGTGCCTCACTTTTTGTGAGATATCCTTCCTGGGAACATAATTTGACACCAGGTATGATCACAGCCATAAAACAAAAAAGTCACCCCTTGGATTTTAGCCTGTGAAGACTGCTGTTGGCACCGTCCCTCGCCTTCCAGCCAAAAGCTAGTCCAGAGTAGAGTTCCATTTCCAGCAGTTTGATGTCTTCCTTAGTGCCCACAAAACCCTCAAGAGTTGTTTTGAACTGCTTAAACCCAACAACTCAAAAAAGTAATCAATGTTTATATATATATATATATATATACACACACACACACACAAAATGCAACAAAGCTAAGGTGTCAATAGTCTTAAACTTTAATGTGCATAAAAGATCACTTGTGGAGTAAATCTGAGTAGGAATCTACAATCTGAATTTCCACAAAGGTGTGTTTCACACAATCCCTGTGCTTATGATCCAAGGAAGTCCTGAGGCCACAAACACTTAAAGAGCCTAGGGGTTTTTTTAAATTCCGTTTCCATAAAGATACAGGGTTTTCTTCTAACAGTCATCACCAATAAGGAACTCTGGTGGTTAATTGTTATGTATTGGGCTGATAACTGAAAGATCATTGGTTCAAATCCATCAGCTACTCCTCAGGAAAAAGTTAAGGCAGTCTCCTCCCATAAAGACTAAAAGTCCCAGAAACCTGATAGAGGGCCCCTATTTGTGGAATTGACTTAACAGCATTGAGTTTGCTAGGTTTTGGGTCATCAGTAAAGTCAGTTTACTCACATCTCAATACTCCCTGGAATGAAATTCTATACGTGCTTTGGATACTTGGTGATTTTTAGAATGGGCTCCAGGCAGAATTGGGACATATCTGGTTACTCAATAATTCTGGGTCTGTTAAAACTTATCATCATGCCTTGGTAGAGTCAAATCAATTGTGGTGACTTCACCTCCCTGAAATCCTAATCATTTTATCCTGCAGCCCAGCTGGTTTTATCCTGATCCTTTACTGACCCAGTTAGCGTCCTACTTCACAACAGGCTTCTAGTGCTTACTTCTGGACAAGAAAACAAGATAAATTGGCAAGATTTGTTTTATTGTATTGAGGACGCAGCCTGGGGTAGAAAGCATGTTTTCAAAGGAGATTCCAAGAACAGCATGGAGGAGTGCCGAGTGCAACGTGAGTGGGGGCAGGATTCCCAGCCTTCTGTTGGTGCATCTAATTCCATTGTTTCACATACAGAACTGAGATTATTAAAAGAGGAGTTTGTCTTTTGTTTTTCAAGGAGAGGAGCAAACTGGGGGTGG
>NW_006399772.1:7726126-7726624 GCF_000299155.1 Elephantulus edwardii
GCTATAAGAAAAAGATGTTGCCTTTTCAAGGAGAAGTGTGAACTGGGGTGTTGGGGGGAAGAAAAGTGCAACAATGAAGAATGGAAATCCAAAATATCTGTAAATGTTCATTAAAATTTAAAAAATTAAAAAAAGAAACATACGTTGCATTAAAAAAGGGAAAAAATGATTCTATATGTAAACCTTTCCTTAGCTTTTATAATTGTAGTATTATACAGTAATTGTCCTTTTGTGACTAACTTATGTCAGTATACTTTCATCTAAATTCACTCATGTTATGCAGTTTTTTACAAATTCTTTATCATTTTTTATGTTCACCATACACAAAAAATAATACATGCTGTTAATAGGTCATTGCAAAGATGGAAGAGGAAGAGAAGGCCAAAACGGATGTCAGAAAAGACTCTGAAAATTGCACTGGAGCGCAAAGAAGCCAAAGCACAAGGAAGAATCCAAGATACTAAAGAGTTGAATAGAAGATTTCAAAAGGCAGCACGG
>NW_006399772.1:7729331-7783511 GCF_000299155.1 Elephantulus edwardii
AAAAAAAAAGGATAAGGAATACCAATGTAAGGTCCAGCTCTTCAGTTAACAGCTGGGCTACTTTGAAGGTCACCTCGCTGGGCCTCAAGGTCTTCATCTGTAAAACAAGAATATGAATATTGATATCCAAGTTCTAAGGAACAGGTAATACATTGGATTGCCAACCCAAAGGCAAGCAGTTCTAATCCACCAGATGAACCACAGGAGAAAACTGGGCAATCTCCCCTGATCCCCACCCACCCCTGTGACTTACAACCTCTGAAAACCAGCTGAAGGGTTCACTATGAGTTGACAGCACATAACAACAAGGAGTTGCTGAAATGGCATAGATTGTAGCTTTTTTTTTAAAAAAAAAATAGCATTTTCTTTTTCACCTTACATTGGTTTGCTCACAAACTTCAGATACATCATGTTTCACACTATCCTTCATTCATGTTGTGCTTCAATTATTCTCATTTATCAATTATGTTTTATAAAATCAATTGCCATTAAAGCATGTCCAACATTACCCTGTCTTTCCAGATCCCACCGAATCATTCTCATTTCCTTCACCCTCACTCCCTCCACCCACCAAATTGTGCAACCTTTTGATTTCCCCCCTGTCCACCCTTACCCCTCTGTTCCCACCCTTCCCCCCTTGGATTCCCATACATGTTTTACTGGTTATCCTTCTGTTTTTATGATAATGGTCCCATGCAGTATTTATCCTTACAAGGCTGAATTCCTTCACTCCACATAATACCTTCTAGTCTCTCCCAAGTTACGTAGTAATTTTCAAAATCATTGCTCCTGAGTGCTGCATAGCATTTTATTGTGTCAATGTACCACAATTTCTCAATCCATCAATTGTGGTTGGACATTTGGGCTGTTTCCACATTCTTGTAATTGTGAATAATGCTGCTATGAATATGGTATACAAATCTCCATTTGTGTGTCAGTTCTAATTTCCTTGGGGTATATTCCTAGGAGTAGAATAGCTGGGTCACATGGAATTTCTAATCCCTTCCGGTGGCATGATCCCTAGAGAGCTGCACTGCTAGCTGAAAGGCCATGCCTCTCTGACAATTCAAATACACCAGCCTGTCAGCAGCAGAGATAAACAGTCTCCTTTCATGTGATCTGCAGCCTCATAAACTAAATGGAGGGTCAGCTAGCTGTGAGTTGGTTCAGACTATAAGCGATGAATTTTTTTGTGTAAGCTCTATGGAGATTTGCCCTGGAGGGTCACTTTGAGTCAGAAATAACTTGATGACAGTGGGTTTGTTTTAGATTTTGCTGAAGTTCCTTTCAGGTCCCTGGGTGGTACAAACCATTTGTACTTATTAACCTATGGGGCCAATGGTTCACCTCCCCCCCACCCATGGAATCAAGAAAGAAAGGCCTGATGAGGGGCTTCTGTAAAGCTCAGTCAAGGAAATCCACTGGGAAGTTTTCCTCTACAACGTGGACTTGTCATGAGTTGACACCCACTCAACAGTGATAAGTTTGGTTTTGTCTGAAAGTTCCTTTCAATAAACTACAAAAGTTTGTCGAGTTCCTTCTGTGTGCCAGTAGTGTTCACAGTACTCCAGGTACCGTGAAAGCGTGTCAGAAGTGACTGCTCACTGTCTGTAAAAGGCACTGATGGAAAAGCCCACAATAGCACAATGTGTATTGGAGTGGTGGGAGTAAGTGTGTCAGAAACAGTGAGGTTGGCACAGAATAGAGCAGGATTTAGGGCTCTTGTACATAGGGCTGCTATGAGTCACAAGCAACTCAACAGCACATAACAATAACAACAGTCTTCCTCGCTACCCGCACAAGGGTCCATACGGCGTTGTTCTGGTTCCCGTCGTAACTTAAAAGGGAAACTTCCACAATGTCCGGAGCCCTTGATGTCCTGCAGATGAAGGAGGAGGATGTCCTCAAATTCCTTGCAGCAGGAACCCATTTGGGCGGCACCAACCTTGACTTCCAAATGGAACAATACATCTACAAAAGGAAAAGTGATGGCATCTACATCATAAACCTGAAGAGGACCTGGGAGAAGCTGCTCTTGGCTGCTCGCGCCATTGTTGCCATTGAAAATCCAGCTGATGTCAGTGTGTCATTTCCTCCAGAAATACAGGCCAGAGAGCTGTTCTGAAGTTTGCTGCTGCTACTGGAGCCACTCCTATTGCCGGGCGCTTCACTCCTGGAACCTTCACTAGTACCAGATCCAGGCAGCCTTCCGGGAGCCTCGTCTTCTGGTGGTTACTGATCCCAGGGCTGACCACCAACCTCTGACAGAAGCATCTTACGTTAACTTGCCCACCATTGCTTTGTGTAACACAGATTCTCCTCTGCGTTATGTAGACATTGCTATCCCGTGCAACAACAAGGGAGCTCACTCTGTGGGTCTGATGTGGTGGATGCTGGCCCGGGAAGTCCTGCGCATGCGTGGCACAATCTCCCGGGAGCACCCGTGGGAGGTCATGCCCGATCTGTACTTCTACAGAGATCCGGAAGAAATTGAAAAGGAAGAACAGGCTGCTGCTGAAAAGGCTGTGACCAAGGAGGAGTTTCAGGGAGAATGGACCGCCCCTGCTCCCGAATTCACTGCTACTCAGCCTGAAGTGACAGACTGGTCCGAAGGCGTCCAGGTGCCCTCTGTGCCGATTCAGCAGTTCCCTACCGAAGACTGGAGTGCTCAGCCTGCAACTGAAGACTGGTCTGCAGCCCCCACTGCTCAGGCCACTGAGTGGGTGGGTACCACCACGGAATGGTCTTAAACTGTCTTAAAATGTGGAAATAAGGTTGATGGAAAATAAACAATGCGTTTCATAAAAACAAAAAAAAAAAACCCCAATAACAACAGCATGTTAAAAAGTGGAACTAGGAAGCTCTGGTGGCCTGGTAGCAAGAATCTGTGCTGCAATCCCAAAGGCATGCAGTTTGAATCCACCAGATGCTCCACTGGAGAAGGAGGGGCAATCTCCTCCTGTGCCAATCTGATCTGATTCAACAGTACACACACACACACACACACAAGTGAAACTGACGAGGACAACAAGAAATACTGTCCATGTGTTCCCTCAGAGGACTGGTTTGCTAGGGAAGGACAGATTAGCAATCCACTATCTAAAAGGGTAATATTAGGGCATGAGGCATAAAGCTTATGAGGGCTTGAGGCTTACTTTAATCAAAGTAGTTGGTGAGATGATTGTAAGGGAAGGGGAAAAAACACCCCACAATATAAATGAACAAAATATAATGTGAATTAAAGGTTGTATAAAACATGATGTACATGCATTAAACACAATTGATATGAACGATGAAAATATTAATAAAAAAGAAAGATTTCCCAGGAAAGCAACTTGAGATTGAAACATGAGGAGGTGTTTACCAGTTGGAAAACAGGAGGAAAGGCATTTCTGTTCCAGGCCAAGAAGAACATAGTTAGGCTCACGCTGAGACCCACAAATTAGACTCCAGAGGCAGAGCCTCGAGGGGAGACAAGCCCCAGGAGATCTCTTGGCCTCGTGATCTATGCAATGAGACTTTCTCTAGCGATCAGAGATCAACTGTAAAAAAGAAATGGAAAGAAAAGTTTTCAGCTGAAGAACAAACTGTTCACTCACTTCTACAGCTTAGAAAGTCCTGACAGTCCATGATCAGCCCATCCCTGGCTCCCTCTCACTGCTCCAGCTCTTGCGGCTAACCGATGTCAGCCACGTGGTGATGGATGGCACCTCCACTAAATGCTTTAATGCTTGGTTATTGCTTCTCCAACAGGACCTGGGGTTGTGTGTGTTGATGAGATCTGGATAATAAATTGCCTTCTGGGTTCTGCAGGCCACTTCCCTCTGGTTGAGAGAGGAAGCATACATCATACTTGGTTGTCTCATTTCATTACAACAAACACCCACATGGGTAATTGGGACCAAGACTATTAAATTTGTGGTAACAGAGGCATGTCAGGCTTGATGGTCTTGAACTCTGCCTGCTAGAGACTCACTCAGGACTACAGAACTAAGACAGAGAAGTTCACGTACTATGACAGAAAACCTGAGCTTCCTGGGGAAGAGATTGAGCTGTGGTTTTACAGTTGTGCTCGTCCAGGATTTCTCAGACTTAGTGAAGTAGCAGCTTACACAGTGATAGTGAGTGAGTAGAGTGGGTGGAAAGAAGCAAGGAGTATGTCTTAGGTAAGTAAGATAAGTATTATCAATCTTCTTATTAATATTTTTTCTAGCCTTGTGTGACATTTGAAATGAATAAGTCTTTCCTTGCTATAAATCCTGTGCTACCTGAAATTATTAAATAATTAGATGCACAAATACAGGATTATCAATACACTAAACCCCAAGAAAAGCCAGCTGTCACATGTTGTTGTTGATTTTCTTCAAGTCAAGCATGACTCACAGTGACCCCATGAACAAAAGGCCTGAAGACTTTCTATAACCATCGACATTTATCAAAGTTCATAGAGTTTCCGGAGGCATGTTGTTTAGGAAGTGGATAAGTGCATTCCAATTCGTGGTGACTCTTATGTGTCAGAACTGTGCTCCGTCGGATTTTCAGTGGCTTATTTTGCAGAGGTAAATCATCAGTCCTTTCTTCTGAGGAGCCTCTCAATAAACTTGAACCTCCAGTTTCTCCCTTAATGGCCAAATCATTTGTACCACCAGGACATCTATTGTTGTTTTTGCTTTTGATTGCTGTCGAGTCGAGCACAACTCATAGTGACTCTATGAACAAAAGGCCTAATGCCTTTCCGCAACTAAGACATCTATACCAAGGTAAAAATCCAACCCCAAAGAATAATAATCATGCAAATAAAAGGAGTTGTTGACATATTGTGTGGCTCACTGTATATCACCTTGCCTAATGCTCACACTAGGCCTGTGAGAGAAGCTCTTCATGGAAACTGGCCCAGATAACATGCCGAAGACCACAGAGCTAGCATGTGACAATGTTGGCTTTCAGACACTGACAGTGACTCCAGGGTCCACATTCTGAACCACGGAGTCATCTTAATGCAGAGAAACATAAATGCTTGTGCAATCTGGTTATGTTAGTGTTTTTTAAAAAAAATAAATTACCAGCAAGTCAATTGCAACTGCTGGTGACCCTCGTGGTTTTGAAGGTTGTAAATCTTGATAGGAGGAGACCGTCTATTTCCCATGGTGCAACTGATAGATTTGAACCACCAACCTTTCAGTTAGCAGCTTAACAATGAACACTGCACCATCAGGGTTCCTCTGTCAGTGTTGGTTAATGTCTTTCTCTTGTGTTTCAGATTAGAAGTGGTGCTACTTAATACTATTTGCATTAAAGGAAAAAGAACAGCCGGAATTGGCTGAGCTTTTCCTATATAACAAGTTGGCACATAAAGCCTTAAACATCTGCTAAGCAAGAAGCTGTGCTCCCTCCCAAAGGCAGGCAGTTCAATCAGAATCCACCAGCTGTTCTCAGGGAGAAAGCTGAGCACACTCCTTCCTGTTGTTTACAGCCTCAGAAAACCCACCGGATGGTCAGCTTAGTGGATTCCAATGACTGCAATGAGTTTTGAGTTAAGCATTAGCTCTATTAATCTTTAGCACATCCTGGAGAAGAGGTACTCTCACCGTTTTTTTTTTAGATGGGGAAATTGAAAAATGGATACCTCACCTCATGACTTTTCTGTTCAGTAAGTAAGTGATGGAATTAGAATTCAAAACTATTCTGGGGAGAAGGGCTGAGAGCCCAGCGCGAGAGTGAGAGTGACTGGAGGGCTCAGCGTGAGAGTGACGGGCTGGCCCCTCTCTCCTCAGGCTCCCTGCTTCTCCCCTCCCCACCCCAGCCTGAGAATGGCCTCTAGAGAGTGTGAGAAGAGAATCACACGGACTTTTCCCTGAAAAGCAAACCAGACAGTCCAATAAATGGCTCTTTTATTTAAAAAAAAAAAAAGAATTCAAAACTAGAGAGAATGAGTCTAGAATGTACCATACAAACACACACATATTTAACCACTGACTGTAAATCTCTAAGAAACTCAAAAACCTCAACTCATTGCAGATGAGTCAGAAGTGACCTAGAGCTCGCCCCCCAGCAGGTTTTCTGGAGAGTGTAAATTGCCAGAGTGAGACTGGTCATCTCTATATGGGAGAGCCGCTGGTGGATTCAAACCTCCAAAGAGACACCACATTTGATTTCGCATAATTCCCTGCAGACCACACCACGGGAGCTCCCTCCACGAAAGTCAAGAATATCTATTATCAAAGAATGCCAAGCCACTCTTAAAATAGTGTTAGGAGAAGGGGAGAAATCCTGTGAGCCAGACCTCTCCTCAGGAAGAAAGGACAGAAACTGAACAGGGAAATGAGAACACATTTGGCAGAAAGAGGAGAAAATGTGTGAGGCTGAGTGTTCAATGCAGCAGATAGAGATGAAGCTATTTTCCTGAGAATCCAATAAATATTTGGATTTCATGTTTTGCAATACCATGTGTGGTAATTATCCATTTGGTTTTGCTTTTATTTCCACTTAAAAAAGATTGCCATGACCACACAGCGAGTTTTTAGGGCATGAAATGGAAAGGCAAAACTCAAAAAAATCTCACATGAGTGCATATGTGTTAAAAACAATCAGAATTCAGTGAAAACTGAACATAAGGTTTATCCAGAGTAGTCATTCTGTTTGCACATAGGGAGGCCATCGTGACTCCAGAAAAAAGCAAATGACTTAGAGAAGTTAGGTGCAGTGAGGCTTATAACGGGAGGAGCAGGGAGAACTAAAAAAGATCATTCACTGACTAATCTTAACATGAATAATTTAACCTACTCCCTTTACTGAGATTGATTGGTATCAAGACACAAAATTATCTGGGGCCCTCCACCTCGCGATATTTTAATTTTTTTTTAATTCAGCAAGTCAAGTTTCTGCTTTCAAACAGGAAAGAAAAGATTTACAATTTTTGTTGACCCTCAGCTTTGCTGACCAAACGTGGTGTCCTCCGCAGACTGATAAGACTCCTCACGTCCAAACCATGTGAGACAAAAATCTAACTGCCCTCGTTTCTAAGGAACACCCTGACTGCCCTTCCTCCATGAGGATTTGTTTGTTCTGTTGGTTGTTGTTGTTGTGTGCTGTCAAGTCGGAACCAACCCCTCGCTGACCCTCCAGCAGGTTTTCAGAGGCAGTAAATCTCATGAGTCTTCACTCATTAGTGTTCAAGGCCTCAAACCTGTTCCTGAGATGGTTCTGAAATTCAGGTAGGATGAACTCAAGGTCATATTTTGGTTCCCGTGAATTCGGTTTCATTTTCCTCAGCTTCAGCTTGAACTTGCATATGAGTAGCTGGTGGTCTGTTCCACAATCAGCTCCTGGCCTTGTTTTCACAGCTGATATTGAGCTTCTCCAGCGGTTCCTTCCACAGATGTAATCGATCTGATTCCTATGCATACCATCAGGTGAAATCCATGTGTATAACCTGCGTTTATGTTTCTTATAAAACGTATTTGCAATGAATAGGTCACTAATTGTGCAAAATTCAATTATTCTATCTCCAACTTACTTTCTCTCACCAAGTCCATGTTTTCCAACTACTGATTCTTCTTCTCTGTTCCCAACTTTTGCATTGCAGTCACCCATTATTATCAAAGCATCCTGATTGCATGTTCGATCAATCTCCGACTGTAAAAGTTGGTAGAAATCATCTATTTCTTCTTCTTTGGCTCTGGTTGTTGGTGCATATATCTGAATGATAGTGGTATTCACTGGACTTCCTTGTAAGAATATGGATATTATCCTGTCACTCACAATGTTGTAGTTCAAGATGGATCTAGAAATTACTTTTTTAACTATGAAAGCAACTCCATTTTTCCTTGCCTTTTCATCTCCGGAGTAATATATCATATGATCATTTGACTTAAAATGTCCCATGCCATTACATCTCATCTCTCCAATGCCTAGTATGTCAATATTTATGCTTTCCATTTCTTTCCTAACAATGTCTAATTTTCCTACATTCATGGTTCTCACATTCCATGTTCCAATCACTAGTGTCTGTTTATAACTGGTTCCTCTTCCTTTGTATTTCCATACTTGAAAGTTCTACCTCGTTGCCCTCTCTGTTAGTCTGTTCTGTTGTACATAGGGTTTTCAGAGGCCTGCTACTTCGGAAGTGGATGGCCAGTCCTTCTTCCTAGTCTGTGTCAATCTGAATGTTCAGATTTAGAGGAGTATCTGACAGACAAGCAATTTATAGAACAGTGAATGATAAATCCCTCATTGTGGAGTTAACCATTAGTTACAATGTCCCTGCCCCCAGTAGTTGACCCCTTATTTTCCACCTCCACCCTCCACCAGAATACCCCTTCACTTCTACTGAATCCCTTCAGCATTTATCTTCCATTGTCCAATCCTTAATCTGAGAGCTTGTATCTGAAGTTTTCTTGGCTTCTGCGATTCCGAACAAGCTGCTGACTGAGGTAATTGGGATGAGTGTGTTGGAGACAGTGCGATTGGCACAGGATAGAGCAGGGTTTAGGGCTGTTGTATATAGGGTCGTTATGAGTCGCAGGCGACTCGACGGCACATAACAACAACAACAACAAATCTTATGGGAAGAGACTGGCTATCCTTCTTCTGGCTAAGTAAGTGTGCATTCCAACCACGTGCCTTTGGTATTGTAGTACAGTATCTTACCACTTGAGGCCACTAGAGCGTAGTCTATGATATTTCTATAATCACCAACACCATGGTTCAAAGGCATCAATTCTTTTTTGGTCTTTCTTATTCATTGTCCAACTTTCACATGTATATGAATGATTGAAAAATCCATGGCTTCAGTTGGGTATATCTTATTTAGTACTAAAAAAAATCACTTTAAAGAGACTTTCTGCATTAGATTGGCTCAATGCAATATGTTGTTTGATTTCTTGACTGCTCCTTCCATGGGTCTTGATGGTGAAGGCAAATAGAATGAAATCTTTGCTACTGTCAGGGTTTTCCAATTTATTATGAATCCCCATTCTTCACAATGTTAATCATTATTTATTATGATCTACAGTTCCACGCCTTTGCACAGGCAAGAAAACACAAGTTAACATCTTCCTGGCATTCTTGCTCTCAGCCAAGATCTAGCTGCATCAGCAATTTCTACATCTTCTGATTCTGACTTCAAATTTTATATGAAGAGGATTGAGGCATGAATTTGGAGGAAGACTCATTAACAACCTACAATATGCAGATGACACAACCTTGCTTGCTGAAATGGAATAAAACCTAAAGCATTTGCTGGCTGCAGAAGGTCAAGGACTATAGTCTTCAATATGGATTGATGCACAACATCAAGAAGACAAAGATTCTCCACCCAAAGGTAATAAAGAAGGTCAGAATTGCTTCCACTGTGGAAAGCTGGGCCACTTCAGTAGACAGTGTCACAGATGAAAGCCACAGATAGGCAAGGGAGTAGACAGGAAGCTCCAACTTGCTTTAAGTGTGGATCTGAAGGACACTTGGCCAAGGGTGGCCCACATCAGGTCCTCGTGGCTGACAGGACTGACAGGCCCCAGCTCCCAGCTAGAAACAAAGGAGGACGCTTCAACGATTTAGATCCTCCCAGAAGAGCTGTGGGTGAACATTAACATTACTGGTAAGTATATTCGTTTTCTCCTGGACACAAGAGCCTACTATTTGGTCCTAAAAGCCTTCTGAGGTCCCAACTCTTCTCACTATTTCTTAGTTGTTGGAATTGACAGAAAACCTCATAAGCAGTTCCTTACTTCATCTCTGCCTTGCATGCAGACGTCAGTTCTAAAACAACCCAGTGGTATATGGAATTTGCTCCAGGACTTAAGAATAATAAATGACATAGGTGAGAAGACAAAGATTCTCACCACTGTGCCGATTCGCAGCACCATGACAGATGGAGAAGAGATTGAGGTTGTTCACAATTACAGCTTGTTCGGATCCACAATCAACACTCTTAACACAAGCAGTCAGGAAATCAAAAGATGAATTGCATTGGGGAAAATCTGCTGTCATGGTCCTCTCCACAGTGCTGAAAAGCTACAATGTCAGTCTAGAGACAAAGGTGTTCCTAATCTAGGCCACAGTCTTCTCAATTACTTGTTATGCTTCAGAGAGTTAGACAATGACTGACAATGACAGAAGAAGAATAGATGCCTTGGAGTTGTGGTGCTGGAGAAGAGTCTCAAACATACCATAGACTGCCAAGGAAACAAATCAGTCTGTCTTGGAGAAGATGCAACGAAGTCTCTCCTTGGAGGCTAGGATTTTGAAGCTCCATCTCACATACATTGGGCACATAGCCAGGAGAGACTGGTTCTTGGAGAAGAATCATGCTCAGAAGGGTGGAGGGACAGTGCAGGAGAGGAAGACCCTGTATGAGATGGATTGATACGGTATCTAGGGCAATGAGGGTTGGTGTGTCAGAATTAATGAGACTGACTCAGGAGAGGGAAGGATTCAGAGCTGCTGTACATAGGGTCGCTGTACATTGCAAGCAACTCAACAGCACATAACAACAAAAACATACTATATTGGTTGTTTTTTATTTAAGCCTCATGTTAGAGTCAACAAGACCTCACGGAGGGCCTTTGTATTTAAAAGTCGGTTGTTATTATATTTTGGAGGAACATTCTTCTAAATGGTACAGTACTCTTCTGTCAATATGCTGCACTGAGGTAACCTGGGGTTGCTGTGATGCTGAACCTTGTGCCACTGGGGTGTCAAAGGCCATAATGGTTACTCATGATGGACAGTATTTGGTGCAGCTCCCAGTTTAAGACTGTTTTGGAAGCAGAAGTGGCATCCACTTCCTAAAAAACATGCCTCTGGAAACTCTATGAACTGATAAATGACAATAGTTATAGAAAGGCTTCAGGCTTGTTGTTCATAGGATCACTATGAGTTGTGCTCGACTGGACGGCAATCAACAACATTTACTACCACTAAGCTTCCTCTTGATTAAAAGTTACCTGTTGATTGCCTATCACTTACCACACTAAGCTCTGGTAGCTTAGTGGTAAAGAACTGTACTGCCAAAGCAAAGGTACATGGTTCAATTCCTGAAACATGGCCAGTCTCCTTGCATGTGATTTACTGCCTCTGAAAATCTCCTGGAGGGTCAACCATGAATCAGTTCTGACTCAACGGTATATAGCTACAACAACATTGATGTACTACTTTAGCTGAGTTTTAATTATCTTCAACAAAGTATTACTTGTGTGTGATAATAAAGTGGAATCTACTTCCCAAACAACATGCCTCTGGAAACTCTATAAACTTTGGTAAATGTTGATAGTTGTAGAGGGACTTCAGGCCATTTGTTCATAGGGTCTCTATGAGTCATGCTCAACTTGAAGGCAATCAACAAAACAACAATTATATCATCTTTATTTGGAACGGATACAAATATGGATCTTTTCCAGTCAGTGTCCAAGAATTTGTCTTCCAGTTGTCTCCCATCGCTGCTCCCAGGCTTTCAGTGCAGCTTGCACTTCTCTCTAGAGCAGTTCTTGTGGTTCTTGCTCATCTGCCTGAAGGCCACTTCTTGAAATGCCTCGGCGTTGACCAATTCTTTTTGGTACAGTGACTCTGTGTCTTCTGTCTTTTCTTGATGCTTCATGTGTCAATTTCCATTAAGTCTTAACTTCTTGATGCAAGAAGTTTACAATGAGAATATACCCAAGTCCATTTCCTCACCAATCCATTGATCAATCATACAACAAACTAGCAACTATAACAAACTTAGGATGGTATCTACAATGAAAGCCCAGGATTAGCCATTAATGCAGACTAAAACTGTTGTGCATCGGGTCACTATGAGTCACAAGCGACTCGACGGCACATAACAACAACAACAAAAGTATTTAATGAGTTGTTGTTGGTTGCCATCCAGTCGAGGACTGCTCATAATGCCTTTCCGTAACTACTGTCGTTTCTCCAAGTTCATAGAGTTTCCAGACGAGTGTGATTTAGGAAGTGGATGTCACTCCTGCTTCCAAACCTGTTTTACAACTGGGAGCTCCACCAAACACTGTCCACATTGGGAAACCATTATGTTATTTGATACACCAATAGCATAAGGTTCAGTTTCATAGCAAACCCACGTTACTTCATACAGCACATTGACAGAGTGATGTACAAAGTGGAAAAATGTTTCTCCAGATAAAACAACACTAGTCTTATTTAGCAGTGGTTAAGTGTCATAAAGTCAAATAAGACTTAAAGCAACCCTTGCACAAAAGATCTGAACTCTGTTCTATATCTAACATCATTTCTCTATGTTTATAGAGTTTATAAAGTTTCCAGAGGCATCTAGTGGACATTCATTTTCTGCATAGATGGAAAACTCTTACAATTAGACCATTTAAAGGACAAACAATGGATCCAAAAAGAGAGAGAATGAATAAACCAGTAAGTGAAGATTGGTATTAGATATTGCACCTCTAAACACTGTGTGTCAGGAAGAGGGGAGCAGAAATGGGTCCAATATGATATCTTTGTTTCTGACCTGTGAGCTTTGTACCAACTGACAGCCACAGATGTAATTACAGTAAATTTAATACAGCAGATCCATGTCACAGGTCGAGAATGGGGCACTAATCCAGTATTCTAGTTGTCCGTTGATGCAGAACAAACTACCCCAAACTTTGTCGTTTAAAACAACCATTTTCATGGACACCCATGTTTATCACAGTTTTGTTCACAATAGCAAAGAGTGGGAAACAACCTAAGTGACCATCAACAAATGAATGGATAGAGAAGCTGTGGTATATTCACACAATGTAATACTATGCAGCATTGAAAAACAAGGAACTCATGAAATATTATTCAAAATGGGTAACCCTGGAGGAAATTATGATGAATGAAATATCTCGGTCACAAAAGGACAAATACTGTATAGTGCCACTGTTGCAAAATGGGACTGACATAGGTGTTGGGGAAGACTGAGAAAAACGGGATAAATTATGTATATTGCATTGAAACAGATGAGGGAGAGAACTGTTTAAAAGGGACATATGATTAGGTATTATTGTCATGATATGTGTCCAGAACAAAGGCTGCATATTGGAGTGGACTTGGGGGGAGGGATTGTATAACATTGAAAAAATTTTTCTTTTACTTTTCAAAGAGAAGAGTGAACTTGGGGTGGGAAGAGGTTGGGCAGGGAGAAAAGTGCAACAGTGAATGAATGGAAATCTAAAATCTCTGTACATTTTCATTAAAATTAATAATAACAATTAAAAAAATGTTTAAAAAAATCTAAAAACAACCATTTTCAGAGAGCTCTGGTGGCCTAGTGGCAAGACGCTGCACTGCAATCCCAGAGGTACGCGATTCTAATTCATCAGATGCTTTGCTGGAGGAGGGGCAATCTCCTCCTGTACCAGTCAGATCTGATTTGATGGTGTACACACACACAAAATAATAATAATTTTTTAATTAAAAAAACCACATTTTCATTACATTTCACAAACATGTAAGTCAGGAATTTGGAAGAGATACAGCCGGACAAGGTTTTTCTGGTGGTGGCATCCCCCTGGTGGCTGAGTGGTCTGAAGGGTCCAAAGCAACTTCACTCCACACCAGCTCCTTGACAGGAGCATCTGAAAGGTAGGTTCAGCTGGACCCTCTCTGTTTACGTAGTACCAAGGCTTTTCCTTTGTGACTCCAGCAGGCGAGTCCAAATCCCTGTACTCAGAAAGGCCAGACTGGAAGGAGAGAAAAGGACTCTACCTCTCTATGGGAGAAATATTAAAGAATAACATCATCATCGTCATAATACAGTTCTCTTCCATCTGCCTCAAGACATGGATGAGGTCTTATCTCACAGAGCAGAATTATATTCACCTACAAGGAGGTCTTCAACACCTTTCACCTCTATTCTTCTTCTAGATTCTTTTTAAGCCTTTGTATTCTCTGCCTCTCTCACCATCTTTCTTTTTATCTCCCAGAGGTGAAGGATGTCAAAGACCCTGTTGGAGGTAGACACAATTTGTCTTGACCGTTGAAACAATAGAATAGGAGAAAATGACAAACCTTGTACATGTCTCTGAGAAAAAGAGGCCTGGGAATCTCTCATTCATTTTCACAGCAGATATTCAGCAAGGTATGCTGCGAAGAGCCTGGCCACTCCCACTGAGCATTTTATTCCCTTAGACGTGCCTGGCCTCCACCCATCCAGACTCGGGGGCTCCAGGACCTAACTGAGTAGGTCAGGTAGGAGCAATCAGCAGAAACCCACTACGGGAGACTTTTCAAATTCCCTTAACATAGATAATTTAACAACTACTACTTGAGCAGCCCGGACAATGTGGTCATTATAAATGCTGCTTGCATGAGCAGTGATTCAGATGACAGCTTGGAAAAAGATTTGCAAAGAGCCCCCTGGAAATGGAACATGGGCAGCTCAGAGCTATGACATGTTACAAGGACAAATTCGACTGAACAAAGATCTAAGGCAACAGTGAATGACTTATTTATTCACATCCTGCTCTGCACGAACCTGGAAGAATGTGACATCTTTTAAATTGCCTTTTGTGAGCTGTGCAGCAGCCATGGTGCATGGGAAATGATAGTGAAACTTTTCAGAAGAATAGAATGGTTTACAAAGTAGAGATCTTGGGGTAGCCACGCTGATGTCACCTGGCGCTTCCAAGGAATTATGCAAACTTTGTCTCACAGACACTAAATCTGGGTGGGTGATGGAAATACCCAGAGTGAAAAACCTTGCTTTTTTCCTTTCCACCAACTGGCTTCGCAAACCTGTTTGAAGGACCAGCCCTGGTCAACCTTTCCTGTGGAAAATCTTTCATTGTGCCATCTAAGTAATTGTAATAGCATTTCAGATTTTACCCCCAGCAAAGTATTTTCCTGATATGTCAGGGGTTTGTGTTCTGATCACCATGAGAACAACTATTCAGATTCTTTTCAGCAGAGCACAGTCCAAGGGACTTTGGTGCACCCAAGGGTTCTCATGGGGTTGAGCTTTGGGGAGAAAAAATATGTGGTTAGTAGCAAAGTCTTAGACCCCTGGGGTGGTGCGATGATTAATACAAAGATTGGTAGGTTAAGCCTACCCAGACGAGCCTTGGAACAAAAACCTAGCACTCTACTTCCAAAGAAACAGCCACTGAAAAGACCCTGGGCCACATGCTGCTTCAGTCCTCCATTGGGTTCCCATGACTCAGAATCAACTTAATAGCAACTGACTATTTTGGTTTTTTTAGAACATCAAGAAAATAGGACGTAACCTCCTTTCTTTCTCTTCAACTTCATCACACTTAGTCCTAGACACTTGCACATACTCCTATCTCCACACTACTTCTAGCTACTTCTTTTTTATATGTATTTTTATCATTCATATACATTGTGTTCTTGCACGTACATTGTGTCTAACTACTTCTTGCCTAGCTACTTCTCAGCGCCTGTTTTCCATATTATCTTTTGTATGTTTACAACTCCACTCATTCCCCTTTCTCTCCATTTCCAGCTAGGACCTTGATCCAAACTACTGGCTAAACTGTCAACTTTGTAGATTTTAAATAGAAAAGCTTAGAAGAGAAGAGTCCTAGAATAGTATACACATGAACCCACAAGCTCAACATTGTGTCTTAGCTGGCAGGAGGACCCCTCAGCAGCAGAACAGAGACCACCAGGGTTCAGGATGACTTATTGATTTGGGTCATGGGAATGGATTACTATGGTGGTTTCATAACACCTTAAGAAAGTGTCCCCTTCCACAGAGCTTCTGCCAACGTAACTCAGTCTTGGAGAATCGTTACAATCTAATCATCATTAGGGTATGGCCATGTCTCCCTTCTCCCTTGTGTAGTCTGGAGACATTAACGTGATTGTGATTTCTCTCTTATGATAATGTGCGTAAGATTTTTTTAAGTGTGTTAGAACAACAAAGGGATAAATATTAGAAACAAAATAATGTCTCAGAGGTAGCACACATTCAGAAATCATAATCCCATTTTTGTGAGCAGAAAGAGAATGATTGCTGAACTCTGGTGGCCTTGAGCTGCCAATCCAAAGGCTTGCAGTTTGAATCTAACAGGTGTTCCACAGGAGGAAAAAGAGGCAGTCGCCTCGGGTGTGATGTACAGACTCTGACCACCTCCTGTAGAGTCAGCTGTGAGTTGATTCCCATTCTGTGACACAGAACAACAGTGAATTATTTGTTCTATTACAATTTATGTTTAAAAGTATTCTGTGATGCAAAGCCAGCAGGTGATCTCTCGTCACACTAAATCTGCTGCGCATGACCGGTAAGGTTTTCCTCTCAGTGGGTAAGTGCTCAGCTGTGGTCGGAACTCAGTCCACTGGGTGGAAGAAACATGACTCCGTAAGGCTGCTTTACAGCCTTGAAAACCGCACTCTCTGCTTCCTTTTACAGGGTCACTCTGACTTGGCATTGCCAATGGCATTGGATGTGGTTTGAGTTTGAGACTTGGTTATCAATGCTGAATTCTGTCAAAATCATTGAGGAAGTGATGTTGATCCTATTAGTTGTCGTCTGCTTGGGCTGATACAGGTGTAGTCCCTAGTCTGGAGGAAAGGGGAAAGAAACCAGCCCCTGTAAATTGGTGCTAAAGAATGAATTTTAAAAACACATATATCATTTGATGGTTAAAGGGAGGGGTCAATAAAGGGAATAGGAAAAATCGGTTGTGAAAAACAATGGAAATGAACTTTGTAAGTAAACCAGTATAAAATACAAATTTTATTTTTTTAAGTATATATATATCTGGGGTGAGGGATTGCATAACAATGAAAGAGTTTTTCTTTTCAAGGAGAAGAGTGAATTGGAGGGGGAGGGAGTGGGTAGGGAGAAAAATGCAACAATGAATTACTGGAAACCCTAAGTCTCTGTAAATGTTCATTAAAATACATTTAAAAAATAATACTAATAGAAGTCCTAGCCAATAAAGGGAAAAAAGTACATATATCTTCATATACAAAAATGTTTACTATTTCTACAAGCAGGAGAAGATAAAATAGATGAATGGGACCTTTTAAGAATCAAATCCCTATGCACATCCAAAACCTTCTCCAACAGGGTAAAAAGGGAAGCCACAGACTAGGAAAAAGTGTTTGGTAATGACATGTCAGATAAGGGACTTATATCTAGAATTTATAAAATACTTGAACACCACAACAAGATAAAGGTAAATAATCCAGTGGGAAAATGGGCACAGGATAGGAATAGACACTTCACCAAAGAAGACATTCAGTTGGCCAACAAGCACATAAAGAAATGTTCAAAATCCCTAGCTCTAAGAGAGAGGCAATTCAAAACAACTATGAGATATCATCTCACCCCAGTCAGAACAGCAAAATCTAACAGAACAGCAAGCAACAAATGCTGGCGAGGTTGTGGAGAAACTGGAACCCTTATTCACTGTTGGTGGGAATGTAAAATGGTGCAACCACTGTGGAAGGTGGTATGGCACTTTCTCAAAAAGTTGCAAATAGAGATACCATTTGACCCAGCAATTCCACTACTGGGAATATATCCCAAAGAGACCATAACTGACATCCAAGCAGATATATGCACACCCATGTTTATCGCAGCTCTGTTCACAATAGCAAGGAGTTGGAAACAACCCAGGTGTCCATCAACAAACGAATCAGTAGAGAAGCTGTGGTATATTCACACAATGGAATACTATGCTGCATTGAAAAACAAGGAACTCATGCAATATTATTCAAAATGGGTGAGCCTGGAGGACATTATGCTGAGTGAAATATCTCAGTCGCAAAAGGACAAATATTGCATGGTGCCACTGCTATAAAATGGGACTGATATCAGGGTAGGGGTAAGACTGAGAAAAACTGGATAAATTGTGTATACTGCACTGAAACAGATGACGGACTGAATAATTTAAAAGCGATGTATGATAGGGTTTTATGGTTATCACAAGAGTCCACAATTAAGGTTGCATAGTGGAATGTACTTGGGGTGGTGGGAGGAGTGTGGGGGGACTGTGTACCAGGGAGGGAGTCTTTCTTTTACATTTGAAAGAGAGGAGCGAACTGGGGGGCGGGGGGAGAGGGCTGGGCGGGGAGAGAAGTGCAGCAATGAATGAATGGAAATCGAAATTCTCTGTAAATGTTCATTAACATTATTAAAAAAATAAAAGAAAAGAAAAATGTTCAATATTTAAGATTTTTAAAAATCAGAATCTTGCCCACACAGTGAAATAATCAAGAATTAGAAATATTTCTATAATTTACTATAAATTGGTGCTGATTATATAGACAATCAATATAAAAGATTGTTTCTAAAGTTTAAAAGGTTATCTGTTATACTGTTTTGCAATTAGGTGTCATTGAGTCAGCTTTGACTTACAGCCACACTAAGAATAACAGATATGCACCTTGCCCCATCCTGAGCCAGCTTCGCAATCTATTGTATGCTAGAGCCCATTGTCACAGTCACTGTGTCAGTCCATCCTGTGGAGGGTCTTCCTCTCTTTCTCTGATCCTCACTTTTCCCACCATATCTTTTTCCAAGAACTGGTCCCATGAGAACATGCCCAAAGTATGTGAGATGAAGTTTCACCATCCTTGCCTCTCAAGAGTACCCTGGGTGCACTTCCTACAAGATTGGTTTGTTCTTTTGGCAGTCCTTGGGATATTCAATACTCTTTCAACACCAAAACGCCCTTCACCAAAATCTATACTAACACACCTATGTAAAATTAGTATAAATAAATAAGGACTGGAAAGATGGAGTAAAGTGTTAGTTGAGATGAATTGATTGTATGTGAATAATCTTTATAGTAATTATTATTGTGGCTCTTATGAGGTTGGTTATATAAAAAATAAAATTTTGAGAGAAAATACAAAATTCTTAAGTGATAAAATTCCGTACTAGACAGAAAAATCAGCCATTCTTGGGATTATTCAACATTCTTCAAAGTAGCCTCTAATCTTAACTCTGATGGAGGGAATACACAAGTCTGTATTATAGGAACAGGTCTAAAAGGGTTTCCTTTCCTAGGAAGATTGTGCTGTATGGTTTAATTCAACCAAAATCTCAGTCTTTTCTATCTACTTTGGTAACAAACATAAACTGCATTTTAACAATTTGTTGGTGTATTTTTTTTCTGTGATATATAGTGTGCACAAACACCTTGCTAACAGAAAGTGATGCATTTTATATTCTTTTTCTCTCCCACTGTACCCCACCCTCCTTTTTCTGCAGTTCTGCTAAGCCAATATTCTCTAGAATGAGCACAAAAACAAATCGAACAACAGCTAAACAAATCGAATAACAGCTTTTGTACATCAACATCAAGAAAGAAGACGCTTGGGAGAAGTCGGAATCCAGCGAAGAATATGGATGAGAGCACCTTGTCAAAAGAACCTCCTTAATTGAGACTGCCAGGGATGGGAGCGATTTTTCTGGAAAGAGATACCATTGTGGATTAAACACCAGCTCATTGGACACTGTCATTGAATAGGATCAGATAACATTCGTGAGAAATCACAGTCAGGAAATATTTTAAGATAGAGAAGTATAAGTGTGCTACAAGTAACAAAATATATAAGCACTGAAGTTTGTAAACTGTCCTTTTTTTAATTAAACTGAAACCAAAAGCTTTAATCTTTCAACATAAAAAAAAAAGGCAGGCAGTTCTAAATTATTCCTATCTCAATAGCCAAGGGGCTGATCAAGCATCATGTATTGAGGAAGCGTCTTAGGAAATTATTCTAAATGTTTCACTAGGAGATATGACTTTGATTCTCCATCTCTGCTGTTCGTTTATTTCACTGTGTCATTAGCTGAAACTTCTCAGTTACTGAGAGACGTAAAGCTTCAAAATTTTTACTGAGTCTGTGTTCAGTTTAATCTGTTCCTACAAGTTATTACTGAGAAAGTGTTTCTGACATATACATATTACTCCATCAAGCTGTATATTACAGGAAGTATGTCTTTACATCATAGGTTCCCAAGCAATAGAGATTTCCCTATCTTTCATGAAACAGCATCAAGGAACTTTGAAAACTATAGAAAGTTCATTTTCACCTTGGATGCTCACATGTAATATATAGGCTGCTATCAAGTAAACACTTTTTTCTAAAACTCCCTAGTATATGCATAGGAATTTAATATACTTTATTAAATAGCTCTCTAAAAATTCCCCAATTTTTTTCTCTATTTCTTTCTCATATGTGTCATTAGAAATCCACAAATTTTTTTAGAAATCCATAACTTTTATTTCCCTTGCAGACATGCTTTCATTTTTCTTTAAAAAAATCATTCCATCAAATCCATTTCTAAATGATAGTAAGTGGTACTAACAAAATAAATAATAATTTCATAGCCTTAGAGATAAATTAATATATACTTATACAGGTCAAAGAAACTTGGTAGACGTGAGTTGCCTTTTTGTCTACTAATGTTGGCTTCAGAAACACTAAAATGTTTTAAATGTTTGGCATTTGGAGGTACTTACAACTAACCAGTTATCTTCAACAATGTTTTACTCCCAGGCTTCCCCCACCATCACCCTCACCGCATATCCTGCAAAAATCCAGCAACAGAACAATACTTAATATTGAAATAGTCAAAAGCCTAAAAAAAGGAACATAAGCTTAAGATGTACATGCAGAGATAATTCATGTTCTACACCATGTTCTTTACCTGAGCAGAAAGCATGGCAGTATAGAACACCTTCAATCATAGTTTCAAGATTAAGAGCATATTAGCATATATCACTGACTTGTAAGACAGAGGATACTACAAAAGTGATAAGGGATCACAGTTGATTTCTCTTACCCTTTCTCTGTTAGGACCATGCTCTTATTTCAGCCAAATAGATCTGAAACTAGCTGCTTTTATACCCTAAACTGGATTAAGTATAATAAATGTGTGATTCAAATGAGTCAAATCAAGTCACAAAAGTGTAGATTTTCTAAAGAACCAAATTAAGGAACTGCTTATGATCTGCAACTAAAGTATCAGCCACTCTGGGAGTTATATGTTGCTTTAAGTATTAGCTGTCCTACTTCACTCAAAACACCCTACTTACTAAATTTAATTACACACAACTTTTCAAAAACTCACCTTTTATTTAAAGGGAGGTATCTCTCTACTTTATCTTCAACCAAACCAGGAGGGATTGGCTTGTTCTAATCTAGGTACAGATTCAGTAGGGAGTCAGGCATACATCAATCACTAACAGTGATGTGAACGGTTATGAACCAAAATGAAAAGTACTTCCTATTCACATACATACATCACACAAAAATGTTTTGCCATAAAACCTAAGTGTAATTTAGCATACCACAGTGCTCTGAAGATGGATCATTGATGATGTACCATTTGTACATAGATAATACACATGTAAATCACTGAATGTTACGTATAAGAAGTATGTTTTTATCTTTTTTAACAACAACAAAAAAAGTGACTCCCTTTCTCATTCTGTTCTGTTGTATTGTGTCTAAAAGTTGTGTGTAATTTTTTTAAGGTCCAGGAAATGTAAAGAAATTTGTTGGAATATCTGAATTTCTGTAAAAAAAAATAATAATAATAAAAATAAGATTTTGTTACTTAAAAGAATCTGGTGATGTGGCATCATTCAGTGCATTCTGTGTCTCTGTCTTTGTCCTGTAATTCAATGACCGGTGCATGGTGTGACTGAAACACCCCTCTTCAGAAAATCTCCTTTCTGCTGTATTCCATATTGTTTGCCAACAGCAAATATTTATTAGAAAGGCAGGACTCTCTTGCAGAAGGCATGATTAAGAGCACCAAAGGCTCTTATGGCCAAATCTAGATGTTTCTTAAGATAAATCTTCATATACTCAAGACAGTAAAATTGATAACTAGGTCCGTGTAAACACGACCTGAGAGAGCCAATCAGTTGTCCTGCCTTGACTTTGCAGATTGAAAACAGCCACCTTTCCTTCAGACATGAGCAACTTTTTGCAATAATTCAAAAGAGTAATGCAAATCTACATGGTTTTAATCCTAGATACTCCCTTGATGCTGAGCAACTCAGCCTCAGTGTGTAAAATGGAAATATAATACCCACCTCTTAATGTGGTGAGGATTTAAATTACATTGCTTTGGTTGGTGGGTAGAAGATATTCAATGAACATTCATTCTTCATATCATATAAAAGACAATGAAGAAAAATGTTAAAGACCTATAAAACAGCCTCTACCCTCAAAATACTGAAGATATAATTAGAGTGACATTTACAAAGAGAGCTTGAAAACTCAAATGCCTCTAGGAACCAGATTATTGTTGTTGCCATCAGCTCGGACCCTCCAGTGGGTTTTTAGAGGCAGCAAACCACACAGGAGAAGATTGTCCATCCTTCTTTTTCAGAGCAACTGGTGTGCATAGAATTGCAGTGCGGGTAGATTTGTAATTCATCAAAGCAAACTGAATTGGAGAAATAAGGGGAAGTAATGGCATCTGAGGAGAGCTTAAGTCCTGCCTAAGCCAATACTCAATTCTATCTATATACAAGGGAGAATAAAATAGACAAGTTGGACATTCTAAGAATCAAATCCCTATGCACATCAAAAATTTCTCCAACAGGGTAAGAGGAAAACCCACAGACTGGGGAAAATTATTTGGCAATGACATATCTGCTAAGGGATTTATATCTAAGATTAACAGAAAATGCCAGCATGTCAACAAGAAAAAGGTAAACAGCCTAATCACAAAATAAGCACAGGATATGAATAGACACTTCACCAAAGAAGACATTCAGATGGCAAACAAATACATGAGAAGAAATATTCAAAATCTCTAGCTATCAGAGAGAGGCAAATCAAAACTGTGAGATAGCATCTCACCCCAGCATCAATAGCATGGTTCACCAGGCTGGCAAACAACAAATGCTGGTCAGGTTGTGGAGAGATTGGAACTCTTATTCATTACTGATGGAAACGCAAAGTGCTACAGCCACTATGGAAAGCAGTCAGGTGCTTTATCAAAAAGTTGGAAATAGAAATAACATTGGGCCCAGAAATTCCACTACTGGAATTATAGCCTAAAAAAAGTAGAGCCACGATTCAGGTGTATGCACACCTATGTTTATTGCTGCATTATTCACAATAGCAAAGAGATGAAAGCAATCCAAATGCCCATCACCAAACGAATGGATAGAAAAATAATGGTATGTTCACACAATAGAATATATGCAGCATTGAAAACCAATGAACTCATAAAACATTACACAACATGAGTGAGCCTGATGCTGAGTGAAATATCTCAGTCACAAAAGGACAAGTATTATATAACATCACTGTTATAAAATAGGACAGACAGCAGAGGCTTGGGGAGAGAATCGGAAACGAGGGGATAGATAATGAACACTGCCTTAGAACAGATAAGGGAAAGAACTGCCCAAAAGGAATATATGATTAGGCATTATATGTATGAGAAAAATCTGGAACAAAGTGTTCATTGTGGTTGGGCTGAGGGAAGACGAAGAGGGTTAAAGAAAATGTGCAACCATGATTGGAGAAAAGACTGGGGTGGGGGGCAGTTACTAAGTCCTAGTATAATTCAGCAAATAAGGTGCGCCTGATCCAAGCCATGGTCTTCGCAATTACTTGCTATGCCTCAGAGAGCTGGACTAAGGAGGATAAAGAAGAATCAATGTCTTTGAATTATGGGGCTGGAGAAGAGTTTTGAACATACCATGAGGTGCTAAGAGAACAAAGATGTCTGTCCTGGAGAGGGTGAAACCAGGCTGCTCCTTGGAGACACCATCTCACATATTTTGGGCATGTGGCCAGAAGGGACCAGTCCTTGGAGAGCGACATCATGCTTAGGAGCATGGAGGGACAGGGCAAGAGATGAAGATCCTGGATGAGATGGATTGACTCAGTAACGAGGGTGATGGGGGTAGGTGTTTCAGAGACAATGAAATTGGCTCAGAATAGAGCAGGGTTCAAAGCTATTGTACATATGGTCGCTAAGAGTTGCAAGCAACTTGACAGCACAAAACTACAACATGCCACCAGAGATCCTTTTTTTAAAATTGTGATGCTGGTGAATAATATTGAATTTACCATGGCTGCCTAAAGAACCAATAAAACTGCCTTGGATGAAGGACAGCCAGGACACTTCTTAGAGATAACGGTGGTGAGATTTTGTCTCGTATATTTTGGACATGTTATCAGGAGAGGCCAGTCCCTAGGGAAGAAAATCCTGCTTGCAAAAGTAAAGGGTTCCTTAACGAGAAGATCCTCAATGAAATGGACTGACAGTTACTATGACAATAGGTGTAAGCTTGGCAGAAATTGTGGAGAGAGTGCAGGATTGAGCGGTTCATTCTATTTTGCATGGAAACCAACTTGACAGCACCTCACAACAACACATCAGTTGCCGTAGAGTATAGTCTGACTCAAGGTTACTGGTGTGCACATCACAGGGGTTTTGATGGCCTGGCCTTCCTCCCACAGCATCTATCTCTGAGCTAATTTGAACAGCCAGTCTTTCTGTTGACAACCAAGCATTTAGCCATTTGTGCCACCTCAATCAAGGCTTAATAGGTGCCATTTTACCAGAGGAAATTAAAACAGCAGACTCTGGTAGAAAAAATAGGATCGCTAGCCAAGGAAGTTCTCTGAAGGGGTGGCATTTATAGAAAAACTAAATTATCAGAAGGAGTAAGCCAGGTGGAAAAAGAGGGAAACATATCAGGCCGGAGAGTCACTAATAAAGAGTCTCTAAAGCAGAACTGAGCTTAATATGCCTGAAGGACCATGAGGCAGTAGGAGGATGAGGAGGAGTGTGGTCTGAGCTCCCAGCTTTGTAAACATAAACAGTTGAGTGGGTTTTAAGCAGGAAGTGATGTGATCTATGGCTACATTTTTAAGTGCTTTTACCTTCTACTTCTAGTAGTCTGAACTGTATATCCTAAAAATTCCTCCTTACACAGTACTACTAGATCCTGAATACATTACAATAAAGTTACTTTTAATACACAGATCAACCTACAAGGCAGCTCTGGTGGTGTCATCTGTAGGGGATTGTATTGTTGTTCTTGTTTACTGCCTCGAGTCACGACTCATAGCGACCCTATGAAGAAAAGGTGCCTTGAACCAAGGGGAAAAAATGGGGTCTCCGCCCATTAACGATTACATTTACAACCCCAGAAAACACGCTGGAGGTTCAGGTCTGAGTCAGTTCTGACTCTATCACAGTGACTTTTTGTTTGTTTAGTTTGCAAAAAAGAAGGGGTGGGGGCAAGTGAATTGAAAACTGAGTGTTGAATGTGAGGAATTGCTAAAAAAGCTAGGCGCTCTAGTGGCCTAGTGACAAGAGGCTGCATTTCATTTCAGCTCCTCGGCAAGAGAAAGATAGGCAATTTCCTCCCCTGCAATTAATTGCCTCTAAAAACCCACCAGCGGGTCAGCTAACCCAACTACAAAGTACACAACAACAGGGGTTGCCTGCTGGCAAATCTGTGCATCAGAGTTGTTGTTGTTGTTGTTGTTGTTGTTGTTGTTGTTGTTAAGTGTCGTTGAGTCGTTGAGTCGTAGACAACTCATAGCGACCCTGTGAAAGAAAGGCCTGAGCACTGTTCATACATAGCTTCCAGAGGCAAGCCACTTCCAAGCTTGTTTTAACCGCGAAGCTCCACCAAATACTGACCTCCATGGGTAACCATTATCACATTTGGCACATGAGTATCAGAGTGTTCAGCTTCACAGCAACCACGAGTTACCTCTGTACAGCAATGCACAAGACCAGTGCTATACCACTTAGAAAAATGTTTGAGGGGAAAAAAACAAACCACAATTTAAACCAGGCCTGAGGGCCACAGATTCAAATCATCCATCCTGGGTTTGTCTGTCGACTAGGCCAACATAGCTCTCTATATGTTGTGGTTGTTATTATTGTTAAATGCCATCGAGATATAGACGACCGATAGAGACCCTATGAACAAAAAACCTGAGCACTGTTCATAGAGTTTCCAGAGGCAAGCCATTTCGGAAGTGGATGCCACTCCTGCTTCCACGTTTGTTTTAACCATGAAGCTCCACCAAACACTGTCCAGCATGAGTAATCATTATCACATTTGGCACATCAGTGTCACAGTGTTCAGCATCACAGCAACCACGTGTTACCTCTGTACAGCAATGCACGGACCAGTGCTATACCACCTAGAAGAATCAAGGTAGGGAATAGGAAAATAAGTCTCAAGTCCTGGACAAGGTAAGGATGAGCTAAATGTGAAATTCCTACTAGAACATATGAATATGGTCACAACTCTAGGAAACAAGTGGCCCAGAAAAAAGGCGAGCAAAAGAAGCCTCGCTGGAGTGAGAGGCAATACCAGTCTCAGACTTGACATTTAACGGCTCTTCAAGCCTTTGGGAAAATGAGAGAGATAAACCAGTTTTGTCAGAAGTAGAGAAGTTTGGTAGATCAAAACTGAAGAAAATAGCACTGAAGGGTGGGGGGGGGGACGACCAAACCACTCTCCCCTCAAAGAAAACCATGCAGTAAGAGAAAGAATGTGTTATATTGAGTTTATAAGTTTAAATAGAAATGATAACATTTTGAAGTAAACAAAGGATGAAAGGCATCATTTCAAAATAAGTTTAGAAGAATAGAAGAATAAGAAAACAAAGGGAGAAAAGTACAAAAATTACTATAAAAAGCTCAGAACTAAACAATGAAGTTCTGATCCTTTAGAGAACATGAATGAATGGTAAATAGCCTGAATGAAATACGTCCATCACAAGAGGACAAATATATCTTCCCCCCAGGAGCAGCTCAGATTTTCATTAGCAGGGGATTATGTGATGCATGAGCCTTAGAAATGCAATGAAGCAGTTCCACCCTGTGTATCTCTGGTGGCCTTGTTGTTGTGTGCTATCAAGTCAGAACGGACTCATAGATGACTCTCCAGTGGGTTTTCAGAAGTAGTTAACTGCATAGCAGGCCTAGGGTGAGAACCTGCTCTGCAATCCCAAAGGCACACAGTTCAAGGCCACCGGCTACTCTGTGGGAGAAGGACGAACAATATCAATATCCTCCTGTGTGAATAACTGCCTCTGAAAACCTACCAAAGGGTCAGAGATGGGTTGGTTCTGACTCTATGGTGCACAACAACAATAACAGGACAAAGAAAGGGCAAATTTCTTGCCCATTATAAAGATTCATGTTTTCAAAGTGCAAAGTTCTGGTCTGTACTGTCACCCTCTGCAATTAAGGACTCAGCTGGTCCCCTTCACTCTGTGATGTCAGATACAGTTGACTGTGACTCACAATAAGCCTATGATTGAACTTTGCCTTTCCTGCCCTAGCCTGTGCCATCCTCATAGTGTCTGCCATGCCCAGACGCCTGCAATTCACAGAGACCTCAGGGAATCAGGACAAGAGGAACTCATGCCAACATGGTGTTCATGAAACTTGCTTTGTCTCCAACTGCTGCCGTTAGGCACCATGACTAGGACTCATAGAGACCTTATGAACAATACATGGGAACCTTCCCTATCCTGGGCCATCATCATGATCTCCGACATGCTCAAGCCCACTGTCTTAGTCACTGTGTCAATCCATCTCGTCAAGGGCCTTCCTCTCTTTCTCTGAACCTCCACCTTTCTCATCGTGATGGATTTTTTCCCCAGCATTCATTAAACTGGTGGGCCAACTTATCTGTTTACATGTTGAGTGAAAGTTTAGACCTTCATAGTTCTCTGCAGTTAATATGGGGTGGGAGGGGAGGGAATAGGGAATTAGTTCTCTGACTCCTGTTATACATAAAAATCTACTCCCAATGAATTGTGAAATGCAAAAATTTCACTCCCATCAGAAAAAATAGGGAGCCTTGTGCCTAGTGCCCAGAGGTACGTGGTTTGAATCCACCAGTTGCTCTATGGGGAGAAGGATGAGTAATCTCCTTCTGTGAGATTTGCTGCTTCTGAAAACCCACTGAAGGGTCAGCTATGAGCTGGTTTTGGTTTGACAACAAACAACAATAAGAAAACACAGACAATCTCAGAAAGGGGAAAGATTTCTTAAACACCACACATACATAACAAAAGCAATTGATCAGTTAAACTACATGATCATCAAAGGCTTCTATTTACACAAAAGTTTACACAAATTGGAGGAAGATCTCTGCAATATGTTACAGATAAAGAAAGGATATAAATTGAAAATAAAAAGAATTCTTAAAAATGAAAACTTTTGTAATAAAGGAGGTCAGAATTGCTTCCACTGTGGAAAGCTGGGCCACTTCAGTAGACAGTGTCACAGATGAGAGCCACAGATAGGCAAGGGAGTAGAGAGGAAGTTCCCACTCACTTGCTTTAAGTGTGGCTCTGAAGGACACTTGGCCAAGGTGGCACACATCAGGTCCTTGTGGCTGACAGGACTGACAGGCCCCAGGTCCCAGCTGGAAACAAAGTAGGACGTTTCAACGATTTAGATCTTCCCAGAAAAGCCATGGATGAGCATTAACATTACTGGTAAGTATATTCATTTTCTCCTGGACACAGAGCCTACTAATTGGTCCTAAAAGCCTTCTGAGGTCCCGACTCTTCTCACTATCTCTTAGTTGTTGGAATGGACGCAAAACCTCATAAGCAGTTCCTTACTTCACCTCTACCTTGCATGTGAACTTCCGAGTTGTAAAACAGCCCAGTGGTAGATGGAATTTGCTCCAGGACTTAAGAAGCATAAATGACATAGCTGAGCCTCTACATCTTGTGGTTCCTAACCTGTACACTATAACAGACAAAGTGCTAGTCTATAGGCCTTTTATTGTAAGAACCACCTTCCCTCTGTAACTTGATTTGTGCCACTACTAGAACCTCTACTCAGAATATTATTGCTTGTTAATTTTTGACTCATGTACTTTTAACTTATTAGTTAAATTTGTGTCTTCTGGGTTGCAACACCCCCATGATACATCTTCAAGGATATGAACATGTACGGCTAAGCACAATTGATAACAGTGCATCTAAATTCCAAAATCAATCTCCATAATAGTCTATGTGTTTCCTACTGCCAAAGGGGCCCTTTAGAGTAGTGAGAGAAGATCTTCACCCTGAAACCCACAGCGTCCCTTTTCAGCAGGAAGTAGCTAAGAGAATACGCCATCCACTTTTCCTTATGAATCAGGGTGAAGTCTCTCTCCGGGAGGAGTGATAGGGAATGGCAAAGGACACATTGACAAAGGAGATTAATCAGAACTGGCTTTGACAAGCACTGTGGCAAATGGACAATTAAAACAGACATTGGGGGGGGGGAGAAGAACGAACTGGGGAGGAGGGTAGAGAAAATAGTGCAACAATGAATGAATGAGAACCCAAAATCTCTGTAAATGTTCATTAAAACTAATAAAATTTAATAATAATAATAAAAAATATATGTGGCAATAAAAGCAATGGGGGAACAAAAGAAAGAAAACAAAATGAAACCTTTTATAAACCAAACTAGGGGAATAAAAACATCCCACACAGTAGAAAAATGAGGAAAAAAAAATGGGCACAGGAATTCAACAGAAGAGGAAACACAAGTGACAAACATATGAAAAGATACTTGACTTGATTAGTAATCAAGGAAATGCAAATTAAGGGTACAATGATAATATTGCCCATTTGATTAGCATAAATTAAAAGTCTGACAATACTAAGTATTGGTTGGATTGTAGAGCATTGGAATTCAAGTACAAATTGATACAAACACCTTGGAAAACAATTTGCATCATCCTATAAAACTGAATGTTCGAACATACTAAATTCCAGCAATTCTTTTCCTAAGTGTACGTCCTAAGAAGCTCTTGCATATAACACCACAACACAAGAACAAAAATACAAAATGCAAACATGAATAAACAGAGAAGAGATAAATAATTGTGGTGCATCTGCCACTCATATTTTAATTCATTGTTTTACAAGCAGTTCTAGTGGCTTATGGGTAAGGAATGTGATTTGAATGCACCAGCTGTTCCATGGAGAAAAGCTGCAATCTCCTTTCATGTGATTTACTGTGTCTGAAAAGCCTCTGGAGGGTCAGCTATCAGTCGTTCTAGGGATACGTTCCAACTCGATTGTATGGAGCAACAACAGCATTCCTCACGAAAGGGAACTCTGATGGGTATTCTGTAGACAGTTGCTCTGTTCCCTCAAAGGTCATGCCTCTCTGGTAAGTGGAATCCACCAGCAGCCACTTGAGAGAAAATTGGTCAATCTCCTATCATGCAATTTACAATTTTGTAAACCCAATGGAGAGTCAACTATTGTTCCAATTTGACTGCAATGAGAGAGAAATTCCTCAGGAAAGGAGCCCTGTTTGCAGAGTGATTAAAGCACTGGGCTAACCAAAAGGTCAACTACCTGAACCCGCCCAGCTGCTCTGCAAGAGAAAGCAGTGGTGGTCGGCTTTTGTAAAGATTTACAACCTTCGAAGCCGCTTGGGGTGGAGTTCTGCTCTGTCCTGTGGAGTCATTATGAGTCAAAAACAACACTGTGGTGACTGGGTATACTTTATGAAAGTTAATAAAAGAAATTATTATATTAGGACTACATTGTTTACTTTTTTAAAAAATGCAGAGGAATGGAGCTCTGGTGGCCTAGTGGCAAGAAGCTGCACTGCAGTCCCAGAGGTGCACGGTTCAAATCCACCAGATGCTCTGCTGAAGGAGGGACAATCTCCTCCTGTACCAGTCAGATCTGATTTGATGGTGTATACACACACACACACACACACACACAAAAAAAAATAAAATAAAATAAATTTTTTTAAATCAATTTAAAAATTGTGGTCGTGCAGATATCTTGTCATATTTTGTTCCCAGGACAAAAATTATTATCTGAAACCCTCTTATTCAGGGAATTCTCTGAAAATGTGCCTGCAAGCAAGTTACTCCCAATTTATCTTACTCACCGCTATGAAACAATGCCGTTTGAGTCACGTGTGCAATACTTTTAAGAAATAACCTTCCCTCCTTTTTTGGCCACGCTTGTGCGCAGACGCTGCGATGGGCTGTGTGATCCGTGAACAGAGGAAGGGCGCCGGCTCCGTCTTCTGCGCGCGCGTGTGAAGCACCGTAAGGGCGCCGCGCGGCTTCGTGCCGTGGACTTCACCGAGCGCCAAGGCTATGTCAAGGGCATCGTGAAGGACACCATCCACGACCCGGGCCACGGTGCCCCCCTCGCCAAGGTGGTCTTCCGCGACCCGTTCTGGTTTAATAAGCGGACAGAGCTGTTCATCGCAGCAGAGGGCATCCATACGGGCCAGTTTGTGTACTGCGGCAAGAAAGCTCAGCTCAACATCGGTAATGTGCTTCCGGTGGGCACCATGCCCGAGGGTACCATCATTTGCTGCTTGGAGGAGAAACCTGGGGACAGGGGCAAGCTGGCACGCGCCTCCGGAAACTACGCGACCGTCATTTCCCACAACCCCGAAACCAAGAAGACCCGCGTGAAGCTGCCCTCGGGCTCCAAGAAGTTCATCTCTTCAGCCAACAGAGCGGTGGTTGGTGTGATGGCTGGTGGTGGCCGCATTGACAAGCCCATCTTGAAGGCAGGCCATGCCTACCACAAGTATAAGGCAAAGAGGAACTGCTGGCCACGTGTGCGGGTGTGGCCATGAATCCAGTGGAGTATCCTTTTGGAGGTGGCAATCACCAGCACATTGAAAAGCCCTCTACCATCCGCAGAGATCCCCCGGCTGGCGGGAAAGGGGGTCTCATTGCTGCTCGTTGGACTGGGCAGCTCCGGGGAACCAAGACTGTGCAAGAGAAAGAGAACTAGGGAACTAATAAAGCCAGTTTTCCTGCCAAAAAAAAAGAGAGAGAGAGAGAGAGAGAGAAATACCTTCCCTATACATTCTCGAAGGAGTCCTGGCGGTGTAGTCCGTAGGGAGTTGTACTGTTAAAGGCTCCACCTCTCTAGCAGCTCGAATCCACTGACAGCTGCAACATGAAATGGGAAATCTCCTTTCATAAAACTTAAGTCTCCGAAACCCACTGGAGGTCAGGTATGAGTAGGTTTCAGTTCGATGGCAATGAGTGATAAAGTATTAGAAAATCAGTATCTTAAGATACATAGCAAACCTGTTTGCTGTCTGATTTCAGAACTCCGTCTTGACATTGTCTTCCCCCTCCCTGACATTTTCTTGTCAACAATCTACTGACCCAGCTGTCAGCACATATACCTTTTAACTGCATCACTTACTGCTGCATTTTGAGAAAGTTCACCCCTAACTTCTGCATATAGTTCTTTGTCTAAAGCCAGTATAAATGCCTGTGTTATGATCGTGCCTACGATCCATAGTTTTATTTGGGAAGACCATGCACTTCCAGATTCAAGTTATTCTTTAAACCTTTACTAAGCCTCTGTTTTTTACCTTGAAATCACATTTAACACAACATGATTTGTAAACTTTTACTCAAAATAAAAGAAAGAAACCACATTCAAGTTTTCTCCAGCACAAAGTGAATTAATTATTAATGGAAGAACATGGTAAGGGACAGGTAAGTAAGATGGATTGTAAGTGCTCCTGGAAACATCATGCAGATTTGGGTGGATAGAACAGATGGCTAAGGTCCACTTAAATGACCACAGAGAGGGAGGAAGACAAATCATGGAAGAATTGTTGGTTATGGGTTTTCAGAGGTTATAAATCACACCCATCCCTGTCCTGCAGAGCAGCTGGTGGATTTGAACCATTTGGCTTTGGGATTACAATGGAGTTTCTTACCACTAGACTACCAAAAGTTTAAATTGTTACAGCAAGTCCTTTGTCTACATAACCTGTTTTCATTTCCAAATATATGTCAATTATTATTTGTGGTCTTTTTCATTTTACCTCTTTGAAGTTTGGGTTTTTATTCTTCAAGCAATGGGAGACTATTGAAAGTGGGAATGTATGAAGAGTAGTTGAAACATGGAAGTGGCCAAGTTTGACTTCTACCTGCTTCATAAAGGGGAACTTTCACCAATAATAATAGCCATTGTTGTTGTTGTTGTTGTTGTTGTTGTTGTGTGCCATCAAGTCGCTTGCTACTCATGGTGACCCTATGTACAAGAGCCCTAAACCCTGCTCTATTCTGTGCCAGCCTCACTGTCTCGGATACACCTACTCCCATTACCCCAATCACTGAATCGATCCATCTCAACGAGGGGCTTCCTCTCTTGTGCTGTCCCTCCACTCCTTGCAACATGCCCAAAGTATGTCAGACAAAGCTTCAGAATCCTTGACTCCAAGGAACAACCCCGCTTCACCCTCTCCAGGACAAACCTATTTGTTCTCCTAGTAGTCCATGGTATATTCAACACTTTTCCAGCACCACAGCTCAAAGTCGTCAATTCTCTTTCTATCATCCCTAGTCCCTGTCCAGCTTTCTGATGCATAGCACACAATTGTGAAGACTATGGTCTGGATCAGGCACACCTTAGTCTCCAGCCTGACATCATTGCTCTTCAGTACTCTGGAGAGGTGCCTCACAGCTGACTTTCCCAATGCAATTTGTCTCTTGATTTCCTGGCTGCTGGTACCAAGAGTGTTGATTGTGAAAACAAGCAAACTAAAGCTTAACAATCTCAAGCTCTTCACCATCCATCCTGATGCTACCAATTGTCCCAGTGGTCAGAATCTTTGTTTTCTTGATGTTGAGCTTCAATCCATATTGAAGGCTGTAGTCCTTGATCTTCTGTAGCAAGCGCTTCAGGTCCTCCTCAGTTTCAGCAAGCAGGGTTGTGTCATCTGCTTAACGCAGGTTGTTGATGAATCTTCCTCCAAATCCTGATGCCGCATTCCTCCTCGTACATCCCAGCATCCCAGATGATCTGTTATGCACACAGATTGAAAAGTTATGGAGACAGAATACATGCCTGGCAGACACCCTTCCCAATTTTGAACCATGCAGTGTCTCCTTGCTCTGTTCTGACAACTGCCTCTTGGCCCAAGTATAGGTTTTGCATAAGTACAATCAAATGTTCTGGGATTTTTCTCAAAGTCAGCTACAGTTTGTTGTGATCCACACAGTCAAAAGCCTTTGAAGCACAGATAGACATTCCTCTGGTCCTCTCTGCTTTCTGCTAAGGTCCATCTAACCTTAGCTATAATACCCCTAGTACCTAGGTCTCTTCTAAACCAAGCCTGTACATCTGGCAGTTCTCTGTTGACATGTTGCTCCAGTCATTTTTGGATAATTTTCAGCAGAATCTTGCTTACATATGATAACAATGATACTGTTCTATAATTTATGCACTCTATCGGGTCACCTTTCTTTGGAATGGGGACAAATATTGATCTCTTCCAGTCAGCTGGCCAGGTGGCTGTCCTCCAGATTTCTTGGCACAACTTAGTGAGCACATCCAGGGCAGTCTGTTTGTTGAAATATGTCAATTGGTATGCCATCAGCTCCTAGAGCCTTGGGTTTTTTTTTTTGCCAATTCTTTCAGAGCAGCTTGAACTTTCTCCTTCATCATCACAGGCTCTTGCTCATACATTGTTTCATGACAATCTTCTGTGTCAGCTAATTCCTTCTGGTACAGTGACTGTGTATTCCTTCTATCTTCTTTAATGTTTCTTGGATCATTTAACGTTCTGCCCAAAGCATCTTTAAGTATTGCCACCCGTGGCTTGAATTTGTTTTTCAACTCCTTCACCTTAGTACCATATAAATAGCTACCTGGGCAGATATGCCACCCCATATCCTCTTGCACCTATTTCCACCAATTATTGGGTCCAATGTCCATAGCAACATGACTCACAGACTTTACTCAAAGTTATGGGATTTATTAGGGAAATAGGTTTAGGAGTGGGGAAGACAAAGAATATCACCCAATGCAAGTACAGATTTAGTCCAGCAGTCTCAAGCCAGATTAACAACAAAACACAATTTCTCAATTAGTTCAGACAGCTTCTTAGGCAATAAGTAAAAGTCTAGGTTCAGTTCACCAGCATAAATGCACCTCTGGGTTCCTCAATTAGTCCAGCAAATTTTGTCTCAGAGCATTTACAAGTCAACTTTTCCTCTGGGCCCCTTCAGTAGACAGTGTCACAGATGAGAGCCACAGATAGGCAAGGGAGTAGAGAGGAAGCTCCAACTCACTTGCTTTAAGTGTGGATCTTAAGAACACTTGGCCAAGGGTGGCTCACATCAGGTCCTCGTGGCTGACAGGACTGACAGGCCCCAGCTCCCAGCTGGAAACAAAGGACGATGCTTCAACAATTTAGATCCTCCCAGAAGAGCTGTGGGTGAGTATTAACATTACTGGTAAGTATATTTGTTTTCTCCTGGACACAAGAGCCTACTATTTGGTCCTAAAAGCCTTCTGAGGTCCCAACTCTTCTCACAACTTCTTAGTTGTTTGAATTGACTGAAAACCTCATAAGCAGTTCCTTACTTCACCTCTACCTTGCATGTGAACTTCCGAGCTGTAAAACACCCCAGTGGTAGATGGAATTTGCTCCAGGACTTAAGAACAATAAATGACATAGTTGAGCCTCTACATCTTGTGGTTTCTAACCTTTATACTATAATAAACAAAGTGCTAGTCAATAAGCCTTTTATTTTAAGGACTACCTTCCCTTTGTAACTTGATTTTTGCCACTATTAGAACCTCTACTTGGAATATTGTTGCTTTTTAATTTTTGACTCATGTACTTTTAACTTGTTAGTTAATTTTGTGTCTTCTAGGCTGCAACACTTCCATGATACATCTTCAAGGATATGAACATGTACGGCTAAGCACAATTGATAACAGTGCATCTAAATTCCAAAATCAATCTCCACAATAGTCTACGTGTTTTCTATTGCCAAAGGGGCCCTTTAGAGTAGTGAACGAAGATCTTCACCCTGAAACCTACAGCGTCCCTTTTCAGCAGGAAGTAGCTAAGAGAATACACCGTCCCCTTTGCCTTATGAATCAGGGTGAAGTCTCTCTCAGGAAGGAGTGATAGGGAATGGCAAAGGACACACTGACAAAGGAGATTAATCAGAACTGGCTTTGACAAGCCCTGTGGCAATGGGACAATTAAAACAGACTTTCAGGGGTGGAGGGAAGAGGAACAAACTGAGGGGGAGGGTAGAGAAAACAGTGCAACAATGAATGAATGGAAACCCAAAATCTCTGTAAATGTTCATTAATAAAATTTAATTTTAAAAAAAGTCAACTTTTCCTTCAATCATTCAGCAAGCAAAACTTTTGTCTATGACTCTATCTCCAGCTTTTCTCTAGTTATACCTTACCACAGTTTCTTCACACTAGTGCCACACTCTTTTCACCCTCTCTCCACTGCCATCACCATTTCTCAGCGTGGAAAGTGTTCTCTTATTTGATCCCACAGCTGTTGCTGCTTTGCTCAACCATACATCTGCAGTTAAGGTAGCTGGAGACCATACTCCCAAGGGGGAAGTCTAACACAATGACTACAAAAGTCAATTTTCAAGATTCTGATCCTGTAGACCACCTCCTCTTTGATTTTCAGGAGGATTAGATCTTCAATAGTGAGCAGAATGAAGCCATATAAAGCTAGATTCGAAGTAGAAAGGGTAACCAGAAAAAGTATTTGGGTGCCTATCACTATGAGTCAATTGAATAAAGACAAGAATTACATCTTTTAAATGAGCTTTATTCAGATACCAGTGAACGGAGAGAAAGTAATAGCATAGATAACTGGAAAACTACTTTCTGACTCTCTGAATCAAGCCATGACTTTTAAAGGGGTGGTCAAAGGGAGTTGTTGTTGTTGTTGATTGCCTTTGAGTCGAGCATGACTCAAAGTAACACTATGAACAAAAGGCTTGAAGCCCCTCTACAACTATCAACATTTATCAAAATTCATAATGTTTCCAGAGGCTTGTTATTTAGGAAGTGGATGCCACTCCTGCTTCCAAACCTGCTGTTTTTGTTGTTATGTGCCATTGAGATGCTTGTGTTGTATAGCGACCCTATGTACAACAGATCTGAACCCTTCCATGCCCTGAGCCAGTCTCACTAATTCCGACACACCAGCCCTCATTGCCCCAGTTACTGTATCACTCCATCTTGTCTAGGTCTTCCTCTCCTGTCCCTCCACCCTTCCAAGCATGATGCTCTTCTCCAAGGACCAATCTCTCCTGGCCATGTGCTTAAAGTAAGGCAGAGCTTCAAAATCCTAGCCTCCCAAGAGAGACTTGGTTTCACCCTCTCCAAGACAGAACTATTTGTTTTCTTGGCAGTCCATGGTGTGTTCAAGACTCCTCTAGCACCACAACTCGAAGGCATCTCTTCTTTTTCTGTCATCCTTAGTCATTGTCCAGCTCTCTGAAGCATAACAAGTAATTGAGACGACTATGGCCTAAATTAGGTGCACCTTTGTATCTAGACTGACATTGTTGCTCTTCAGCACTCTGCAGAGGTCCATGACAGCAGATTTTCCCAATGCAATTCATCTGTTGACTTCCTGACTGCTGGTGTTAAGAGTACTGATTGTGGATCTGAGCAAGCTGTAATTGCTAACAACCTCAATCTCGTCTCCATCTATTATGGTGCTGCCAATTGGTCCAGTGGTGAGAATTTTTGTCTTCTTGATGTTGAGCTTCAATCCATACTGAAGACTACAGTCCTAGACCTTTCGCAGCAAGTGCTTCAGGTCTTTTCCGGTTTCAGCAAGCAAGGTTGTGTCATCTGCATATCATAGGTTGTTAATGAGTCTTCCTCCAATCTTGATGCAACACTCCTTCTCATAAAGCCCTGCTTCCCAAATGATTTCTTCTGCATACAGATTGAAAAGGTATGAGGAAAGGATGCATCCCTGGCACACTCCTTCCTGATTTTAAACCGTGCAGTGTTTCCTTGCTCTGTTCTGAGGACTTGTTCTTGGTCCAAGTATAGGTTTCATATAAACACGATCAAGTGTTCTGAGATCACCATTTTCCTCGAGGTTCCCCACAATTTATTGTGATCCACACAGTCAAACGTTTTTGCATAGTCAATGAAACATAAATAGACATTCTTCTGGTACACTCTGCTTTCTGCCAAGATCCATCTGACATTGACAGTAATTTCCCTAGTGCCACAACCTCTTCTAAACCCAACTTGTATTTCTGGTAGTTCTCTGTCAATGTACTGTTCAAGTCTTTTCTGGATAATCTTTAGCTGGATTTTGCAAGCGTGTGATATTAGTGATATTATTTGATAACTTCCACACTCTGTCGGGTAACCTTTTTTGGAATGAGAATAAATATAGATCTCTTCCAGTCAGTTGGCCAAATAGTTGTCCTCCAGATTTCTTGGCATAATTTGGTAAGCACATGCAGGGCAGCATCTGTTTGCTGAAATGCATCAATTGGTATTCCTTCAATTCCTGGGGAATTATTTTTTGCCAAGTCCTTCAGAACAGCCTGAGCTTTCTCCTTCATCATGACTGTCTCTTGATTAAATGTTGTTTCTTGAAATTCTTCTGTGTCAGCCAATTCTTTTTGGTACAATGATTCTGTATACTCCTTCCATCTTCTAAAGCTTCCAGAATCATTCAATATTCTGCCCATAGCATCCTTAAGCATTGCAACTCATGGCTTGAATTTATTCTTTAGTTCTTTCAGCTTAAGCAATGCTGAGCGAGTTCTGCCCTTTTGATTTTCTGACTCCTGCTCCTTGCACATTTCATTATAATATTTAGCCTTGTTGTCCGAAGGGGCTCTTTGAAATCTTCTATTCAGCTCCTTAACTTCTTGATTTCTTCCCTTTGCTTTGGCTTCTTGGTGCTCTAGTGCAATGTTCAGAGTATCTTCTGACATCCATTTTGGTCTTTTCTTCTCCTTCCTTCTTTGTAATGACTTTTTGCATTCTTCATAAACGATATTCTTGATATCTTCCCACAGCTTATCTGATCTTCGTTCATCAGTGTTTAAGGCCTCAAATCTACTCCTGAGTTGGTTTTTTAATTCATGGGAGATAGACTCAAAGTCAAATTTTGATTCCTGTGGATATGACTTAACCTTCTTTAGTTTTAATTTGAACTTGCAAATGAGCAGCTGATGGTCTGTTCCACAGTCAGCACCTGGCCTAGATTTTACTGCTGATATTGAACTTCTCTAATGGTTCCTTCCACAGATGTAATCAGTCTGATTCCTGCGCATCCCATCAAATGAATCCATCTGTATAGCCTGAGTTTATGTTTCTTATAAAAAATATTTGCTATGGATAAATCATTGATTGTACAGAATTCTATCATTTTATCCCCATCCTCATTTCTGTCATCAAGTCTGTATTTTCCAACTGTAATGGGAAAGCATATCAGGAAAGTCAAGGAGGGAAGTGTCCAAGGATCTGATAAGGTAATTTGTTCTGTGATGTCTTTTCTCATGATGGCTGTCAGATGTCCTGTATTTGAAATTTGAGTTAAGTACTACTCTGGCTTCTTTGCTGACGATGCGTTCTTCAAGTAATTTTCTCCAATTTCAATGTCAGGGTGACTTGATTTCAAATCCTTAGTTCCTGGAATAACGGTCTCTCAGCTAATCAATTCAGTTAGAGGACCTTACATAGACAACTTTTACTGTAGTCCTACACTTATAAACTACAGCTGAGCTCATGCTGCTCTCAAAAATATTGTTAGGTGTATTTTCTAGTAATGGAAATGAAATCTAAAGTGAAGACTTCTTGAATACGTGGGAGAGGGGTAAAGAAAGGTGATGCCTAGATTTCCAGTCTCCAGTCATTATTAGAAGATTTGGGGTGAGAGGAGTAACAATCATTTATTGAAATGGATGCAGGGACAATGGGGCTGAATAGGTTGACATGATAAAAACATTAGTAGTCAATATTTATGTAGTTTACAGGTACTTTCATATTCTTTGTCCCATTTGAACCTCATACAATCTCTGAACTGTTGTTGTTGCTGGGTGTCATCAGAGTTGATTACGACTCATAGCAACCCTCTGAACAACAGATCTGAACCCTGTCCTATCCTGCATTAGCCTCACAGTCTCTAACACTCTTGAGCCTATTGCTGCAGTCTGTGTCAGTCCACATGGTTGGGGATCTTCCTCTCTGTTGCTGTCCCTCTACCTTTCCAAGCATGCTGTCCATCTCCAATGAATAGCCTCTCCTAGCAACATGCCCAAAGTATATGAGATGAAGTTTTATCATCTTTGCCTCCAAGAAGCATGCTGGCGGCACCATCTCCGAGACATATCCATTTGTTCTTTTTTGCCCATTTTACAAATGAAGAGTCTGAGGCTCAGAAGAACAAAATTCATTTCCCATAAGGTGCAAGAAATGCCTTGACCCAGATGTCTGACGCTTTGCTTTGACACTGACTTTCAGATACATTTGACTCTTGGTGGAGATGTGTTCATATGGTGTCTAGTGTGGAAAAGCCACCTTGAATCTTTATGTAGTTGCCTTTCAAAAGTCACGTCCCAAAAATAAAATAAAATTTAAAAAGTCATGTCCCCAAACTTCAGGAGAGATTAAATGCATTCCATTTCTTCAATACAGATTTCTTGTGATCCTTTAAAAGATCATATATGACATCTAGAGGAAAAATTGGAAAGAAGAAGTAATCCATTTCAAAGCTCATTTGCTATTTTGAGAATATTTAGGACCCAGGGGCAAGTATACAGCTTCCTCTGAAATAAAATATTAATTCTCTAATCCAGGCAAGATGCCAGTTATATCACTAAATTTTGTAGGAAGAGAGCCAAACTTTGGAGAATTGAAATGAGTGAAAGCATTTATCTACTCTCTCAATGCCTAAGGCTCACACTATGCAACAGAAAGCTAGAAATTCCCTCATGAAAGGTGAGGTCTATCCATTACCTCAGATGTCAAACCAATCTGTGGGTCAGATCTTCCTTCTGAAATTATTTAGGTCCTAACTGCAAACAACTTTCCCAAAGACTAAATCAGAAGCTAGGTTTGCAATTATGAGCTAAAGACTGATTATTAGCAAAACCAAGTTGAGTAGCCAAAAGAATACTGGCAGTATGTGCATGTAAAATTAACTTGCTGATTTTAAAAAATGCAATGAAGCAACAATTTCTCAAACTTTGGAAAGGCTTTTCCTTGGTCAAAACTTTTACACTTTGCAGTTCTTCCATTTTAACAAAGACTATGAGTCTTCTTTCAGGCGATTAAAATTCTATCTGAATTAAATACACTTCCCCTGATCAATTAAAAAGTTATGGTTCTTTATTAGAGCTTAATTTACTACATTGTCACTAAATGTAAGTGGATTCTTTTTAAAAATTGATTTGTACTGCCATCTGGTGGTAGATTTATTATCAATAGCAACACTTCGGCATTTTTGTAGGGCCCTTAGTAGGTAGAGAATTGTGCTGCCAATCTCAAATCTACCAGCTGCTCCATGGGAGAAGGATGGCCAATCTCCTCTGGTGTGATGTACAGCCTCTGACCTTCTGGAGGGGTCAGCTATGAGTTGGCTCCAACTTGATAAGAAAGAGAATTGCTTACTTTGCCTCAAGGACCACATGTTATTATTGTCGTTGTTTGCCACCATGTCAGAACCAACTCACAGCTGACCCTGCAGCGGATTTTCAGAAATGACTACTCACACAGGAAGGGACTGCTATCCTTCTCCCAGGGAGCAGCTGGTGGATTCGAACCATTGGGATTGCAGTACAGACCACCACCAGGCCACCAGAGGGTTTATATTTGTAAATACATAGAAAGGGCCAGTTTCTGTACACAACATAAAGGTACTTTCCTATGCCTTATTGGAATAAAAAAATTAAGCCTAAATAAGGAATTCGTAAGCATAAAAATGGAACAAAATTTTAAGCATTAATATGGAAGAGATCCTCTTAAGCCACTGAAGTTGTTGAGTATTACCTGGAACTTTAGTTTTTAGAGCAAAACATCACACAAATAATCTTTCTCCCATTGTTGTTGTTGTTATTAGGTGCCATCAACTCATAGCGGCCCTATGACCCATCCTATCCTGTGCCATCTTCACACTTCCTGACACACTTGAGCCCACTGTGGCAGTCACCATGTCAGTCCACCTGGTCAAGGGTCTTCCTCATCTTCACTGACCCTCCACCCTTCCAAGCATTATGTCCTTCTCCAAGGAATAGCCCCTCCTAGCAACATGCCCGAATTATGTGAGGTGAAGCCTCATTCTCCTTGCCTCCAAAGAGCACTCTGGCTGCACCCTCTCTGAGACATATTTGTTCTTTCAGCTGTTGATGAAATGTTCAACACTCTTCTCCAACACCACAGTTCAAAGGCATCAATTCTTCTGTCATCCCTATTCATTGTCCAGCTTTCAGATAACTAGCAAGTGATTGGAAAGACCATGGCCTAAATCAGATGCACCTTAGTCCTCAAACTGACATGACCCCTCAGTCATTTGGAGAGGTCCATAATCTCACCAAAGGTTTTAATGCAGACTTCCCAGCGCAGTATATCTCCTTATTTCCTGATTACTGGTACCAAGGGTGTTAATTGTGGATCCAAGTAAGATGAAGTTGTTGACAGTTTCAATCTCTTCTCCATCCATCATCATGTTGCCTATCAGTCCAGTGGTAAGAATATTTGGTTTGTGTGTTTTTTTTCATATTTGGGGTTTTTAACATTGAGATGCAATCTATATTAAAAGCTGCATTCCCTGATCTTCTGCAACAAGAGCTTCAAGTCCTCACTTTCAGCAAGCAAGGTTGTGTCATCTTCATAATGCAGGTTATTGATGAGTCTCCCTCCGATCCTGATACTTGTTAGATACCCTCAAGTAAACTCTAACTTACCAGCAGATCAAAACCTTTCTGTACAAACAACAGCCATTCTCTGCATAGACCACTCAGTGCAGTCATCTTGTAGAGTCGTCTTCTCTTTCTCTGACCTTCCACTTTTTCAAGCAAGATGTTCTCATTCAAGGACTAGTTCTTCCTGGACTGATAGATCTTGTCTTGGCTGACTAATCTAATGGGCATTGTGTTTGTAAAGAAAGAGTTTTGTCTAAGTTAAACATACAATTTTATGTAAAAATTAAACTGAAAAGGAAGATGCTGTCTGGGTTCTAATACTAACTTAGAACTTGCAATCTGTGTGCAAGGCATCCTCATGATTCAGTTTCCACATCTGCAAAACAAAAATAATAATCAGGATGAAGTAAATGAGAATGATCCAGAGTGAAAAACAATGTATATGAACTTTGTAAATAAGCCAGCATAAAATAATAATAATTAATAATAGTAATAATAAAACCTCTCTCATTCAATAGTTTAAAAGAAACTATATTTAGTACAGGAAATAAACAAGTTGCCATGAGTTCCCTCTTATTCGTGGCAACTTTACATACTTCCAAGTAGAACTGTGCTCCACAAGGTTTTCAATGACTGATTTTCCAGAAGTCGATTTCCAGAACTTTCTTTCAAGGTACTCTGCGTGGACTTGAATGCCCAACATTTTGGTCAGTAACAGAACACCTTAGCTATATGTGCCATCCAGGGACTTCTGCATAGAGATTGTTGTTGTCGTTGGATGTGTCAAGTCTACTATAACTCAGAGCAAACCTATGAACAACCGACGTGAATCTTTCCTTATCCTGAACTGCCCTCACCACCTCTAACATGCTCCGGCCCATTGTTACAGTCCCTGTGTCAATCCATCTTATTGAGGATCTTCCTCCCTTTTTCCAACCCTCAACACTTCCCAGATTGATGTCCTTTTCCAAGGACTGGCCCCTCCTGGCAACATGCCCAAAGTATGTGAGATGGAAGTTTCACCATCCCTGTCTCTAAACAGTATCCTGATGGGACTTTCCCCAAGTCAAAAATGTTCATTCTTTTGGCAGTCCATGAGATGTTCTGTACTCTTCTCAACACCACACTTAAAACACATCAATTCTTCTGTCATCCTTATTCACTGTCGAACTTTCAGAAACACAGCAAGCAATTGAAAATACCTCAACTTGGATCAGGTGCACCTTAGTCTTTGAAATGGACATCCTTGCTCTTTAGCACTTTGGAGAATAAATCCTTGACAGCAGATTTTCCCAAAGCATGTCTTTTGATTTCTTGCTGCTGTCCCATGGATGTTGATTGTAAATGTTGATAGAAACAAAGACTCATTCATTATAATGGTAGATCACAGTGACCTTCCTCTGTAAAGCCCACGGAGGGGGATTAGCAGGGCTGCCACTTGGCCATTCCCTTGACAAGTGGGTCTTTAGACACAATGGAGCCCCAAGATCAGCTTTCTGGATACCAGGGCAAGAATATTATTCCACAGAAATAGACTTTCAGATGCCACGTAAAAGTTGATGAGAGGTACCAGATGGGCCAAAGAGATCAGAGCTCCACAGAATGCCTTGGGATGCACATCAGAGAATTGGATCAAGACCTTACACCCCATCCATCACCAGCCCCATGGAGAGAGCTATCACCCAACTCAGTGGGCTTGGAAAGCTACTGATTTTCTAAAAGAGTGATTTTTCACTTTTTTCCCCTTCCTTAAGTCCTCACATTCAGAGACTAAGATGTCCCTGAGCCAAACCACAGTATTTTCAGTTGCTTCCTGTGCTTCTGAAAGTTGGGCGATAAGTAAGAATGACAAAAGAATTGAAGCCTTTGAATTGTGAAGTTGGAGAAAACTGCATGGACTCCCACAAGAAAGAGCATTTCTGTCTTGGGGGGAGCGCCACCAGGCCGCTCCTTAGAGGCTAGGATGGCGAATGAAACTTTGTCTCACATATTTGAGGCATGTTGACAGGAGGGATCAGTCCTTAAAAAAAGATAGCAAGCTGAGAAAAGTAGAGGGTCAGAGAAAGAGAGGGATATTCCCCCCCTCCCCAAGAAGATAGTGGCACAGTGATTAAACAATGGCCTGGAGCATTTCAGAAACGGTAAGAGTGGCGCAGCATAGTACAAGGTTCGTAACTGTTGTTCATAGAGACACTGCAAGTTGTAGTCACCTTGAGGGACTCTATCAACAAATACTAGATAATTTTCTTCAAAAGGAATGGTAACTAGAAACTGAGAGTTTTGAAAAGACAAACATAGGCTGAGCCAGAGAACTGTCTATACATTCCTCTTTCCTACTCCCTTTATCCTCCCCTGCACACAGCCTTGGTGGCAGTATGCAACATGCTGGTCTACTAACTGAAAAATCAGCAGTTCAAATCCACCAGTCTCTCTGTGAGAGTAATATGAGGCGTCTCCTCTTCTAAAAGTTGTAACCTCTAAAACTTGAAGGAGGGTCCCTGTAACTCAATTGCAGTGGGTGGGAGGCATTGTAGGTTAAATGTTGGGCTGCTAACCTGATAAAGGATGATAGTTCGAACCCACGAGCCACTTTGAAGGAAAAAAGGAAGCAGTCTTCTCTTAGATTTACGGAATTGAAGGTTAACACGACTCAGTAGCAGTGGGTGGGATTCAGGTTTGCACACAAATACAAGCAGAACCACCTTTGGGCACCTGTGGTGGGCACCTAAGATTCAAGAATGTAGTTTAAAAACCACTTTGTAACTCTTACACATTGGTGGTGGGATTGTAAAATGGTGCAACTATTCTGGAAGGCAGTCTGGCACTTCCTCAAAAAGCTGAACATAGAAATTCTATACGACCCAACTATTCCACTACTTGGAATATACCTTAAGAATATGAAAACTGAGACACAAACTGAGATTTGTACACCAATGTTCACAGCAGCATTATTCACCATCACAAGAACACAGAAACGTCCAACCACAAAAACCACAAACGAATGGATTAGAAATTATAGTAAATTCACACAATGGAATACTATGCAGCACACAGGAGCAATAACATTGTAAGTTATTACCTAACTTGAGAGGGACTGGAAAGCATTATGCTGAGTGAACTAACTCAGTCCCATAAAGATAAATATTGTATAAGACCATTATTGTAGAAGGTGTATAAGGATTTAGGAGGAGTGGGAGAGGCTGGAAGCAGAGGGATGTGGATATATGGGGGGGAAGAAGTTGTACAATTTGAGGGGGGGGTGAGGGAAATTGAAAGAATTTGTTCTAATTTGTATTGGAATTTTTGTAAATAAACTAGTGGGGGGAAAGACAGTTTAAGGAGGGGAAAGGGAAAGAAAAGGAGAGGGGGTAAAATGTGCAACAATGATTAAATGACAACCTAACTTTTGAGATTGTTCACAGCTTCAGTTTGCTCAGCTCCATGGTCAACACTCTTGGCACCAGCAGCCAGGAAATAAAAAAACGTATTGCGATGAGAAAGTCTGCTGTTAGGGACCTCTCTAAAGTACTCAAAAGCAACGGTGTCTCTCTGGAGACTAAGGTCCGCCTGATACAGGCCATGGTCTTTGCAACCACTTGTTATGCATCAGAGAGTTGGACAATGACTAGGGAGGATAGGAGAATTGACGCCTTTGAGCTGTGGTGCTGGAGAAGAGTATTTAATGTACCATGAACTGCCAAGAAAACAAACAGATTCATTCTAGAGAGAGTTAAACCAGGCTACTCCTTGGAGGCAAGGATTCTGGGGCTTTGTCTGACATACTTTGGACATGTTATAAGGAGAGACAGGTCCTTGGAGAGGGACATCATGCTTGGTAGGATAGAGGGACAGCGCAGGAGGGGAAGACCCTCTATGAGGTGGATTGATTCAGTGACTGGGGTAATCGGGATGGGTGTGTCAGAGGCAATGCGATTGGCACAGGATAGAGCAGGGTTTAGGGCTGTTGTACATAGGGTTGCTATTAGTCGCAAACGACTCGACGGCACATAACAACAACAACAACTTTTCTGTAAACTTTTGTTAAAATGACATTTAAAATAAAAGATTTTATTTAAAAAAAAAACCCACCTTCTTAAAACAACTATGAGATATCATCTCACCCAGACAGAATAGCAAAATTTAACAGAACAGCAAGCAACAAATACTGGTGAGGTTGTGGAGAAACTGGAACCCTTATTCACTGTTGGTGGGAGTGGAAAATGGTGCAACCACTGTGGAAAATGGTGTGGCACTTTCTCAAAAAGTTGCAAATAGAGATACTATTTGACCCAGCAATTCCACTACTGGGAATATACCCCAAAGAGGCCATAACTGACATACAAGCAGATATACGCACACCCATGTTTATTGTGGTTTTGTTCACAATAGCAAGGAGGTGGAAACAACCTAAGTGCCCCCATCAACAAACAATGGATAGAGAAGCTGTGGTATAGTCACACAATGGAATACTATGCTGCATTGAAAAACAAGGAACTCATGCAATGTTATTCAAAATGGATGACTCTGGAGAACATTATGCTGAGTGAAATATCTCAGTCATAAAAGGACAAATACTGCATGGTTCCACTGTTGTAAAACAGGACTGACATCGGGGTTTGGGGGAGACTGAGAAAGATGGGTTCAATAATGTATACTGCATTTAAACAGATGAGGGAGAAAACTGTTTAAAAGAGATATGTGATTAGGTATTTTTGTCATGACAGGAGTTTAGAGTGAAGGCTACATGGAGGAGTGGACCTATGGGAGGGTTTGTAAAACAATGAAAGAATTTTTCTTTTACTTTTCCAAGAGGGTAGTGCACTAGGGGCTATGGGAGGGTTTGTAAAACAATGAAAGAATTTTTCTTTTACTTTTCCAAGAGGGTAGTGCACTAGGGGGGAGGGTTGGGAGCGAAGAAAAGTGCAACAATGAATGAATGGAAATCCAAAGTCTCTGTAAACTTTTACTGAAATTAATATTAATTTAAATTTTTTAAAAACTCCTACAGATTACAACAGAAAAAAAAAAACCAACACCAATTCACCTTGTTCTTGCAGACTCAAGGATAGGAACATGAGGGCCCCAGGAACTCAGGAGAGCACCCCTGAGCCTCCTGAACTTCCCTATCCCATGCACACTTGCGTGTGTGAACACATGCACGCCTATACTCCTTTGAATGTTATCTTCTTTCTGACCTGTAGAGGGAGAAAGAGAGAAGCCAGCCCTCAGAATCCTGTCAAACTCCCTGAGCCTGCACGACAATCCTTTGACTGCTACCATCCTTTTCCCTATGCCTGTCTTGGCTAGTCAATCAAATTTATGCATTTAAAAGAAGGAAAATTCAGAAAAGTGAGTATTATTCTATCTCAAACCTGTCTGTAGACACAAACTTGGACAGTCCAGATGTGTGTTGAGTAATGCTGAGAAGTGATTAAAAAAGACAGTGAGCCAAGAGCTAAGTCAGACTTGGGAACAGCTGTGGCTCTCACCCCCGGGGTGAAGTGGAAGTCCCCTCAGCAGATTGAGAACCAATAGCCCACTCATTAGTGTTTTATACTCATAAATGATCTGTGTGAAAGGGGACAAGAAAAAAGCACAACCAGAAATTCCCTACCCCAAAACCCAGAGGTCAGCTTGGAAAGAACCAAAGTTTTGGCCCAATTTTCTGAAAATATTTTCTAATAAGACTCACTTTTTTTGCTTTCCTTTTTTCTCTCCAAATCCTAGTTTAATAAGGACTTGTTTATTTGGAGGAAAAGTCCCAGGAATCAAGCTGTTCACAAAAATGAAGCACACATTAAAAAACTTATAACCCCTAACAAAATAATCACCTGTTTTCAGATGACTATCCTGGGAGTAGGGTGCTCTGGCGACCTAATGGTAAGAAACTGCACTGCTACACTAAAGGCTCATGGTTCAAATCCACCAGCTGCTGTACAGGAAAAGGGTGAGCAATCTCTTCCTGTATGATTAAACTGCCTCTGAAAACCTGATGGTGGGTCAGCTATGAGTCAGTTCCAACTTGACAACACACCACAACAACGTGACATACTTGGAGAAAGTGTTATGTATATTAGTCATCTGTTGTTGTATGATAAACTATCTTCAGATTTTGTGACTTAAAATTACAACAATCATTTATTTCATAATTTCTTCAGGCCAGGAATCCAGGCAGGACATGGAGGGGTGACTTCTTTCTGTTCTAGGATGTCTGCATCCTCAACTGATAAACTGTAGCAATGGAGTCAAGTGTGATGAAGATGGCACAGGATGGGACATAGTAAAGATTTGGTGTTCACGGGTCACTGTGAGTCATACTTGACTTGACAGTACATACTAACACCACCAACAACAACTGGTAAATTGTGCACAGAAATCATCTGGAATTGTATTTACTCATCATGTCTGTTGGTTGATGCTCACTGTTGAGTGAAAGTCTGTCAGAACACTCACAAGTCGTCTCACTACATGGCCTGGGCTTCCTCCCTACGTAGTGGGTAGGATTATAAGGCAAGCATGCTAAATCAGAGACACTGAAAATCTTACTGCCTTTGACAGCCTTTTTCTTCCTCTCTCATTGTCATCAAGTCACTTCTGACTCAGAACTGAGCCTCAAGCAAGTTTTCAAAGCTATAAATCACACAAGAGAAGACTGCTCATCTTTTTTTCTCAAGGAATGGCTGTGGACTTGAACTGCCAGAGAAGTGCAGTTAGCAGTGCAATTCCCTCCAGCTACACTACACCAGCTCAACATTCCACTGGTTAATTGAATTACAAAGATCTGTCTAGATTCTTTTCAAGAGAAGAGAACTTGGACTTCACTCTCCTAGGACATGGTAAGAAGAGTGCATTTGATGTCACATAGAGAGATGTATACTATGTTCTGGAAGCCAGAGGGTGCTGTTATCCAAAGATTCGACCTTGCAGGCAATTTGAATCCACTAGCAGTTCGGTAGGAGAAAGATGGGCAGTCTCCTCCCTTGTGACTTCCAGCCTCCAAAAGCCTCCATGAGGATCAGCTATGATTCAGTTCCAATTTGATGACAACGACTAATTTGAAAGAGAAATCTTTTAAAACTACAGTTTGCCATGTTGTGTTTTAGTTCAGTTAATCCTCACAGACACATACCCACATTCCTCTCCCAAAAAATTTACCAAAAACCTTCTGAGGTAGATATGGTTAGCCAGCCCTATGTTAATGTATAGGAAACTAAGTCTCAGAGAGGTCAAATTACTCCAAAGTCACACACCTCAGAACTGGAGAGGTAGGACTCTGACTCCTGAGTCCAAGTCCCTGGGCTCCAATTTGCCCTTCTTGCTAGAAGCTATATTACCTAAGTAGTTTATGCTGGAAATTCAAAGGTTACTTCTGTTTCTGTGTACAAATACCTAGCAAGAAAATTTAATTCCTTGTTACAAAAGCATTTTTTTCTGTGATTCCTTGCTACTTCTACACTTGGGACTAGAACTTCTGTGTGTGTGTGTGTGTGTGTGTGTGTGTAGAGAGAGAGAGTGAGAGCATTCTGGTGGCTTAGGGGTAAGGAATTATGATGCCAACCTAAAGATACTCTGTTCAAATCTCCCAGCTTATGTGTGGAAGAAAGATGGGCCATCTCCTCGCATGTGATTAACTGTCTCTAAAAATCCACTGGAAGGTCAGCCATGAGTTGGTTCCAATGACAGTTCATAATAATTGTGTGTGTTCCTCATATATTAAAATAATGATAAAAACCATTGCTAATGAGTTGACTCCAACTCATAGTGAAACTGTAGGACAGAGTAAAACTACCTTCTACCTGAAATCTTTATTAAAATAGATTGCTAGGACGCTCTGGTGGCGTAGTGGCAAGAAAACTGCACTGCAATTCCAGAGATACGCAGCTTGAATCCACCAGATGCTCTGCTGGAGAAGGAGAGTCAATCTCCTCCTGTACCAGTCAGATCCGATTTGACTGCACACACAAAAAAATAATAAAGTTTTTTAAAATTCACTACTCTTTATTTCTTTATTCTTTTAATGTGTGTACCATCAAATTGGATCTGACTGGTACAGGAGGCAATTGTTCCTCCTTCTTCAGCAGAGCATCTGGTGGATTTGAACCGCTCACCTCTGGGATTGCAGTGCAGTTTCCTGCCACTAGGCCACCAGAGCTCACCAAAAATAATAAAGATTTTTGGGGAGCTCTGGTGGCCTAGTGGCAAGAAGCTGTACTGTAATCCCAAAGGTACACCGTTCGAATCCACCAGATGCTCTGCTGGAGGAGGGACAATTTCCTCCTGTACCAGTCAGATCTGATTTGACGGTACATGCACAAAAAATAATTTAAAAAAAAATTTTTAAAACACAACAAAAATAATAAAGATTTTAAAAAAATAGGTTGCTAGATCTTTCTCCATTAAAGCAGTGGTAGGCTTGAACTGCTGATCTTTTGGTTAGCAGCCAAACAGTTAACTACATCAACAATAACTACATCAGGGCTCCTTAAAATAATAGGGATATTAATACTTTCATGACTAAACAGGCATTCAAAAAAAGAAGTTATTACAAAGAATATTCTTCTTATGTCCCCACAATTTAAAGCAGGGATAAAGAATTGCCTCAGAGCAAGTATAGCTAATGTGATAACAATAAGCATTTCACTAGTCTTATAAAAATAATTAGAATGTAGCTATTATTTATTATTCCTTATGTCAGGTAACGTGCCAAGCACTTAAAATTCTGGTAGAAATCTGTTTTACAGAAATAATATTTTTAAAAATATCTGCTTAGAGCACAGGAAATTAAATGTTTACATAAATGAAACATACTAAACATATTTCAACTGCTTCCTAAATACATGTAATTAGTCAATAATCCATAGACCCACAGACAAATATTTACTGGTGACTCACTGTCTCTCACACATTGTTCTAGGTGCCATTTGTATAAAAAATGATAAAAGAATTTAAGAAACATGCAGGCTTCTTTGAGATTAATTGAAATAACATGAAAATCTAAATACTAAAGGTAATACTGCAAATGGAAGTGTAAAGACATAAATTACTACATAACATAGTAAGGTTGACTCTGAAAGTGTGCATATCTGCATCTTTGTTTTAAACTTGCTATTTAGCAGCTGTGTGACTTTAGGCTGTGCTTCAGTTTCCTCCCCTGTAAAATCGAGCTAATAAGATATACCCCTAAGGGCTGTTGAAAGGACCTAGTAAGGACAGATAGAGATTCTATAAATAGGCTAACCAAAGAAAAGCCTCCTCTGAAAAGCCCTCTCTGACACATGCAGGCACGCCTTGGAGATATTATATCTTCCATTCCAGAACACTACAATAAAGCAATATCACAATAAAGCAAGTTGCACACTTCATTATTTTGTTTCTGTTTTCTAAAAGTTATGTTGGCACTATTAAGTTATATAGTCTTAAAGTATGCAACAGCATTATGAAAATGTTGTCCCAAGAATCAACAAACGTGACACAAAGTGAGCACCTATGTTTGAGACAATGGTGCCAAAAGACTTACATATATAGGTTGCCACAAGTTTTCAGTTTTTTAATAACTAAGTGTCTAAGTGCAATAAAGCAAAAGACCATAAAAAGAGATATGCTTGTCTAATATATGCATGTGTTTGTTTATTGGGGGGGGGAATGTTACAGATTATTGGGAAGCAAAGATAAACTATGGCATGAGGTAGATCCTGAGAAAATGGTTCTTGAGTCAGCCTTAAGATCAAGTTGGCTTTAGAAAGTCTAAAAGAGGCTGCAATGAGAAGACCTAGACTATTTTAAGGAATTAGAGAAACTTGGACAATTTGACACTTTCCTGTCACAAAAGCAGAACCACCGGGGAGCTCTGGTGGCCTAGTGGCAAGAAGCTGCACTGCAATGCCAGAGGTGCATGGTTCAAATCCACCAGATGCTCTGCCGAGGAAGGAGGGACAATCTCCTCCTGTACCAGTCAGATCTGATTTGACGGTACACACAAAATAAATAATAAAATAAAAAAAAATATTAAAAAAAAAGCAGAACCACTAATAACAATCTTACCTTATTACACATGAAATAATAGAATAAATAGTAACAGCAAAGTTTATGTAGTGTAGCACTTGTCTGTCAGTTTACTGTACTGACGTAACTTGTGGGTTGCTGCACTGTTGAAAGCTATGCAACCATAGTGTCAAAAGCCAGAAGGGTCCCTCATGGTGGACTGGTATCAGTAGAACTTCCAAATTAAGACATACTACAAAGCAGGGTGGGGTCAAGATTGGTGGACGATTTATCAACAATCTGCATTATACGGATGACACAACTCTGCTTGCTGAAACTGAAGAGGACCTGAAGTGCCTGATGCAGAGCGTCAAGGACTGCAGCCTACAATATGGATTGAGGCTCAATGTCAAGAAGACAAAGATTCTCACCACTCGACCAATTGGCAGCATCAGGATGGATGGTGAAGAGATTGAGATTGTACACAGCTTTAGTTTGCTTGGCTCCACAGTCAACACTCTTACCACCAGCAGCCAGGAAATTAAAAGGCACATTGCCATGGGAAAGTCTGCTGTTAGGGACCTCTCCAAAGTACTGAAGAGCAATGGTGTCTCTCTGAAGGGTAAGGTGCATCTGATACATGCCATGGTCTTCGCAATCACTTGTTATGCATCAGAGAGTTGGACAATGACCAGGGAGGATAGAAGGAGAATTGATGCCTTTGAGATGTGGTGCTGGAGAAGAGTATTGAGAATACCATGGACTGCTAGGAAAACAAACAGATTTGTCCTGGAAAGGGTTAAATCGGGTGGCTCCTTGGAGGCAAGGATTCTGAGGCTCCGTCTAACATACTTTGGACATGTTGTGAGGAGAAACCGGTCCTTGGAGAGGGACATCATGCTTGGGAGGGTGGAGGGATAGCGCAGGAGAGGAAGGCCCTCTATGAGGTGGATTGATTCAGTGACTGGGATAATTGGGATGGGAGTGTCGGAGACAGTGCGATTGGCACAGAACAGAGCGGAGTTTAGGGCTGTTGTACATAGGGTCGCTATGAGTCGCAGGCGACTTGATGGCACATAAAAACAACAACAACAACAAAGCAGGGCAGGCAATCCACTTCTTAAATAACAGGGTTCTGAAAACCCTACGACCAAAAGAGGAACAAAAATAATAATAGCATTATAGCATAGAATCAAGAAAACAAAGATTCTTGGGGAGCTCTGGTGGCCTAGTGGCAAGAAGCTGCACTGCAATCCCAGAGATACGTGGTTCAAATCCACCAGAAGCTCTGCTGGAAAAGGAGGGTCAATCTCCTCCTGTACCAGTCAGATCCAATTTGACGGTACACACACAAAAAATAATAAAATAAAATAAAGAAAACAAAGATTCTCACCACTGGGCCAATTGGCAGCTTCAGTATGGATGGTGAAGAGATTGAGATAGTTAACAGTTTTAGTTTGCTTGGCTCTACAGTCAACACTCTTGGTAACAGCAGCCAGCAAATCAGGAGATGAATTGCACTGGGAAAGTCAGCTGTGAGGGACCTCTCAGGGAG
>NW_006399772.1:7783856-7834611 GCF_000299155.1 Elephantulus edwardii
CTGACATACTTTGGGCATGTTGCAAGGAGGAACTGGTCCTTGGAGAGGGACATCATGTTTGGTAGAGGGAAGGGACGGCGCAGGAGAGGAAGACCCTCAATGAGATAGATCAATTCTGTGAGTGGAGTGGTGGGAATGAATGTGTTTGAGAAAGCAAGGTTGGCACAGGATAGAATGGCGTTTAGGGCTCTTGTACATAGGGTCGCTATGAGTCGCAAATGACTCGATGGCACATAACAACAACAACAACAACAATGGCACAGAATAGGACAGGGTTCAGATCTGTTGTTCACAGGGTTACTAGCACCTAACAACAACAAAAACATGTATTGCAAGGAGCGCTGGAGGCACAAGGTTAAACCTTGGCTGCTAATTGAAATGTCAGGGGTTCAAATCCACTAGTCACTCCATAGGGAAAAAGGAAGCAGTTTGCTGCCATAAAAATCACAGCCTTACAAAGCCCATGAGTCAGTTCTATCCTGTCCTATAAGTCCCTGTGAGTCAGAATTAACTCAACGACAGTGGCTGTTAATGTAGTGCTAACAATTTTGTATTTATTAGTGTACTTAATCTTAACAACAAGAAGTAGTGCCATCACTATCACCTTCATTCCATGGAGGGGGAAACTGAAGTTGAGAGCACTTAAATAACTAGACCATAATCATCATGTAGTTAGTGAATAACAAAGTAGGTCTTAAACCTTAACAGTCTGGCTGCACTCCTGATGAAACTTTCACTGGTTAATCAGTTGCTCATTTTTCAATCCACTTCAATTTTTTCTGTCTTGTAGTCAAATCCCAAGCTAACTGAACAGAACTCTCCTAGGACAGGTAAACTACATGATGATGATGATGATGATGATGATGATGATGATGATGATGATTTGTGTGTATGCTGTCAAATCTAATCTGACTGGTACAGGAGGAGACTGCCCCTCCTTCTCCAGAGAATCTGATGGATTCCAACCACATACCTCTGGGATAGCAGTGCAGCTTCTTGCCACTAGGCCACCAGAGCTCCCTGTAAACTAGCTTTTTAACGTCATTGTTCTTGTTAGGTGCCATGGAGTTGAATACAACGCTTAGTGACCCTATGAACAACGGATCTGAACCCTGTTCTACCCTTTGCCTCATCAACCTCTCTGACCCACTTGAGCCCATTGCTGCAGTCACTGTGTCACCGTAAATCAGCTGAACAGTGTCTGAAATAGCTCCGATAGTGGAGTACTGTTGACTCAGAAACAACTCATAGCAGACCCCCCCCCAGTGGCTCAAAGGCCACAAATTGCACAGGAGGAGATCGCCCATCTTGCTCCCTCAGGGCAGCTGCTAGAGTCCAACAGCCAGTCTTTAAATTGGCAGCACAGCTTCTCCCCACTTGACTTACCAGAACTCCAATAATAATAATTTTTCATTTTGAGGGCAGGGTAGACTCCTCTGAAAATCTGACAGTTAAGACCACCTCCCCAGAAAGATGTAATACGCACATAAATATAGGTATGGGCACAGAATTTTTAGCATTTTCTGAAGCCTAAGGGTAAAATCCTAAATTTTCACCCACCCATTCACAACTTCCAAATAAATCCCCTCCAACTGCAAATGATCTGGGGATTACTCCTGGGTGGCCCTGCCCTCACGCAAGCTTTGACAGATAATTGTGGTTGCCGGTGCCGGAAGCTGCACTGTCTACATGGGTATCCAAATCATAAACTCTCTGGCCCATTGAGCACATTTTTTTTAAGAAATAGGTGGGTTCTTGGTGAGCCCCGCTTCTGAGCGCGGATGCTGGTGTGGGATAGGAGCAGGCCCAGTGCTGAGGGGGGCCTTCTGAAGGAAGCCTCTTCCACCAGATGGTGTTGCTGCTGCACCACACACTGTCAGGCTGTGGGCGGTGAGAAGCCGCTTGCAGCCCAGGAGAGGAGAAACCACAGTTAACCTAACTCAAGTCCCATTCCAGAACCCTCCTGCTCATAGGCGTTGGAGGAAGTCAAAGCATATTAAATTGTTCCCTCTTATTTCTAAGTCTTAACTGAACAGCAGTAGTCTTCCTCCTCTCTAAAAACTGTATTTCTATGCAAGGATCAATATATATATATAGCCAGAATTTAGGAGATAGATGAAGGTTCAGATCCTACCTCTACCTACCAAGTTCCTACCAAGGTTAGCGTCTTACTCAGCATCTCTTAACCTTGATTTTCTATTCTAGAAAAGGTGGACGCTAATACCAACATTAAAAAATTGTTATGAGGATTGTTGTTGTTAGGTGCCCTTGAATCAACTCATAGTGACTCTAATGAACCAAAGATTGAAAACTTGCCCTATCCCATACCATTCTCACAACCTCCACCATGCTCAAATCCGTTGTTAGGAGGATTCAATGAGATAACACCTGTAAAATCTTGGCGCTTGATAAGTAAACACTCACTAGAGAGCTCTGGTGGCCCCCTGGATAAGGAGTCTTACTATTAAATTTAAAGACAAGCAATACAAGTCTACCAGCTGCTCTGTGAAAGGAAGCTGGACAGTCTTCTCTCGTGTAATTTACAGTCTCCAAAAACCTAACAGAGGGTCAGCTATGAGTCAATTGAGATTCAGTGGCACAAAACAATAATAAAAAACAGCTGCTAAAATCGTAACTCAGGTATTTCTAACTCAATCCCAACTTGCCACTAATACAACTATCTCGTTAAGTGAAGTGTGTTTAAATCTTTTAAAATCAAAAGGTATTGAGACTGCAAGGAATTATAAAAGAAATCCATAAATCCTAAACCTCACAGGTCAGAAAGGAGCCTGAGAACCTATAGTGCATTACATGTGGTGCTGCTAACCTAGAGTTCAGGGGTTGGAACCCATCAGCAGTTCCTCGGAATTATGGGTAATCTACTCCATCCAGGGTCACTTTGAGTTAGAACCACCTCAACTCAGTGGGTGGGTTATAAGGTCAGATGTCATAATTGGCTCATTGGTAAATGATTAGTGAATTTTAGTAGCTAGTGAAAAACCCAAAGGTTAAAAGGATTGCCCTGGATAATCTTTAACCTTAAACTAGAAATATCTCCTGAAGTCTTCTTAAACCCAGACAACAGTTTAACTTAACTACCGAAAAGTGTCTGCCTTGAGCATTATGCTATTTTAAGAACTATCTATACGGCATCAAAGTGGCAACAGCAACTCAAAAGATTAAACCCCATTCTTCAACGAGATGGAAAAGGCAATCTCCAATTTCGTATGGAATGGAAAAAAGCCCCGAATAAGCAAAGCACTCCTTAAGAATAGAAGAACAGTAGGAGGTATCTCACTCCCTGATTTCAAATCCTACTACACTGCCCTAGTGGTAAAGACAGTAAAGACAGCATGGTACTGGTACAATGACAGACACATAGATCAATGGAATCGAATTGAGAATCCAGAGATCAACCCATCTATCTATGGTCAACTGATCTTTGACAAGGAGATGAAATCAGTGAAGTGGGGGAACGACAGCCTTTTTAACAAATGGTGTTGGCAAAATTGGAAAAATATCTGCAAAAGACTCAAGCAAGACCCACACCTCACTCCATACACAAAAACCAACTCAAGGTGGATCATGGACCTAGGACTAAAACCAAGGACTATAAAATTCATTACAGAAAAGCTAGGAACAACACTAGAAGTCCTAATCCACAACATAAACAGTCTTCCCAGTATCCTGGAAAACCTACAACCAGGAGAAGATAACATAGATGAATGGGACCTTCTAAGACTCAAATCCCTATGCACATCCAAAAACTTCTCCAGTAGGGTAAAAAGGGAAGCCACTGACTGGGAAAAAGTATTCGGTAATAACATATCAGATAAGGGACTTATATCCAGAATTTATGAAATACTTGAGCACCACAACAAGATAAAGGTAAATAATCCAATAGAAAAATGGGCACAGGATATGAACAGGCACTTCACCGAAGACGACATTCAGATGGCTAACAAACACATGAAGAAATGCTCAAAATCCCTAGCCCTAAGAGAGATGCAAATTAAAACAACTATGAGATATCATTTCACCCCAGTCAAAATAGCAAAATTTAACAGAACAGCAAGCAACAAATGCTGGCGAGGTTGTGGAGAAACTGGAACCCTGATTCACTGTTGGTGGGAGTGTAAAATGGTGCAACCCCTGTGGAAAGCAGTATGGCGCTTTCTCAAAAAGTTGCAAATAGAGATACCATTTGACCCAGCAATTCCACTACTGGGAATATACCCTGAAGAGACCATAGCTGACATCCAAGCAGATATATACACACCCATGTTTATTGCAGCTTTGTTCACAATAGCAAGGAGTTGGAAACAACCTAAATGCCCATCAACAAACGAATGGCTAGAGAAGCTGTGGTATATTCGCACAATGGAATACTATGCTGCATTAAAAAACAAGGAACTCATGCAATATTATTCAAAATGGTTGACTCTGGAGAACATTATGCTGAGTGAAATATCCCAGTCACAAAAGGACAAATATTACATGATGCCACTGTTGTAGAATGGGACTGTCCTTGGGGTTGGGGAGAGACTGAGTAAGATGGGTTCAATAATGTATACTGCACTGAAACAGAGGAGGGAGAGAACCGTTTAAAAGAGAGACATAACTGGGTATTTCTGTCATCACTGGAGACTAGAGCGAGGACTACATGGTGGAGGGGACCTGGGGGAGGGTTTGTAAAACAATGAAAGAATCTTTTCTTTTACTTTTCCATAATTTTTGGACTCATGTACTTATAACTTGTTAGTCAAATTTGTGTCTTCTAGGTTGCAACACCCCCATGATACATCTTCAAGGATATGAACATGTACAGCCAAGCACAATCAATAAGAGTGCATCTAAATTCCAAACTCAATCTCCATAATAGTCTATGTGTTTCCTACTGCCAAAGGGGCCCTTTAGAGTAGTGAGAGAAGATCTTCACCCTGAAACCCACAGCGTCCCTTTTCAGCAGGAAGTAGCTAAGAGAATACACCATCCCCTTTTCCTTATGACTCAGGGTGAAGTCTCTCTCAGGGAGGAGTGATAGGGAATGGCAAAGGACACACTGACAAAGAAGATTAATCAGAACTGGCTTTGACAAGCACTATGGCATTTGGACAAGAACAAACTGGGAGGAGGGTAGAGAGAATAGTGCAACAATGAATGAGTGGAAGCCCAAAATCTCTGTAAATGTTTATGAAAATTAATAAAATATAATTTAAAAAAAGATTAGGCAGGAAAGATAGAAGGTAGTGAGTTTGTGTTAACAGAGGAGCAACATATTGGTAAAGGAGAAGAAGAATGGTCTCCGCAATTCAAAGGATTTTTTTCACAGTTAGAAAATTAAGACACTGGGGGGTGGGGAGGGAGGGCGGGAATCAGAAGAATGCAGATTTGCCAGAGAAAAAATCAACACCTGTGAACTGGCCTGACCACACCTGGCTGTCAGGAAGAAGTTCTTTGATTGTTCCATCAGAGTCCTGGGGTGCTTTCATGTTCCCCATTCTCAGTACCTCCCTCTGAAAATGCAATCTGGTAACTGCAAAATCTACTAGGCTGAGCACAAAAGCCAAGCTCAAATCAGTCCTGAGAAAGAGAGCTTTGGTGGTGGCACATACGAGCTCACCAATCCCAGAGCTCAGGACATTTAAACTACCAGCAATCAAATGTATGTGTGGGAGAGACTATGCATGCGTGTGTGTACACAAGAATGCCAGAAAAATTATTTGACAATGACACGTTTAACAAGACTAATTTAAAATGTATAGAAAACTTCAACATCCTAGGAAGACAAACAGCCCAACTACAAAATGGACAAGAGGACATGAATAGACACTTCTCCAAAGAAGATATTCAAGTGTCGACCAAATATAGGAAGAAATGCTCAAGATAATAAGCTGTTAGAGAAAGGTAAATCAAAACAATGTGATATTATTTCACCCCAGAAACAAAGCAAAGTTCAACAAATGGCAAACAACAAATGCTGATGAGGATGTGGAGAGAGTGGCCCTCTCAAATACAGAAAATGTGAATGTTAAATGGTACAACCACTATGGAAAGCAGTTTGGCACTTCCCTTAGAAAGTTGAGATTGGAACTGTCATTTGATTCAGCAATCCCACGACTAGGTATAGCTCCCAAAGAAGTAAGAGAGATGACAGAAGCTAATACACATACACACACAACACCACCCCATACACATAAACACCCATGTTTATTGCAGAGCCATTTACAATACCAAAGAGTCAGGAACAACCCAAGTTTTCACTAACTATGAACGGTTAAAAATACTCTGCTGCTTTCACCCAGTGGCCTTGGCTATGGGTCACTAAAAGTCAGTCAAGAATTCATTAAATCCTGCACAACATGGGTGAATCTTAATAAATTGTGTAGAGTCAGACGGCAGCCATGAAAGGACAATTATATGTTCTAGATCACTATTACAAAAAAAAAGGAGGAAGTGTTTACACAAAGACAGAATCAATCTTGAGGGAAAACAGGAATGGGAACAGAGGGAGAAGGGAGCAAAAACTAATAAACAGATAAGTTAATTGACACTCACTCATTCATAGTCATCAAGTTGAAACCATCTTGTACCTGACCCTCCAGTGGGGTTTTGGAGGCTGTAAATCACACAGGAGGAGACCGGTCATCTTTTTCTGGAGCAGCAAGCAGGTGAGAACTGTTTGTTGACAGTGCAACTCCTTACCACTAACCCACGGAGCTCCCTATTAATTCTATTCAGTAAGTAATATGTGCTAATGCTAAGAATTACTATATATAATCAGCCATACTCAGTTGTCGAAATGTTTAAGTTACTTTACATTTGTTGATAAATAGCTTTCACACTCATCATCTTCTGGTGGCTTAGTGGTAAGGAATTGCCTTTTGAACAGAAAGGTACGTAGTTCAAGGCCACCAGTTGCTCTGTGGGAAGAAGATGGACTATCTCCTCCTGTGCAATTTACCACCTCTGAAAACCCTCTGGAGGGTCAGCTGTGGCCCTGTTCTGACTGAATGGTACACACAATAATGACAAACAACTCATCATTACCCCCAGCTTCTCCCTGGAGCCTCCCCATAATCCAGCAACGAAAATGTTCTTGCCTGGCAAGCATGGTCCCCCAGCACCCGCCCCAGCACTATCTTTATCTCTGTCCTGATAAGGTGAGACTGTTTCTGCTCTTACTAGTTGTTACACGTTTTTCCAGTTCATCTCTACTTAGTATGCACCCAGCACTGCCCTCTAAACTGAGATACATTCTCTCACAACCAGCTCAAAAATTAGTTTTTCGTTCTACATATGAGATGCAGAGAAATGTATTAATCAGTCAGTCCAAAGTCACATAACAAGCCAGGGCAGAGCTCCGGCTCCCGGCTCCGCCAGGGCCTAGCTGGGCACCTGGAATCCATCGGTCAGAGTTGCTTTATCCTGAGGAAAGTGCAAGACAGGAAGGGTTCAGAGTCTGAAGTCTCAGAGTTTGGGGGTATTTCCCAGGGCTCCCCTTTCTCCAGGTTAGATCCCTTCAAGTGAATGAAGAGGTCATAGCTCACAAGGAACACGTGATTTCTCCACCAAACAGCTAACACTACAAACTGTGCCTGGATTGCTTCATTACAGAAACTCAAGAGAGGCCCTCTCTGGCAGCTGGGATAGCTAAGGCGGGAACAGCAGGGCTGAGCTGGGTATCTCATGTCTTAACTTTTCAAAGTAGCAACAGAAGTCTGCAGACTGTCAGAGTAACGCCCTCATAGCTACAAGGCGGGCCCTGTATTTGCCTTTAGGAACCTTAAACCCAGGTCACTAACCTCCCCTGGACCTCCCGGCCCCTCCCTCAGGCCCTGCAGTGAAGGCCAGCCCACTCCCTTCTTGTCCTCCTGCCTGATTTCCTCCTGACCTTCTGACTTTGGCTTTGCCTTTCCCATGGCATGTAAACACCCCACCCCCGACCCCCACCCCCTGACCTGAAGACTCCTATAACCCTAAAAACCAGTCCTGCTAACCAGCTGGCTGGGGTACAATAGCACGTAGGAAGCAAAGTCATGGGACTGAAACTAGAAGAAAACCTATTCATGAAGGAGCAGGTGGCAGCTGGAAAGCAGAAGGGCCGAGAAAGGCAGGCTGATTCCTACCTCCTGAAGGGCCCCGATTAGCTGGGGATTTCAGGGCGAGTCACTCAACGCGCCTAAGACCCCGGTGCCCCTCTCCTAATGAAGGCAGCGATGCTTATCAGATACCCACATCCTTTCCAGCAGGGCTCAGAGGAGCAATCCTGCTGACAGGGGCTTTGAGATGGAAAGCAGGGAGAAGAGGAGGGAGGGAGGGCCCCCAGAGCTGACAGGCAGTCAAAAGTCCCTCATTTGACTCCACTCTCCAATCCAACCCACAGAATAGCTCTGAAAGCATCTGTTATCATTATGTCACTTCATCTGGTTCTTAAAAAAGAAAAATATTCACACGCAATAGGTCCTCACTGACAAAAAGAAAAAAGAGGGAATGCCGCTGAGAATATAACTGAGGCCTAACCACAGCCAACCCAAGGTTTAAGGTGCATCTGCTTTTCACTGCCTACGCAAAAAGATAATTTTGTATTATCTTTTTATCTCATGACCATCCCCACCCCCCATGTCAATAAATCCAGGTCTACCACACCCTTTTCACTGCCTGTGATGTACTTCATCATCTGGAGAAAACCCAGGCTCCTACAACTTGTGTTGCCTTTGGGTTGTTTCTAAGAGAATTTATAAATTATGACGGTATCTCAGCCTATTTTCTAGTTCACCCCAATCTGGCTATTTGCCTTACTGTACGTTATAGTCCCATAGAGTCAACCTCTGGAAGTTTTCAGATCTCTGAATCCTGCCCATAAGCATCTGCTGCAGATGCTGCAACATGCTATTACTCACACTTCTAATTTCAAGCCCCACAAGGTAACAGACAGCAGATGAGACAAAACTTGCTACTTGTCTCCAGAATCTTGTTAGTAGAAAAGTTGGTCTCAATTACACCTTTGGAGCATCCCAATCAAAGGGAGCTAGTTCTCAGTCTTTTCTGTTGAAAATATTGACTATTGATTTTGTACTGTTACTCATTACCAGCGAGTCAGAACTGACTCATAGCTGCCCCTCCACTGGGTTTTCAGAGTCTGTAAATAACAGAAGAGGAAATTGTCTATCTTTCTCTCTTGGAGCACTTGGTGGATTCAAACTGCTTGTCTTTGGGTTGGCAGTGCCACTCCTTACCACAACACTACCAGAGCTCCCTAGTTGATTCTGAATATATGCCCTTAACTATGTTGAGGAATTTCCCTTCTTGCCCTATTTTGCTGACAAGTTTTTGTCTCTTTTTTTAATCAGGAAATGGTGTTGGATTTTATCAAATGCATTTTCTGTGTTGAGAAAGGCCTCTTTCCCTTTGTTTTATTTATGTGGCTAATTACACTGATTGATTGACTTTCTGATGTTGAACTCAGTACATAAGGGTGGTTTTGGGGTGGGTTTTTTTTCATCTTTACAATGTCTTCATTTTCCTAGTCTCTGCATTGGAGTCCTCCCCTTTTCTCATTTCCTCGTTGGGACAGCAAGAAACTCCTTGAAAAAGGATGTTTTTACATGATTCAGATGCAACTTGTGAAGAAAAAAAGGAAACGAGATGGGGGGGTGAGCAGCATTCTGCTTTTAGCATTTAAAGAGATGCAATAGGAAGTAGAAGATCCAGCAGGAAGTGCCCCAAACAGTCACACTTCCGAGTTCCCTATTTTGATCTGTTAAGGTACCGTCCAAACCACCCATACTTGATAACCTGAGGTTGTCTGATTTCTTTTTTCTTTTGTTCTCCTGAACATCCATTGAGGGTAGTGATTCGATGGTAAGACTCTCCCCTTCCATGCAGCAAGCATGGCTCCATCCCAAGCCTGTGGATCTCCTGTGCAGCCACTACCTACCTGTCAGGGAAGCTGTGCATATCACTATTACGCTGAACAGGTGTCCGTGGGCCTTCAGGACTAACATAGACCAGGAAGAAAGGCCTGGCAACCTACCACTTAAAGCCTGTGGGCCACAAGTCAGTTCCCTTTTTTGCAGAGTCACCACTGTCGACCTATTGTGAGCTGTTGCCCCACCCCATTTATTCTGACTTTCACTAGTTTCACCAAGGACATCAGAATAATGTCCTGAGTGGCATCCACTTCCTAAACGCCATGCCTGGGGAAACTCTATAGGGGCTTCAGCCTTTTGTTCATAGGGTCACTTGCTATGAGTCCTGCTGGACTGGAAGGCAATCAACAACAACAATAGGTAATTAGGTATTAATGTTACACTCTGGCTAGAAAAGTCTTATGGATCTCTATCGCCCATAGAATAAAGTCTACATTCCTTGGCCTGAAGGAGAAGTCCACAATTAGGCTTTATCTGATCTCTCATTCTTTTCTTCACTCTAACTGCTTTCTTCCATCTCCCTCTCACACCAAGCAATGTGATCTTTACCCCTGGAATGGTCAGTCTTTGTCATTTTACCTTGGAAATCAAAATGATCACTCAGAGCAAATGCCACAGACTCTTATCTCCTTCTTCTACAGCTTTATTGTCTGTACTTTTCACAGCCCTGTATTTCATTACCAGTTCATGTCTTATCTCTCCTATTGGATTGCAGTTCCTCAAGGGCAGGGGCTGGGCTTTGCTGGTCACAGCTTCAGAAAATTCTCAGTTGATGTTTGTGAGCTGCCTGGGTAATTACTCACTAATTACCCTAGCTCTATCTGATTATCACTAAAGACAAGGTCCTAGGCCCTGGAGGGCAAAGCAACTTGCCTTCCTCCTGGTTCTTTGTCCTACATTTTCTAAGTCTGCATGAGGGTTCCCAAAGTGGGGTCTATCTCAGGTCAAGGACAAAGGCTCTCAATGAATGTCCTTGGCTGAAGGTAAATAGCAGTCCCCAGGCCACAAGGAGCCCTTGATAGCAGCTGGGCAGAAGTAGCCTCTAAGGGCACGGGGCCAACAGTTGGCTGTAGCCCACAGCTCCCTGAAGAGTTTTGTTTCTGCATTTGGGCAGTGGAGGGTAGCAGGAGGGTGAGACACAGAACTTACTGAAGGGCAAACCCTCTTCCCAGGGCCCAGGTGCTTTCAGTCAAATGCTTAAAAACAACAGGTGAGCTCGGGTGCCCTAGTGGCAAGAAGTTGCACTGCACTCCCAGAAGGACATGGTTCGAATCCACCAGATGCTCTGCTAGAGAGGAGGGACATCTCCTCCTGTACTAGTCAGATCCGATTTTAATCCACCAGATGCTATGCTGGAGAAGGAGGAACAATCTTCTCCTGTATCAGTCAGATCTGATTTGACAGTACACACAAAAAATAATGAAATAATTTTTTTTTTTTTTAAAGTGAGAACACGCCATCAATTGACTTCAGGTTCGGCCCTGGAACCATTCAGTCCTCACTCAGTCCACTCCAACTCAAGCTGACTTACACAGTGATCTTGTGTTAGAGAAGAGCTCCATAAGGTTTTCTTTCCTTTCTTTTCTTGTGGTGAAAACATATACAAGAAGACACAGCCCCTTCTCAACAGTCTCGACATGTTGCAATTTGGTGCCGCCGATTCTGTTCCTAAAGGTGAACATTCTCACTGGCATTTTCCAAATGACTTAATCACCATTAGCACTACCTCCAGGCCCCTTCTGGAGGGTTGGTGCCGGCTGATATTTCAGAGGTCTATGGCCAAGAGTAAATGGATGGACTCCAGTTAGCAGTTGAGCGTGTTAACCATTTGAAGAACCCAGGACTCATATAGAGCCCATGTACAACGGAGCAACCAGCCCCATCCTGCATCCTGCCCTGTCCTCACAAAGGCCACTGCACGCTAGAAACGCCTAATTACAACCCTCACTGCCATGCCTAGGGCCCCCACCTCCCCAGCAGGGGACCTAGTGATGTGGAAAATGCAGCTCCTCTTGCTTTCAAGGGGCATTTTCTTACCCAAAATATATCCTCCCACCAGCGGGGAGCCCCAGCAGACATGCTAATTATATTGAGACTGATTTAACATAATTGGGTTAGCTAAGACTTCCCCAAGAGGAGGCAGGGTTCCCTGTTCAAACAGGCTGCTGGCAGGAAACAGAAGGCAGAGCTGCTGCCATCCTGGAGCCCCTCTAACCTTCAGTAATGAAGGCAGGAGGCAGGGGGAACGCAGGCGGGAAAGGGGCTGGGAATAGCATGAATTAGAAATGAGCTTTAGAGGAACCACCTGCTGGGGCAGTGCATTTGTGTTAACAAGCACAGTCTTCACTGTAATTGCTACAGAATGAAAGGCGCCCTGGCTAACAGGGTTCTGAGTCTGCGCTGCCCAATACAAGAGCTGCTGGTCACATGAGTCCATAGGTGTCTTGAGATGTGACTACTCAAAACGGAGATGTATAGGCAGGGAGCTACTCTCTTTGTGAATAAGGAGTTGGGCTGCCAATCCAAAGGCACCAGCTCTGTGGGAGAAAGATGGGAAGTCTCCTCCTGCGTAATTTACTCCCTCTGAAAACCCCCTGGAGGATCAGTAGCAATGAGTCAGTTGTGCAGACTCAAACGTATGTAACAACAGCAAATAGGCATCAGACTTCAAACAAAGATTTAGTACAAAGTGAGGGGGTGGAAAGTAAATTATCTCCTTAATTTCTTTTAAAATATTGAATGCATGTTAAATAGAAATGGATTTATTTTGTTTTTAACATTTTGCATTAAATAGACTCCAATATTAAAGTTAGCAAGAGAAGAAGGCCCTCAAGGAGAGAATGGAGCAGTGACTGTATCCACAGGCTTGAGCTTGGCAGAGGTTGGGAGAATGGTGGAGACGAGAGCAAAGTTCCGATCTATTGTTCACAGGGTTGCTGTGAGTTGCAATTCACTTGACTCAATGGCACTGAACAATAACAAATTAAAGTTCCTTTTTTATCTGTTTCTTTTTCACCTTTTTAAAGTGGTCACTAGAAAAGTGAATGTCCCACGAGTGTCTCATGTGGCATTTTATTAAGTGGCATTGCTCTAAGGACATCCTTCTTCTTAGTTATCAGAACAACCCAGAGCACTCATCCTGGTCTCATTTTCTTCTTTCTTGTTGAGTTCAGAGAACCACAAAACCAAAGCCACTCCCAGGGAGCTGATTCTGACTCCTAAACAACTCTCCATCAGGTGTCCAAGGTTGTAAACCTCTACAAGAGGAGACAGCCCATCTTCCTTCCACAGAGCAGCTGGTGGGTTTGAACTGCTGACCTTTTGACTTAAAGACACAATATAGAATGCACAATACCACAGATTCAGTGCTCTGGTGCTAAGGGAGCTCTGGCAGCGTAGTGGTAAGGAACTGTGCTATGAACACAAAGGAAATTGGTTTTAATCTACCAGTTGCCCCTCAGAAGATAGATGGGCATTCTCATCCTGAGCAATTTGCTGCCTCTGAAAACTCCATAGTCAGAAATGGGTTGGTTCTGACTCAAGGGGTACACAGCAAAAACAACAACCACAGAACACAGGTTTTCAGAAGTTAAGACATTTTCTCAAAGAAACACAGAAAAAAACCAAAGTGGGGTTGTGGAAGTGTGTGCAAAAATGGCCGCAGAGAGATCTGTAAGGAGGTGAGTGATGAGGATGCCTTAAACTTGGATGGTGGCAGTGGGATAGGGGCCAGTGAGCCAATTTTAGATACACTTCATAGGTAGAAACTAACATGTATGGGGAGGAATAGAAAGAGCAAGAAAAGTTGACTTGAGGCATCTGGCTTGAGGCACAGAAGGCTTGGACATCCCAGGACCTGAACAGCAAAGGGGGAAAGGAATGTTTAGTGTTCACATTAAACTTCACATTTACGGTCTGTATGATCCAAGAAGTCATATCACCTCTCTAGACTCAATTTCCTCATTTGTCAAATGGGAATAATAGTCTCTCATAACTGACTTGTAGTGAAAAAGAAATGAGATTATACATATAATCAAGATATATATATTTATAATCAAGATATATATCATATATAATCAAGAGATATACTATATATAATCAAGATATATATTTGTTGTTGTTGTTATGTGCCATCAGTCTCCTGCGACTCATAGCGACCATATACACAACAACCCTAAACCCTGTTCTATCCTGTGCCAATCTCACTGTCTCTGACACTCCCACCCCGATTACCCCAGTCACTGAATCAATCCACCTCACAGAGGGTCTTCCTCTCCTGTACTGTCCCTCCACCCTCCCAAGCATGATGTCCTTCTCCAAGGACCAGTCTCTCTGACATGTCCAAAGAGTGTTAGATGAAGCCTCAGAATCCTTGCCTCCAAGGAGCAGCCTGGTTTAACCTTCTCCAGGATGAACCTGTTCATTTTCTTATATTCAATACTCTTCTCTGCTCAAAGGCATCAATTCTCCTTCTATCCTCCCTAGTCATTGTTCAGCTTTCTGATGCATAGCACGTGATTACAGAGACCATGGCCTGTATCAGACGTACCTTAGTCTCCAGAGTGACACCATTGCTCTTCAGTACTTACTTTGGAGAGGTCCCTAACAGCAGACTTTCCTATAACAATATGTCTTTCAATTTCCTGACTCCTGGTGCCAAGAGTGTTGACTTTGGAGCCAGGCAAACTAAAGCTGTGAAAAGTCTCAATCTCTTCACCATCCATCCTGATGCTATCAATTGGCCCAGTGGTGAGAAGACTGAAGTCCTTGATCTTCTGCAGCAAGTACTTCAGGTCTTCCTCAGTTTCAGCAAGCATGGTTGTGTCATCTGCATAACGCAGATTGTTGATGAATCTTCCTCCAATCCTGATGCCACACTTCTCATACTCCCCATCCTCCCATATAATCTGTTCTGCATATAGGTTGAAAAGGTATGGAGATAGGACACATTCCTGGTGTACACTTTTCCCAATTTTGAAACATACAGTGTTTCCTTGCTCTGTTCTGATGACTGCTTCCTGGACTAAGTACAGGTTTAGTCTTAGCATGATCAAGAGTTCTGGGATTCCCATTCTTCTCAGAATCAGCCACAGTTTGTTGTGATCCACACAAATGCCTTTGCATAATCAATGAAACACAGATAGACATTTCTCTGCTACTCCCTGCTTTCAGCCAAGATCCATCTGACATTAGCTATAATATCACTAGTACCACAACCCCTTCTAAACCCAGCCTGTACTTCTGGCAGTTTTCTGTTGATGTGCTGGATAATCTTCGGCAGAATCTTGCTTACATATTATATCAATGAGATTGATAATTTCCATATACATATACATTATATATATCCACATAGATAACATATATATTATATATAAACAATATATATTATATATAAGCAAGAGATATATAGATATATATAGATATATATTACATATCTTACTGTTGTTAATTGCCATTGAGCCATAGGCGACTCATAGAGACTCTATGAATGAATGACTTGAACACTTGTATAACTTTCATTTCTCCAGGTTCATAGGGTTTCTGGATGCAAGTTATTTCAGAAGTGAATGTCACTCCTGTTTCCAAACTTGTTTTAATCGGGGAGCTCCACTAAACACTGCCCACCAATGGTAGACATCTCACATTTGACACATCAGTGTCACAGTGTTCAGCTTCACAGCATACTATCTACTCTGGAGACTATGTTGCATCTGATACAGACCATGGTCTTTGCAATCACTTGTTATGCATCAGAGAGTTGGACAATGACCAAGGAGGATAGAAGGAGAATTGATGCCTTTGAACTGTGGTGCTGGAGAAAAGTATTGAAAGTACCATGGAGTGCTAGGAAAACAAACAGATTCGTCCTGGAAAGGGTTAAACTGGGTGGCTCCTTGAAGGCAAGGATTCTGAGGCTCCGTCTAACATACTTTGGACATGTTGTGAGGAGAGACTGGTCCTTGGAGAAAGACATCATGCTTGGGAGGGTGGAGGGACAGCGCAGGAGGGGATGGCCCTCTATATGGTGGATTGATTCAGTGACTGGGGTAATCGGGATGGGAGTGTCAGAAACAGTGCGACTGGCACAGGACAGAGCAGAGTTTAGGGCTCTTGTACATGGGGTCGCTATGAGTCGCAAACGACTCAACGGCACATAACAACAATAACAACAACATATATAATAAATGAGAATGTGTATATATATTACTTTCTGGGTGATGTAAGTGGTTAATATGGTCAGCTGCTAATCAAAGGGTTGGGGGGTCCTAGTCCACCAAGAGGCACCTCAGAAGAAAAGCCTAGTGATCTACTTACAAAAAAAATCTGCCACTGAAAACCCCTATGGAACATAATTCTACTAAGTCATAAAGATCTACCAGGAGTTAGAATTGACTAGATAGCATTTTTTAAATATGTAAAAGGGTGGAAAATGTTTGTTTCTTGTTAATTATTTTAAGAGAGAAAGGGATTTCAGGATTAAGAAAGATTCTTCTTCCCACTCCTTATTTCCCAGGCTGCTAAATCAATGGTTAGCTTGCAGGCCACTGACCCTTGGAAGCACATTAAAGCAAGTAGAATGGTGTCTCTCTCCAGAGGAGGCTGCCTGAAGGGATTACAGTTCCTTTCTCATTGGAAAGTGTGGAGCTAGGCTAGGGCCACAAAACAAACACTCATATTGTCAAACCTGCGCTGGACAGAGATCCAAAAGGTGCGGACTATCTGGGCTCCTCTTCTCATCCCACAAAGGATTAGGATTCCACTATCTCAACTACAGGCAAATCTGAGTTTCTTTTTCTTTCACTACAAGTACACACACCACAACCCAAAGGCATTGATTCCTCTTCTGTCATCCTTAATGTCCAGCTCTCAGATGCTTAGCGAGCAATTTAGACCATGGTTTAGTATACGTACACCTTAGTCTCTAGACTAACATCATTGCTCTGTAGTACTCAGGAGAGGACCTTAACCAGCAGATTTTTATATCACAACTCATGTTCTGATTTCTTTACTGCTTCTGTACCAAGGGTGTTGATTGTTGAGCCAAGTAAGATAAAATTTTTAACAACCTCAACCCTTTCTCCATTTATCATGATGCTGCCTATTAGCCTTGTAGTAAGAATCTTTGTTTTCTTGACTTGTGATGCTAGAGGAGACTAATGAACATCCCAAAAACTGCCAAGAGGACAAGCAAGTCTGTCTTGGCGAGGTGAATCCAGGTTGCTCCTTGGAGGCAAGGATTTTGAAGCTCCATCTCACATACTTTGGGCATTTCGCCAGGTGGGACTTGTTCTTGGAGAGGAACATCATACTTAGAAGGGCAAAGTATCAGTGAAGGAAAGAAGACTTTAATGAGATAGACTGACACAGTGATTGCAGCAATGGGGACAGGTGTGTTAGAGACAGTGAGATTGTTTCAGAATAGGGCAGGGTTCATAGGGTGGCTATGAGTTATAGTAGACTTAATGACACATAACAACAAAGCACCAATGAAGAGAGGATCTGTCTGACCTCTGTCATGACCTTAGTATGCTAAGTTGTTATTTCTGTCGTTCTCATTAGACTGGGACTTCAAGTAGAGGCTCCTTCTTTTTTTTTTTTTTAATAATTTTAATGAGCATTTACAGAGATTCTGGATTTCCATTCATTCATTGATGCACTTCTCTTCCCGCCCAGCCCTCCCCCCTCCCAGTTCGCTCCTCTCTTTCAAAAGTAAAAGAAACACTCCCTCCCTAGGACATAATCCCCCCACACCCCTCCGGCGGCCGCCCCAAGTACATTCCACTATTCAACCTTAATTGTGGACTCTTGTGATAACCATAATATCCTATCATACATCACTTTTAAATTATTCACTCCCTCATCTGTTTCAGTGCAATAGACACAATTTATCCAGTTTTTCTCAGTCTTACCCCAACCCTGATATCAATTCCATTTTACAACAGTGGCACCATGCAATATTTGTCCTTTTGCGACTGAGATATTTCACTCAGCATAATGTCCTCCAGGGTCACCCATTTTGAATAATATTGCACGAGTTCCTTATTTTTCAATGCAGCATAGTATTCCGTTGTGTGAATATACCAAAGCTTCTCTATCCATTTGTTTGTTGATGGGCACCTGGGTTGTTTCCAACTCCTTGCTATTGTGAACAGAGCTATGATAAACATGGGTGTGCATATAGAGCCTCCTTTTCTCTGGATTCTTGGCACCTAGCACAGAGTGGTACTTGGTAAATATTTGTTTAATGAATAAATAAATATGCCTCTACTAAGATCTCTGCTTACAGTTTTACCCTGGAGATGGCTGTATCTAAACCAAGGGTCCTTTAGATCCAAAAAGACTTTAAGAGCCAAAGCATTATTGCTTTATTGATGATCTGACTATGACCCTTTGGAGAAGGGAGGGAGTCCCTCCAGTGCTCATCAGATGATACCAACCAGCCCAGCTTCCCTGTGAAAGATTCTAAGTGAGTTGGAACTGAGATGTGTGACCATGGCTTTCCAGTTGCATCTTGTCGCAACTGTTGACCCAGTGGGTAAGAGTTCATATCCACCAACTGCTCTGAGGGAGAAAGAGGAGCAATCTGCTCCCATACATTTTCAGACTTTGAAAACCCTCGGGAGGGTTAGCTGTGAGTTACTTCTGACTGGAGGCTACGTACTAACAGAACTGTTAGGTATTTGGGGCCTGTGACGAGGCTGACTTTTCTCACATCCCTGCCCAGCTTTCACCACTGTCATTTTGGAGGACTGTGGTGGCTTGTGATGGATTGACAGCTGAGGTTGCAATAAACAAAGCAATAACCCTGCGGCTGCCGCACTTCTGGGCTGTGTTTCTGTCTATGTTTCTGTCTATTATACACAGGGCGGCTAGGAATTGGAACGGACTCAATGGCATCTTTCTAAGAGTTCTGTCTGAATCTTTAGAAATGTCCTGGGATTAGCGGGATTGTACTTTCCACACCTTCTGGTGAAACCTCGCCCTCTCGTTCATCATCATAGGTATTTTCCATCATAGGCATTTTTCTGAACGTCTGAGAATGTTACCAGCTCCATCACAGGGCCAAGACTAAAGTCAGGCAAGGGAGGTACGCAAAGGCCTGAGGCTTGACAATCAAAAGAAATTTTATTCATCAAGGATTATTTTGTGTTAATGTTGATTTGTGAAATTACTCCATAAGACTTTTTCATTTTTGTTACTTAGTTGGTGACCCCTTAAAGTGGGTCCTAGACCCATTCGCTAAGGAATTAAGTAAGGTTCTCAGGTGTGGATCTAATAAGTACTAATCTAACCATGAACACGGGCATTAATTAACCCATGAGAATCAAAAGAGCAAGGTAAATTTGTAATCCATTGCTACAGCGACTTCTTTCTGAAAGTCCAGCGTACAGATAGGCAGGGAGCCAAGTCTATTGTTCCAAAGCGTCCACAGCCTTGAAAGGTTTTTCGCCTTTTCGGTCTGGTGATCAGAGGTGTATAGTTTTCTGAACAATCAGAGGCCTTTGATATGGCTGCCAATGCCTACATTTTCCATTCTGGGAACAAAGCCACCAAAGGTCACAGCCACCCTCCCCAGACAGAAGTGAGGATGTGACTGGGGGTTGGGCTGGGGCTGAAGCACAGAGGAGTTCTGATCCTGACTGTGTTGCCATTCTCCCTACAGTTGTTGTCTTACCTCCTTAAAGGGTCCCTCTTGGCCAAACAAACAGATCTTTCTGTTCCTTCGCAGAGAGGAACTATCCCAACAAACATATCTGAAGACTTTCCCGGTTTGCCCTGGGCCTGACTTATTTAGTAACCCCAGTGTGTTTTCTTTTTTGAAGGGGCGAGCGGAGGTGGGGGAGAGTGACCTATTTTGTTATAGAGGCAGAAGAGCCGTGACCTCAGGTGCCCCTAATATAATACCTTCTAACTTTTCTTGAGTAACCAGGGCATCAAGTTCATTGACAAAATCCTTGTGGGGCAGACACCATTGGGGGTTATCTCCTAGAAGGACAACTACAGGGCTAATTTGACTGCTGTTTTGGAAGGATGCAGGTGAACAAAAGGTAGTTTCCACTGGGCAAGATGTTTTTCCCCCCACTTCCTGTTCTTAGCTATTTTGGTGTCTTCCGGTGTCAAACCACCAAGTTTCAGAATCAAATGAAACATGTCACAGTCAGTTGGGCTCAGAAAGGCTTGCCGCAATATCTTTACTAACCTCACAGCCTAAAAAAAAAAAGGCAAATTTCACGACGCCAGCCGTTTTTAAAGGATAGGCAGCAATCTCTGCTCCCTGCCTTGTATCAAGCTGTTAGCATTGAACTTGAACCTTCCATCTGCCCTACTTTCTCGACCCCATCTGGGCGAATTATTTGTGTGATGTGCACTCCCTCGGAGTCACTGTGGGTTTTTTTCCCCACGTGTGGCAGCCGGGAAGACACAAGGCCACGCAAAAACCAGGCAGCCTGATGACCCAAAGAGCCAGGGAGCCTGTGTGTGCACCAGGCGGAAGGCGGAACTACTACGTCACCGTCAGGAACGGAAGTGTGGGTGTGTTATGTTGCTAGGGCAACCGTGCAGCCCGGCAACCAGAAACCACAGGAGGCAGAGCGGATTAAACCGGGGGGCGTTCCCAGCGGCGGGGACCCCGGGGGACAGAGCCGAGGTCAACGGCGGGGAATATCGGCCTGCAAAGCTCCTCAGTGACGCCGAGGGCGCAGCCAGCGGCCGGTCGCCATTGATTCTCAGTCGCAGACGTTACAGCTGGAAAAAATCTGCAAAGATCGGCTGGACCAGCCCCCTCGCTCTGTCGGGGAAGGAAGTGGAAGTCAGAGAAGCACCCGGGCAGGGCCCCCGCGGCCGGTGGAGGCACAGCCAGGCCCACTGGGCTTAGCTGGAGTCAGCAGTGTAAACACGCCTACGTGCCTGGATTCCTCCGACCCCGGGAAGGGAGCAAATATTTACCTTTGTTTCAGTGTAAATTTCAGATGCAGTCTGCTCCTTTGCCCCATCCCAGAGCATAATACTGCTGTTGGGATTAAATGAAATAAATGAGTTAATGCTTTTTTTTAAAAATTTTTTTTATTTCTTTTTTTTATTTAAAAGGATATGTGTTGTTGTTGTGTACCGTCGAGTCAGAACCATAGCTGGATATGTACTAGATGTAAAATTTCTTTCTTTCCCAAGTGCTTAGTAATGAAGAGATGGGCAAGGAGAAAGAAAAACCTCAGCCTTTGATATTGGAAACAGTGGTCCATGTTTTGGGCAAGTAAAGCTGGGAGTTAGTGAGGTTACCCACTCAGATGTGGGGAGGCCTCCCAGCTGGAAACCATCTGCAATTGTGAGGGGTGTGGAGGAATCTGAATGGGTGCTCTCCAGAGATATTGGCAGCCAAGAAGAGGTTCTATGCCATATGGTTGCCTTGGCTGAGTTCTTTAAGGAAGTAGACCTCCAGGCCTTTCCTCTGGGGCACTTTCGAGTTTCAGTTGCATCGTTTAAATTTGTAGTCAGATGCCAACTGTATCCTCCAGGGCACAATAGTAAGTACCCAATACATGTTAGCTGTTGCCAGTTGTTAAGGAATCTTGGTGAAATAAGTGTGTTAAGTATTAGGCTGCTGACCAAAAAGTCAACAGTTCAATTCATTAGCTGCTTCTCTTGATAACGCCTAGGTGGTCATTTCCAGTGGAGATTTACAGCCTTGGAAACCTAATAGAAAGTTGCCATGAGTTCAAATCAATTTGAGGGCAATAGGGTTAGGGTTTGATCGGTTTCCATGATTATTCCGACCATAGTTTATTAATTACACTAGAGACGTCTTCTAATTGTGCTTGCCCTTAGTTACTGGATTGTTGTGTACTGTCCAGTCAGAACTAACCCATACATAGCTGACCTCTGGCCGGGTTTCAGAGGCAGTTAATAGCAGGGGAGGAGATTGCCCTTCCTTTTGCTGCAAAGCAGCTTGTGGCCTCAAACCATGTGCCTTTAGGATTGCAGCACAGCTTCTTGCCACCAGAGCCCCCTATTTACTATTTACTAGATTAGGATATTGAAAAAAGTGCATGGAAATCACAGAGTTGTTCTATATCATCCTCTTCCCATAAGATGTGATTAATTTATAAAAGGTCAACAGGTGATTGATTAGGTTGCAGATGGATTGGTGGATCATGAAAATACACTGTGTAGATAAAAGTAGATGCAGTTGACTTATTTTTATAATATTAGGAAAGTTTTGCCTGTCACAACACAGTTTTTTCAAGTAAAGGTCATATCTTCTACACAAATTCAATTCTGTGTTAGCCTGTGGAGGCGTAGGTGAGAATTTTGAGTTTCTAAATCATTGTTGGGTGGCAATGAATTCTGGGAAGATAAATTCATATTGAAACTCTATACTTGACAGCTCTGTGTGTGTGTGTGTGTGTGTGTGTGTGTGTGTGTGGTGTGAGCGTGTTTTCCTGTTTCTTCAACTGTACCTTCTTTTTTCACCATCAAAGAAGGAAAGCACCATACTAATTCACTTCTGCAGCCTTGAAGTTTAACTTAATGTCCCATAGTCCAATGCTTGGTCAAAGACAAGAAAACAACTTAACTCACACTGGTAGACCAACAGAGATGCTAATAAAGAAAAAAACCTGGAACACAGTCATTACTGTGTGTACTGTTACAGGATCTCGCTTGTGATTATCTTCTTTTTCCCACCTGAATCCTAATCTCTTGAAAGTTGTTGTTGTTATGTGCCATTGAGTGGGAACCTACTCTTTGCTGACCTTCTAGCCCATCTTTTTCCTGGGGAGCAGCTGGTGGATTTGAACTAAGCATCTCTAGGTTGGCAATGTTTTCTTTTTCTGCTGTCATCCATTGAACTCAGCACAACGGGGAAAGAGGAAACTTGGTCATTGTTGGCTGGTGGCTTGAAGCAGCAAAGTCACAGTCAGGCAGGCAAAGGTGAGACAAGAGAAAGAAATATTTTCAAGTGAACAGACACACTAAAATATTTTCTTGTCTTTGACCAAGCACTGGACCATGGGAGAAGGCAGTCTGGTGGTTTCTCAGCAGTCGATGAAGTCACCTGAGCTTTGTAGACATTTTCAGGAGAGAGATGGGAGTAGCCATAGTCTTCCGTCACTGAAACTTCTGCACAGAGCCAGTTGTTTGACTACTCTGTGGAAAAAGGATTTCACTTCCAAATAGTACATACAAGAATCCATTGTCAGGGACAGTCTTTTTATTTTTTTTTTCCTTCCTTGGGACAGCAGGAACCACCTTCTGTCTCTCTCTCTGTCTCACCCAGTCCTGGCTATGTAGTAAGTTCCTTGACTCTTTACATTAGAAGCACCTTCTTCTAATTTGCCACCCTCCTGTATTTCTCTACACTGTAGTCTACAGTGAGCTTTGTCACAAAGGCATTCACAAAGTCTTATATTACATTTCTCTCTAAGCAACATCTTCTAATACTCAAACCCAGAGAGAACAACAACAAAAAGACATCCCAGGGCCCAGACAGAGGCAATTTGAAAGCTCCCTAATTAGTTTTTCTTTTGTTTTGAAGAGCTAGTTTGTCTCATTTCAGAACACTATTTCTTTTTATTTCCTTTTTCTTTTTCTTTTTTTTTTAACTACCAAATGCACATTTTAGGAGAGCAGGATCTGGATTCTTGGCATTAGGGGCAGGTTCTGCTCCTGTGATTTTCCCTAAAGTGAACAGTGGTGTAGGTTTTCTTTTACAACCTTTGTGCCCTTTTCTTATTCAATCAAGTCGTGGGAACAAAATAAAATGCCTGCGTTAACCACCTCAGGAAGAGAATTACAAATGATACTGGAGTTAATTTTAAGTTCCCAAGAAATACTTCTTAAAGGATACAGCTGGACGCCAGGAAATTTGCCACCTGGTTAGGCAGACTGGGCCGTACAACATGTTCGGCATGTGATTACAAATTCCTGGGATAATAAAATCCTCTCAGAGAATCTCCTAGTTTAAGTGAAATTTGTGCAGAATCCAGAACGTATTTGTGCTTAGTGAAAAGATGTCTGTTTCACTAAGATGAGTGGCATGGCTAGGTCCTGCAAAGATGCCTATTTCACTGGGATGAGCAGCATGGCCAGGTCGTGCTGGGTTTGGTTACCTTGCTGTCATCACCAACATCCAAACTTATCTTGACTTTGTTAAAAAAAAATAAAAAATAACAACACACTGTTCAATTCACTTGCCAGAAAAGGCCATTCTCTGGGGACAGAAAGTGAACACATGCCTTCCTATGGCCTGGGGACCATAAGAACAAATAGGTGGTAATTATTTCTTTCTTAGAGTGATGAAAATGTTCAGAAATTGTGATGATGGCAAGTCAATTCTGTAGACATGCTAAACACCAGTGCACTTTGTATAGTATATGAATTAGTTCTTAGTATGCAGAGGATCAAGGACCACAGACTTCCATATGGATTACATCTCAACATCAAGAAAACTAAGTTCCTCACCAATGGGCAACATCATGATAGATGGAGAAAAGATTGAAATTGAGATCCACAAGCAACACTCTTGATACTAGCAGGTAAGAGATCTGGAGACATATATAGCACCGGGAAACTCTGCTGTAAGGAACCTCACTAAATTATTAAGGAGCAACAATGTCAGTTTAAAGACTAAGATACACCTGGCTCAAGGTATGTTATTGTGTACTGTCAAGTCAGAATAGATCATTGCTGACCCTCCAGCAGGTTTTCAGAGGCAGTTAATCATATAAGAGGTATGATATTAGAAAAGAGTGCTGAATATCTCGTTGACTGGCAAAAGAACAGATGTCTTGGAGAAAGTGCAACCAAAGTGTTGCTTGGAGGCAAGGATAGGGAAGCTTCATATGCTTTGGTCTTGTTGTTAAGAGAAGCTAGGCCTTGGAGAGGGACATCATGATTGGAAAGGTAGACGGGTCACTGAAAGAGAGGAAGACCCTCAAGGAGAGGATCGATGCAGTGCCTGCAGCAATGGGCTCAAGTGTGTTGGGGATGATATGGATGATACAAGATAGGACGGGGTTCAGATCTGCTGCTGGTACGGTTTCTATGAGTCCTGCTTGACTTGATGGCACTTAACAAAGATGCCAAAAGCTGTAATATGTGTATTATTGTTATGTGCCGTCGAGTTGACTGACTCATAGCAACCCTATGAACAATAGCTCTGAACCCTGCCCTATCTTGAGCCAATCTCACTGTCTCTGACATATATACTCTTTTTAAAAATAGTATCTTGATTGCTAAAAGAGGTAACACAAGTGGATGACTTTAACAAATAGGAATTTATTGTCTTACAGTTTGTTGTTGTTGTTGTTAAGTGCCATTATGTCACCTGCAACTCATAGTGACACTCTGCACAACAGCTCTGAACCCTGCTCTATCCTGAGCCAGACTCACTGTCTCCAACACAACTACTCCCATTACTCCAGTCACTGACTCAATCCATCTCATCAAGGGTCTTCCTCTCCTGTGCTGTCCCTCCACCCTCCCAAGCATAATGTCCCACTCCAAGGACTGGTCCCTCCTTGCAACATGTCCGAAGTATGTCAGATGGAGCTTTAGAATCCTTGCCTCCAAGCAGCAGCCTGGTTCCACCCTCTCCAGGACTAACCTGTTTGTTCTCTTCACAATCCACAGTATATTCAGTACTCTTCTCTGGTACCACAGTTTAGGAAGCTTATTATTGTTGTTGTTATATGCTGTTGAGTCTGAGCTGAGGGTCATACTTGACCCTCTAGCAGGTTTTCAGAGGCTGTAAATCACGCAGGAGGAGACTATTCATCTTTCTCCCCCTGGAGTAGCTAATGGTTTCAAACTGCCTGCCTGTGGATTGTCAGTAAATCTTACCCACTAGGTCACTATTCAGGATGCCAGCACTAAGGAAAGCCTTCCCTCTCTGTCGGTAGTGGACGGCAGCTCTTGTTTCCTTCAGCATTCTTGGAGATCTCCAAGAGTCCTGAACTTCCCTTATTGGGGAGGAGCTCACTCTTTCAGGGGCCTGAATCCAAAAGGACATAAACCACTCTTGTCCCCTCTCTCAGCACTTTTTCCTCCTCTTTCATCTCTTGTCAAAGTATTACAGCCCACATCCTAGGGAAACTCCGCTCTTATAGGATCAAGGCTGTGGTGGGGTTCAAGGACCAAGGGGTATGAGAAGATTAAGAGCTCTAGTGGCTAAGTGGTAAGAAGTTGCTCTGCCAGCCCAAAGGCAGGTAGTTAGAATCCACTAACGATTCCATGAAAGAAAAATGGGCAATCGCCTCCTCTTTGATGTGATGTTGTTATTTAGTGCCTAGTAAGAACTGACTCAAATGACCCTCCACTGGGGTTTCAGAGGCAATAAGTCAGCAGAGGGTCAGCTGTGAGTCAGTTCCAACTGGAAGATATACAACATTTTACCCTTAATTCATTTCAACTATTTGGTTTAGCAGATTATGGGGGATTATGTTGTTGTTGTTGTTGTTGTTAGATGCCATTGAGAAAAGTACAACTCATAGCACCCCTATGAAGAACAGATCTCAACCCTATCTTATTCTATCCTCACAACCTCTGATATACTTGAGTCCCTTTCTGCAGTCACTATGTCAATCCACCCGGTTGAGGGTCTTCCTCTATTTTGCTATCCCTATGCATGATATCTTCCTCTAAGGAATAGCTTCTCCTAGCAACATGCCAAAAATATGTGAGGCTTTATTATCTTTGCCTCCAAGGAGCATCTGGCTGCACCTTCTTCAAAACATATGTTTGTTCTTTTGAAAGTCTATAGGATATTGACTACTCTTCTCCAATATTACAACTAAATAGGCATCAATTCATCTGTCATCCTTATTCATTGCTCAGCTCTCAAATTGCATAACAAGTGATTTAAAAGAGTGTGGCTTGATTCAGGTGCACCCTAGTTCTCAAACTGATATCATCACTCTTCAATAATTTGGAGAGGTCCCTGACTGCTGACTTTCCCAGTGCAGTATGTCTCCTGATTTCCTGAGTGCTGGTACCGAGGATGTTGATTGTGGATCCAAGTAAGATGAAGTTGTTGAAAATGTCAATCTTTTCTTCATCTATCATGGTGTTGCCTATTGCTCCAGTGGTGAGAATTCGTATTTTCTTAAAGTTGAAATGCATATTGAAGGTTTAGTCTTTGAACTTCTGCATTAAGCGCCTCAAGTCCTCCTCACTTTTAGCAAGCAAGGTTGTGCCATCTGCATAACAAAGGTTATTGATGAGTTTTCCTCCAATCTTGACATCACATTCCTTCTCACAGTACCCAGATTCTTGAATCATTTGCTCAGCACACCAATTTATGAGAAAGAATGTGGTATCAGGACTGGAGGAAGACTTATCAACAACCTACATTATTCAGATGGTACAACCTTACTTCCTGAATCTGAGGAAGGCCTGAAGCATCTGCTGCAGAGTGTCAAAGGTTGTAGTTTGCTAATATGGATTGAAGCTCAACATCAAGAAAACAAAGATTCTCACCATTGGGCCAACTGGCAGCATCATGGTAGATGGAGAAGAGAATGAAATTGTTAACGATTTCCTTTTGCTCGCAGTCAAGAGATCAAAAGATGAATTGCATAGAGAAATCTGCTCTGAGAGACTTCTCCAGAGTGCTGAAGAGCAAAGATGTCAGCCTAGAGAATGAGGTGCACCTGACCCATGATCTTTGCAATTATGTGCTGTGCCTCAGAGAGCTAGACAATGACCAAGGATGACAGAAGAATTGATGCCTTTGAGTCATGGTGCAGAAGAAGAGTACTGAACATACCATGGACTGCCAACAGAACTAACAAATCTGTCCTAGAAAGGGTGAAACCAAGCTGCTCCTTGGAGGTAAAAATTTTGAGACTCTGTCTCACATACTTTGGTCATGTAGCCATGAGGGGCCAAGACTTTGGAGAAGGATATCATGCTTGGAAGGTTCGAGGGACAGCACAGGAGAGGAAGAACCTGGATGAGATGGAGTGACACAATAACTAGGGTAATGAGGGTAGGTGTGTCAGAGACAGTGAGATTGGCTCAGGATAGGGCAGGGTTCAGAGCTGTTGTGCATAGGGTCACTAGGAGTCACAAGAGACTTGATAGCACATAACAATAACAACATACCAGTTGAATATGTACAGAGAAAGGATATAGCCTTGCATCAAAGGGGATCATAACATACATGTATTTGGGGGGACATAAATCAAACCATTATAGGAAATATACAAATGACATTATGGAAGATGTGTATGCAGTTTCATTCCAATAAAAGAGACAACCTCCTTCTGTAGCTCAGGAGGAATCCTGGCCTCCCAGCCTCTCTGCCCTCCTTATATAGTTTCTATTTTGAGCCTTTTATATCTTTGTTATAGTTAGTGAGTAACAGTTAAGTCAAAACCACAGTGAGGCCTTGGTTACAGCTCACCCTTGTTTCCAGTCAACAATAAGCATGACTAATGTCACCATGGCTCAAGTCAGCCACTCGTGTATTCATTTTCAGGAAGTTCTGGACATGTAATGGAGACTACTGGGGATAAGGTGGTTGGCTAAGCTTAAGCTCCAGGGTTAAGATGGTGAGAAGAGCTAGAATCACGTCTTCTGACCTGGAGAGAGGAGACCACAGATCTACATGATGACTGCAAAAGTAACCTTGAAGGAAAAGAAATTATCTGATTGGCCTAGAAACACAGCCTGGGAATTCATGAGAAGAGCAAATTTTGGGCCCAGAATCCCCCTAAAAATGAGCCATGGTGCTGGAATAGTTAAGAACTTGGCTGCCAACTAAAATATGAGTCGTCTGAATTCACTCCTCATAAGAAAGATATGTCAATCTACTCTCATTAAGATCACAGCTATGGTAACAATATAGACAGTTATATTCCATCTTAAAAGGCCAGTACAAATAAAAACAGATAGAGAAAAGATTGAAGTTTCAGTGATTTCAACTTGCTTGTATCACAAATCAACACTCTTGGCACCGGTAGCGAAGAATTCAAAAGACATGTTACAGTGGATAAATATGCTGTAAAAGACTCTCCAAGGTGTTAAGGAACAGTTTAAAGACTAAGGTACATCTAATTGAAGTCATAGTCTTTTCAGTTCCTTGTTAGGCATCTGAAAGTTAGACAGTGACTAAATATGACATAAGAATTGACGTCTTTCGGGAGCTCTGGTTGCCTAGTGGCAAGAAGCTGCACTGCAATCCCAGAGGTATGTGGTTCAAATCTACCAGATGTTCTGCTGGAGAAGGAGGAACAATCTCCTCCTGTACCAGTCAGATCCAATTTGACAGTACACACAAAAAATAATAAAATTTAAAAAAAGTAAAAAAAAAGTATGTCTTTGAGTCGTGTTGGAGAAGAGTGTTAAATATTAAATAGCCCATGAACTGCCAAGAGAACAAACAAATGTGTCTTGGAGAAGGCGCAGTTTGGGTGCTCCTTGGAAGCAGGGACAGGGCAGCTTCGTCCTATGTGTATTTAGGGCATGTCGTTAAGCACCTTAACACCACAGAATGAATGTCCACACTGTCATAACAATGGAACCTGATGTATCCCTTTTTCTCCCCTACTATATCCCTTTATTTAGAAGCAGGAGTGGCATCCACTTCCACAATAGTTTGCCTCTGGAAACCCTATAAACCTGGAGAAAGGACAAAAGTTATGCAGGTGTCCAGGTCTTTCATTCATAGGGTCGCTATGAGTCTCCTACGACTCAATGACACTTAACACCACCACCAGCAGAGAGAGAGAGAGAGAAAGGGAGAGAGAGAGGGAGCAGTTGGCCTAGTGGATAGAAAGCCATGCTCCCAAGCCAAAGGTGGGTAAAACATTCTTCTAAGTCATGTAATCCTGGTATGTCCACTTGCTGTACAGAGGTAACTCATGGTTGCTGTGAAGCTGAATACTCTGACACTGATGTGTCAAATGTGAGAATGGTTACCCATGGCGGGCAGTGTTTGGTGGAGCTCCCTGATTAAAACAAGCTTGGAAGCAGGAGTGGCATCCACTTCCACAATAGCTTGCCTCCAGAAACCCTATGAACCTGGAGAAAGGACAAAAATTATGCAGGAGATGTCCACGACTTTGGTTCATAGGGTCGCTGTGTGCCTGCTACTTGATGGCACTTAACAACAACAACAACATATCCCTTTATATTTGTAAGAGTGGTATTTAAGTGTGTAGGCAAAGTCTTACTACTGGATGGTGCAAAATATTTTTCCTTTTCTCCTTGAAGCTTCTATCTGTTTTTAGCAACTTCATACTTGAGGATGAAAGAGGGGCTCTCCACCCTACTTTTTCCTCTCTCTTCTCCCCTCCTTTCCGTACTTTCAGTCTTTTTAACTCATAAGAGTTAAATAAGTCATCAGATGGCTAGAGACTGGTAAATCCAGGATTTGAACCTGGGTTTGTTTGTCCCTGAGTATAGACCTTTCCCATGTGTTACTCTTGTGCCATTTAGTATGCTCAGCTCCTAAGACAGGTTTTTGCTTAGAGACCCACAATAAACGTGGGTGTACTGAAGATACACCAATCTAGAAACTATATTCAAAGCCAACCCCTGTTTGTTTGTTTTTATTTTCCACATCAGATGGGTAATGTGCCCATGCCATAACAAGGTTTAAAGGGTGACACATGTCGTACAAACGCATGCACACCCAGGCATCATGCTTATGAACTGGAAAAGGATCCAAAGCCACTCCCTCTTAACAAGAGCTGCAGAACGGTCATTTCAGGGTCTCCCATCTATGCATATGTTCATGCCTGAGACACTCATGGTTTGTTTTTTTTGGGGTTTTTTCCCCTTGTGGATGTGGCCTTCCATAGATAGATAGATAGATAGATAGAACAGGTTTACATATAAAATTAATAAAAAAATATGGAACACTTCATGAATTTGCATGTCCAGGGGCCATGCTAATCTTCTCTGATTCATTCCAATTTTAATAAATGGGCTGCCGAAGCAGCACAGAACTCTTATTTTAAACGTGAACTTGGTACAGTTAAGGTTTCACAAAAAACCCCTCTACCCAGCAAACCCAAATTGTGTAGGTTGTAGGGAAGAGGCATATTATTTTTGGCAGGAAAAAATTTGGCAGTAAACTTTTGAAAACATAGTAATAAAAAAGCTTAATATCCTGGATGAGTGTTTAGGGTTTTGGTTTGTTGGGTAGGTTGGTTTGTTTTGTTTTGTTTTGTTTTGTTTTGTTTTGTTTTTATCCTTTTGTGGATTTTTGATCATTTTTTCCCAACCAAGGAGTTACACAGCTTAGTTTGAAAACTATCAAGCTTTCATTTCATTGGCAATTTTATTTGGTTAATTTTTCTGTGCAGCTTATCTCCATCAGCTTTTAAAGTCTGGTACTGAAGTGCCTATAAAGACTTCAACAGTGGTCCATGTGCTGTGTGGGACTGTATAGTATCATTTGTGGGCTGTGGAAGAGTGAATAGCATGTGACCGGCAAAGCACTGGAAAAGGTAAGAGGACCCCATAGAAGGGCCTAGTCCTAATGAGAGAAACTACTGCAGTCAGAGAACCTAGGCTATCGAAATGTGAACTGTGGACTAGAAGGGAAAGGAGAGGGTGCTGTGACTCTCAGACCTCTCTTGTACCCCCGGAGGTAGTTACCAGTCAGACTACCTGGTGGGGCTGAGCCTCTTTAAATTCTTCCTTGGAAAGTCCCAGCCACCAGTGTGATAAGCACAGGGCCCCTGGCTGTGTGATCATTTGATGATCGAGAAGAAATAGTAGTCCTGAGAGACGGAAGTGTGGAGAACATTCTTCATCAGTCACAAAGACTCAAACTTGGAAGAAAAGGACTTTTCTTATCTGCCTAGGATGCACATGCAATTTGTTCTTGGGAAAGAGATCTCCTGAGCTTGCTCCAGCTGCACACTCCGTTTTATAACAACTGTGGAAGCAAAACCAAATGGAAAGGTTTCAGGGTAAGAGTAAATAAATTTCTTGGCCTGCAAATTTTGTGGAATTTCCCCAGATCATTTACCAAATATGAAACATTCTGGTTTTAAATCGAGACTTTCCCCTCCTCTCCTCTCCTCTCCTCTCCCCTCTCCTCTCCTCTCCTCCCCTCCTTTCTCCTCTCCTCTCCTCTCTCTTTCTTTCCTTCTTTCCCTCCTTCCTTCCTGTCTTTCTGCAACTTTGGCTACTTGGATTCTCTTATCAATTGTGTTACCAGAAGTATGGAAATGGAAATTTGTACTTCCTGTCCTTCCCGTCACCACTCATTTGTAGTCAGACACTACTCTTATAAGAAAATGATAATATATTGATTGTTGTTGTTGTTGTTGTTAGGTGCCATCGAGTCGTAGACGACTCATAGCGACCCTATGAACGAAAGACCTGAGCACTGTTCGTACATAGAGTTTCCGGAGGCAAGCCATTTTGGAAGTGGATGCTGCTCCTGCTTCCAGGCTAATATATTGATTAATGAGATATTAACTGATTGAAAAAGATGGCAGTTTTTGTAAACCTCGGAGATATTTTTACCTAGATATAAAATTTTTATTTACTTTAGTATCTCTTTCTAGTGTAGTTCCAAACCCCATTGCTTCCCTATACATCCCTACAAGATTTAGACTCAACATTGGTTGATCTTGTTGAGCCGTAGCGTTTCATCTGCTGATAGGTCAAATGTCTCTGTAAGACTCCTTCATCTTCAGTTATGTGCAAAAGGGATTACGTTCACATTTCAACTTTGAAATAAGTTCACTAAATGTTTTGATTCTGTCTCTTTAGTAGTAAAATTACTGTTAACATTCTAAATGACCATTTCTTTTTATTTTAATTGAAGATGCTTCAAAGAACTCTCTGCTTTGGAAAAAAAATAGAGAAAGCAAGCTTACATCCTCATACATTAAAATCCTTTCAATTTACATTATAAGATTGACCATTAAAAAAAAACAAACCAAAAAACTGAGTTAATGTGTACAACATAATGATTTCTTTTGAAAGAATTCGTCACACTTCTTATAATATAACTGATGAGTATATATCACGAGCAGGCAAAAGAGCAAACTGATCTGTCCAGAAGGAAGTGTAGCCAAAGTGCTACTTGGAGGCAAGGATGCTGAAACTCTGTCTCATTTACTTTGAGCATACTTTCAGGAAAAATCAGTGCTAGGAAAGAGAAATCAAGCTGGTAAAGGTCAATGAAAGAGAGGCAGATCCTCCATAGGGGGGATTGACACAGTGACTGTAACAGTATCAGAACTCATGAAGACGGCATGGGGTAGGGTAGGGTTCAGATCTGTTGTTCATAGGAGGCTACAGACCCCAATCAACTAAAGAGTTCCTAACAACAACAACAACATATTTTCAATATCTTTAACTCCCTTCTGGAACACTACACTTTAAAATTAAGAAAGCTTTGCATCAGGACTCTAGCCTTTCTCCATACCTATTCAATCTGTATGCTGAGCAAATTAGTTGTGAAGCTGGACTCTATGAGGAAGAATGTGGCGTCAAGATTGGAGGAAGACTCATCAGGCACCTTCGCTATGCAGAAGACATAACCTTGCTTGCTGAAAGTAAAGAGGACTGAAATGCTTGCTGCAGAAGATCAAACAATGCAGCCTTCAATATGGATTGCATCTCAGTATGGACTCTATCTTGGTATATCTCAATATGGATTGCACCTTTTCTCAAGAAAACAAAAATTCTCACCACTGAACCAATGGGCTATATCATGACAGAGGAAGAAAATATTGAGACTGTAAGCAACTTCATCTCACTTGGATCTATAGTCAATACACTTGGTACTAGCAGCCAGGAGATCAGGAGACATATTGCATTGGGCAAGTCTGAAGTCAGAATCCTCTCCAAATTATTGAGCAATGATGGCAGTTTGAGAACTAACTAAGGTGCACTTGATCCAGACCATGGTCTTTTCAATCACTTGATACACATCTGAGAGCTGGACAATGAATAAGGATGACAGAAGAAGAATTGGTGTCTTTGAGCTGTGGTGTTGGAGAAGGTTATTGAGTATCTCATGGACGCCAAAAGAACAAACATGTCTTGGAGAAAGTGCAGCCAGAGTGCTCTTTGGAGGCAAAGATGATAAAGCTTTGTCTCACATACTTTGTGTATATTTCTAGGAGAAGCTGTTCCTTGGAGAGTGACAATCATGCTTGGGAAAGAGGAGGTACAATGAAAAGATGAAAACCCTCATCCAGGTGGATGGACACAGTGATTTCACAATGCACTCAAGTATATCAGAGATTGTGAGGATGGTGGGATAGAACAGTTCAGATCTGCTGTGAACAGAGTGACTATGAATCTTACTTGACTATATAGCACCTAACAACAACTTAGGTCCAGAGAAGATGGTCTAGGGGCAAGTGGAGGATGATTATTTCTTCACAGATTTAATCAAAGCCTGTTATTCCGGGGTGTTTTTCCCCCTTTTGTTTCTGTGTGCAATCAAATCAGATCCAACTGGCACAGGAGGAGATTACCCCTCCTTCTCCAGCAGAGCATCTGGTGGATTTGAACCATGCACCTTTGAGCTTGCAGCACAACTTCTTGCCTCTAGGCCACCAGAGCTCCCTTCAAAGCCTGTTTTAAAGCCATTGTTTAATTGTCTGGTGGCCTAATGGTAAGAAGTTGTGCTGCAACCCCAAAGGCTGTTATTTTGGAGGAGAGATGGTTATGTGGGTCCACATTTTTATATAAATAATTGGAATTTAAATTTTCATTCAGCAGTGCATAGTTTTAATGCCATCACCCATTAATGAAATATAATATGTTCTTGGTAGCTATTTCAGATTCAAGTTGCCTTTACTTTCTATCTTCATTAGATTTTACTGGCCAGGGTTCAGATCTGTTGTTTATAGCATCACCGTGAGTTGTACTTCACTTGACAGCACCTAACAACAATATCAGTTGGCAGAGACAACTCGATTTCCTTCCCATTTGTGGATTTGCAGTCTCTGAATCAGAAGCTTTTCTAAATGCTTATTCTGTACATAGAGTATCTTGGTGGCACAGTGGTTGAGTACTCAGCTGCTGACAAAGAGGCCAGCTGTAAACCTAGTGATGACTCAATGGGCGAAAGACGTGGCGGTCTGCCTCTGTAAAGATTTACAGCCTTGGAAACCTTACTGTGCAGCTCCACTCTGCCCAGTAGGGTTGCATGAGTTGGAATCAGCTCAATGGCAAATGGTTAGGTCTGTCTGAGTTATTCAGTAGGAAGTAATATCCAGCAAAATAGACTGGGAAAAAGTATTCGGTAATAACATATCAGATAAGGGACTTATATCCAGAATTTATGAAATACTTGAGCACCACAACAAGATAAAGGTAAATAATCCATTAGAAAAATGGGCACAGGATATGAACAGGCACTTCACCGAAGATGACATTCAGATGGCTAACAAACACATGAAGAAATGCTCAAAATCCCTAGCCCTAAGAGAGATGCAAATTAAAACAACTATGAGATATCATTTCACCCCATTCAAAATAGCAAAATTTAACAGAACAGCAAGCAACAAATGCTGGCGAGGTTGTGGAGAAACTGGAACCCTGACTCACTGTTGGTGGGAGTGTAAAATGGTGCAACCCCTGTGGAAAGCAGTATGGCGCTTTCTCAAAAAGTTGCAAATAGAGATACCATTTGACCCAGCAATTCCACTACTGGGAATATACCCTGAAGAGACCATAGCTGACATCCAAGCAGATATATGCACACCCATGTTTATTGCAGCTTTGTTCACAATAGCAAGGAGTTGGAAACAACCTAAGTGCCCATCAACAAACGAATGGCTAGAGAAGCTGTGGTATATTCGCACAATGGAATACTATGCTGCATTAAAAAACAAGGAACTCATGCAATAGTATTCAAAATGGTTGACTCTGGAGAACATTATGCTGAGTGAAATATCCCAGTCACAAAAGGACAAATATTACATGATGCCACTGTTGTAGAATGGGACTGTCCTTGGGGTTGGGGAGAGACTGAGTAAGATGGGTTCAATAATGTATACTGCACTGAAACAGAGGAGGGAGAGAACCGTTTAAAAGAGAGATATAACTAGGTATTTCTGTCATCACAGGAGACTAGAGCGAGGGCTGCATGGTGGAGGGGACCTGGGGGAGGGTTTGTAAAACAATGAAAGAATCTTTTCTTTTACTTTTCCATAATTTTTGGACTCATGTACTTATAACTTGTTAGTCAAATTTGTGTCTTCTAGGTTGCAACACCCCCATGATACATCTTGAAGGATATGAACATGTACAGCCAAGCACAATCAATAAGAGTGCATCTGAATTCCAAAATCAATCTCCATAATAGTCTATGTGTTTCCTACTGCCAAAGGGGCCCTTTAGAGTAGTGAGAGAAGATCTTCACCCTGAAACCCACAGCGTCCCTTTTCAGCAGGAAGTAGCTAAGAGAATACGCCGTGCCCTTTTCCTTATGACTCAGGGTGAAGTCTCTCTCAGGGAGGAGTGATAGGGAATGGCAAAGGATACACTGACAAAGAAGATTAATCAGAACTGGCTTTGACAAGCACTGTGGCATTTGGACAAGAACAAACTGGGAGGAGGGTAGAGAGAATAGTGCAACAATGAATGAGTGGAAGCCCAAAATCTCTGTAAATGTTTATGAAAATTAATAAAATATAATTATAGAAAAAAAAAGAATTACTTGAAGCCTAGTTACGTGTGTGGCTCCAATATTTTCAGTTAAAGTGCTTTTGGATTTTGTCATGATGAAGAAATCCCTCTGTTTCTGTTAGAACTTAGGTCATTAAGTGCTATTGACGACACTCCAAGTGACCTCATCCTGTCCCATCCTCCAAGTGACCATATCCTGTCCTATCATCACGATCCTTGATATGTTCAAGCTCATCTTTACAATCCACGTTGTTGAGGGTCTTCCTCTTATTCTCTGAGCCTCTGCCTTTCCCAGCATGATGTCTTCTTCCAAAGACTGACCCCTCCTGACAACATGCCCGGTGTATGAGACAGCATTTCCCCATCCTTGCCTCTGAGGAACACCTGGTTGTACTCACCCCAAGACAGGCTTGTTTATTCTTTTGGCCATGCATGGGCTATTTTTTATTTAGCAAGTAAATATTAATAAATTTATACTTTTTTATTGAGTTTTATTTGTAAGTCATTAAAGAGAGTAAGAAAAAAATTAAAATTTCATTTTATTGAGGTAAAATATATTTTTAAAAAGTTAGACAATTTAAACCATTTTTTAACATTTTAATAAAAGTTTACAGAAACTTTGGATTTCCATCCATTCATTGTTGCACACTTTCCTCCCTGCCCACCCCTCCCTGCCAGTTCACTTTCCTCTTTGAAAAATAAATAATAAATACATACATACATAATTTCATCGTTAATCATTCTTAGTGTACAGTTCAGTGGCATTAATTACATTCACCATGTTGTATAAACATCACCACTATCCATTTTCAAAACTTTTACATAACATCAAATAGAAACTTGGTGTCCCTTCAACGTTAATTCCCATTCCTTTCTGCCCATACTTCTGCCCCAGCCCTTGACAAACTCCAATAAATGTTTATCTCGATGCATATGCCTTTGGTAAATACTAAGACAAACTTTTTGTGTACCACAGAGTCAGAACTGATCCACAGAGGACCCTCTGGTGAGTTTTCAGAGACTGTTAAAATTAGGGAAATGTTTGCCTTGAGGATTCATAAAAACATTATTTAAGAGAGCACCTGCACCTTCAGACCCATGAGATGTGTCAGGAACCAGGAGTTTAATTCTGAGCACCGAGACCCATTTTTAGAAAAGCATATCCCACATTGTATGTACACACTGTATTTGTATATAGCAGTCACCAAGAGAGAATTTGGGTGCCTAAGAAAGTTTTCAGAAGTGGAATCAGAGCACAGATGCTGGAGAGAGGGGGTTGGAGAAGAGAGGTTTTATCACATACAACCAAAAAGGGCCTATTAAAATGTGGGAAAAGTGTTCCTTTGCTTGGTCAAATGGTGGGCAGGGGAATATAGTGTCACCAGAAATTACTACAGCAAGTTTCAATAAAGGATCGCAGAACAGTAAGGCCTTGTTAATCCCAAACTGATTTATTCAAATAGTGTGTAATTCAAAGCAATTGCTGCTCCCTAGGCAGGAATTTTCAATTGCTGCATTGGAAGGGTGGATAACGTGTCATTCTGAGGGGAAATCAGGTCTGGAAAGGCTCGTAGTTGGAGAACCTCATGCGTCCCAGAGCAGTTCTAAAGCAAGCCAAGCAAAACAAATGACTGAGGACTGCCCTGTGAATAAGTCTGCTGGCACCTGATCTGTATTTCCCTTGCTCTCTCCTGTCTTTTAGGGGGATGGCAAAGCGTGTCCAAAGCAAAGAGTAAGATTGGAAAGCAGGGAAGTGCAGGGCCTGGATAAGTTAGCACTTTGGAAGGAACTCCTCCACCTCCTGGCAAGGGTGTACACATTCCTTCAAGACGACTCTATCATACATGTTGGGGCAGCACGTATGTTTAATTGATAATGATGTTGGATATACAGCATCCTCCCTTGGCATGAAAACATTGGACGGGAGTCAAACATGAGTCAAGTGCAAGAGGAGGCTTGAATCATAGTATATTTGGAACAATTTTGGTCAACAATCCTCCACAGAATAGTCCTCCAGCTTTATGGCGTCATCTCAGTAGCATTAAATGTGGCCAGCTTCAAATTACATGATTTTGTAAAAAACTTAGCTTTGATACTGTCTGAACTAACGACTGGTTCACACTAAGCTATGTTAGACTCTCAACAGGAGCATACTGGGAGGCGGGGTTGAGCTGTTAGTTCCTGTGGACTAGCTAATTGAATGAATAAATTCATTCATTAAAATCTCCCAAAGTGGAAGCAGGTTGCTTTTGATCTGAGGGTTGCCTACAGGACACTTCAAAAACAGGTAAGAAAGAGCCTTAAAGTTAAAGGAGTGCCTGAGAGTCACAAATGGTTAAGTGTTCAACTGCTAGCAGAAAGGTTGTTCGTTCAAATACACCCAGAAGCATCTTAGAAGGTAAGACCTGCTTCTGAAAGTTTTCAGCCTTGAGAACACTGTAGAGTAGTAGTTCAACTCGGTGCCCTCGAGACTGATCGCTCCAAGCAGACCCAGTGGTAATGAACGACAATTTTAGAACATAGTCAATGAAAGAATCTTAGATGAGACATCTGAGCAGATACACATTCGAATCATCTTTCAGGGTCTGTCCCGGATTCTGCACTGCCACTCCGTGTTGTAGGCGACATGTGGCATTCAAGCACTGCTTGGCAGAGCTTCACTTGCTGACTGCATATTGGTGCTCACCAGTATGTTCTAGCACCTGTGCAGTCAGGTGAGGCCATGTCCGGTCCAACCACTGAGACAGAAGTAACACATGCCATCACTTCAACTGTGGAAGCATAAAAGTTGTTGTTAGGTGCTGTCGAGTCGACTCGGTAAATAGAAAGCCTGCCCAATCCAGAACCATCCTTTGCAATCCCTACTGGTGTCAGCCCAAGGTTGTAGTCTCTGTGCCCTCCATCTGGTTGAAGAGCTCTGTCTCTTTCACTTACTCTCCACCTTTCAACATGATGCCTTTTACTAAAGACTCACCCTGCCTGACAACGTGCATGAAGTATGTGAGATGAAGACTCACCTTCTTAGGTTTCAAGGAACTCTCTGGCTAGACTTCTTCCAAGACAGACTTTCTTTTCCTTCCCTTCCCTTCCCTTCCCTTCCCTTCCCTTCCCTTCCCTTCCCTTTCCCTTTCCCTTTCCCTTTCTTTCCTTCCCCTTTCCCTTTCTTTCCTTCTCTTTCTCTCTCTCTGGCAGCCCCTTCCTTTATTTCTCAAAGGTATTAATTGTTCTTTGCTCTACCTTGTTCATGGTGCAGCTTTCACAAGCACATGAACCACAGGAAGGCAGATGTCAATTCTCCCATGTACTTGCTTTCTCCCAAGAGGGTGGAGGTCCAGTGATCAGGCCAGAATGTCAAAGTCTCTATCTATCAAGCAGAATTTTGGAGCACAGTTCCCACGTCTCACCTTCTCATCTACCTTTAGTGGTCATGTCATGAAGCAAGATGGGAACTCTTGTGGCAAAGTGGTAAGAACTTGCGCTGTCAACACAAGGGCATGTGGTTCCAATCCACCAGCACCTCCAGGGAGAAAGACAGGCAGTCAACTCCCGTGCGATTTCCTGTCGCTGAAAACCCTCTGGAGGGTCAGCGATGAGTTGGCCCAGACATAACAACAACAAAGCAAGAAATAAGCTTTTGTTGTGTTAAGCTATGATTCTGCTTTTAATTTACTTTAGGATAGTGTGCCACTAACAGAACTGCTTTTCTAAATCCTCTTGTTTTTTTAAAAAGAAAAATCCATCTGGAGAAAGAAAAAGCTCTTAGCTGCTTAGCTCTGAGACCACTGAGGCTTTGCCCTCAGTGTTATTCCACCCCAGGGGCTGCCACTGTCCCTTCAGGGAGTGGTGAAGGAGGAAGGCAGGAAGAGCCCTGGTCAGTTAGAGGTTGTTCTCCGGCAGTTCCCTTCAGATGGTTTTTCTCCTTATTCATCAACCTCCTCTTGGGATTTCAAGCTTGCTAAACATAAGGTACAAATCAGTGAAATTATTCATTGTGGTTTTCATTTGAGTGAGCTGGTTTCCGCTCCTAAGAAGGGTCTTAACAAAACAGGAAGTTTTTCTTGGATCTGGAAATGGAACTCTGCTTTTCTGACATTAGTTTTTACCAGCTTCTGCAAATCTCTATTTTCCTACTTCCCTGTCAGAGGTGGGGCAGATAGAAGAGACCAGATAAGAGCAGGGAAATGCTGATTAGTATAGTATTAGTGTTAGGGTTGGCTGAACTTGGGGATGTAGAGGGTAGAAAAATGGCAATCTGGCCAGGTCACAGCAGACTCTCTTTTGCCTTCCTTTTCTTTTTTAATATTTATTGTGATTTGGTTGAAAGTTTACAAAATGTGTTAATTTTCCAGGGAACGATTTACACACATTTTAGGTCATAATTTTAGTTGCAATTCTCTCAATGGAAGTTTTTTCTTCTCACTTCCTCTCTGAGTTCTCCATATCCTTGAATCCTTCTTTCCAGCCTCTTCCTGGCTCCTGGGTTTGTTTGTTATGAGTACACTCTTCCAGGTGTTGTTTACTTTATAGGCCTGTCATTTGCTTGGCTGACACGTAATGGGGGGAGAGAGGCAGTAGGAGCAGATCATACTTATTATTAGTCATCTATCTCCAGGTCCCAAAGGCACTTTGATCTTGGAGAAATGTGAGGGGACGATCAAAGAATTGGATGGATACTTAACAGTCACTCCTTGACTTTTGTATCACAGTTCATAATCTTCAAACATTCTTATCACCCCCTAGATTCTACTCCTTAGTGAGTGGTAGGGAGTTCTCAAACCTGCCACACAAAGCAGGCACCCAAGAAACTTTGAAGGAAACAAACATTTTATTCTCATGACTATCTTATAATGTGAATGGTGCTTAAAAAAAAAAAAAGTAGTTCATTTACATTTTACAGATAAAGAAATGAAAACATTTAAGAATTTAAGTTACTTGGTGAGAGTTAAATAGAGGTCAGTTAAGAGATGGAACTAAACTTCAAATCTCCCAATTTCATTTTTTTTCTTTAAGCTGTATGACAAGTTAGATGGTCAAGTCCTCTCTCCACCCACCTAACCACACACACAGTATGTTGTTGTTATATGCCATCAAGTTGACTATGACACATAGAGACCCTATCACCAATAGATCTGAACCCTGCCCTATTCTATACCGTCCTTACCATCTCTCATACAGTCGAACCCATTGTTACAGTCACCGAGTCAATCTATCTTGTTGTGGGTCTTCCTTCCACTTTCTTAGCATGTTATCTTTCTTAAAGTCTCCTCCTAAGAACATGCCCAACATGTGAGATGAAGTTTCACCACCCTTGCCTCCAAGGAGCACCCTGGTTTCAATTTCAGTAAGATATCTGTTTGTTCCCTTGGCAGTCCATTAGACATTCAGCCCTCTTCTGCAACACCGCAACACAAAGGCATCTTCTGTCATCCTTATTTCATTGTCTAACTTTCAGATGTATAACAAAGCACTGAGGAGAGTTTCTCTTCACCCCACCTAACACACACAACAGTAGGACATTTATAAGCATCACTATCAGGTAATATAATCAGCTACCAAAAGATTCTATGTTATTTCTGCCTACATTTGTACTGGAGCTCTGATGGCTTCGTAGCAAAATCCATGAGGCAGACATCAAGTGTGGCTTGCACTAAGTCAATGGAATTTCACACTACTAGTCCAGAAATTCAAGCTAAATCCAAAAAAGGACACAGAATAGGAAATAGCACTCCTGATGTCAAATGGAGCAAAATTCAAAGAATACTAGAAAGAAGTTCACTTGTGTTTTACTGACTACCTAGAGTGATTAGATTATATGGGCCATAACGAATTATGAATAACAGTGTAAAGAATGAGAATACCAGAACACTAAATTATGCCCATTTCAAACCTATACATAGACCAAGAAGAAGTCATTTGAACAAAACAAGGGGACATTGTCCAGTTTAAAATTATAAAAGCTATGCAATGCAACTATATTCTTCCACCTTATTTACTTAATCTGTAAGCTGAACAAATGATTATAGAATATAGGCTATATGAAGAATAGATTAAGATTGGAGAAAGATATATTAAACTCATTAACAACCTATGATGTCCAGATGACACAATATTGCTTGATGAATGTGAAGAGGTCTTGAAGCACCTATTATAAAGATTGATGACTATCGCCTTCAGTATATATATATATATATATATATATATATATATATATATATATATATATATATAACAACAAAAATTCTCACAATTGGACCAATGAGCAAAATAATAGTAAATGGGGGAAAGATTGAAATTGTCAAAGATTTCCTACTTCTTGCATGAAGAATGCCTATGCAAACAACAATCAGAAAATCATATATTACATTGGACCAGTCTGCTGCCAAAGATCTCTTATTATGGGGAGCTCTGCTGGCTTAATAGTAAGGACTTGTGCTGCTAACCCAAAGGCACAAGGTTTAAGTCCACCAGCTGCTCTGTGAGAGAACAATGGATGGTATCTTCCCGTACAAAACTCACTGGAGGATCAGCTATGAGTTAGTTCCAACTTGACAGTATAGAACAATAACAAAAAATTTATAGGAGTAGAAATTCACTTTAAGGACTAAGGATCAACTGACCAGAGCCATGAACCAAAACCCTCAAACTCACTGTTGTAGAGTTGAACTGACTCATAGCTGAACCTGGCTTTTGGAGGCTGTAAATCACAAGGGCTCATCCTTTTCCATCCGAGCTGCTGGAAGATTCAAACCACCAGAGAGGTGCTGCCTTTGGTTTTGTGTAACTCCTCCAGGGTCCACTGAAGCCGAGGCAGAGAACATGGAATTTCCCATGGATTACGTGGAGGATGAACCATGCCCCTTGGAACAAGTATAGTTGGAATAGTCCTTGTAAGTGAAGATGGCAAGGCTTCCCCTCATTTCCTTAGAACATGTAATCAGTTGGGATCAATCTATGGGTAAGAAATCATCATTGGTAATGTTGAGGGTAAGTGAAAAAAAAAAGAGTCAATGATCTGGATTGACGGAGTGGCTAACGTATTAGGCTGAAACACATCAAAGACAGTAAGGATAGTGTAAGACTAGCAATGTTTGCTTCTGCTAGGAGGGTTGCTATGAGTGAGAATCAATTCAATAGGACCTTTTAAAATTTTTATTATTTTGTGTTGGAAGGAGGAGTGGCATCCACTTCCATAATAGCTTGCCTCCGGAAACCCTATGAACCTGGAGAGAGGATGAAAGACACTCAAGCATTGAGAACTCTCCTTCATAGGGTCGCTATGAGTCGCCTGTGACTTGACAGCACTTAACAACAACAACATTATTTTGTGTGTGTATGTACCATCAAATCGGATCTGACTACAGGAAATTGTCCCTCCTTCTCCAACAGAGCATCTGGTGGATTCGAACCATGCACCTCTAATTCAATAGGGCCTTAACAGCAAAAAGATATTATTAAAATTGTATTTTGTATCCTTTCCCTCAATAGAATGAATATGTATTCTTGATAGTTTAAAAAATTATAGAAGTGTTTAAGTTACCTCTAGTTTCCTTATGTTGTTGTTGTTGTTGTTATGTGCCGTCGAGTCGCTTGTGACTCATAGCGACCCTATGTACAACAGCCCTAAACTCTGCTCTGTCCTGTGCCAATCGCACTGTCTCTGACACTCCCATCCCAATTATCCCAGTCACTGAATCAATCCACCTCATAGAGGGCCTTCCTCTCCTGCGCCGTCCCTCCACCCTCCCAAGCATGATGTCCCTCTCCAAGGACCGGTCTCTTCTCACTACATGTCCAAAGTAAGTTAGACAGAGCCTCAGAATCCTTGCCTCCAAGGAGCCACCCGGTTTAACCCTCTCCAGGACAAATCTATTTGTTTTCCTAGCAGTCCATGGTATTCTCAGTGTTCTTCTCCAGCACCACAGCTCAAAGGCATCAGTTCTCCTTCTATCCTCCTTGGTCATTGTCCAACTCTCTGATGCATAACAGGTGATTGCGAAGACCATGGCCTGTATCAGACGCACCTTATTCTCCAGAGAGACACCACTGCTCTTCAGCACTTTGGAGAGGTCCCTAACAGCAGACTTTCCCATGGCAATGCGCCTTTTAATTTCCTGGCTGCTGGTGCCAAGACTGCTGACTATGGAGCCAAGCAAACTAAAGCTGTGTACAATCTCAATCTCTTCACCATCCATCCTGATGCTGCCGATTGGTCCAGTGGTGAGAATCTTTGTCTTCTTGACATTGAGCCTCAATCCATACTGTAGGCTGCAGTCCTTGACACTCTGCAGCAGGCGCTTCAGGTCCTCCTCAGTTTCAGCAAGCAGGGTTGTGTCATCCGCATAACGCAGATTGTTGATAAATCGTCCACCAATCCTGACCCCACATTTCTCCTCATAGAGCCCAGCCTCCCGGATAATCTGTTCTGCATATAGGTTGAAAAGGTATGGAGATAGGATGCATCCCTGGCGTACGCCCTTCCCAATTTTGAACCATGCAGTGTTCCCTTGCTCTGTTCTGACGACTGCCTCCTGGTCCAAGTATAAGTTTCGCTTATATAACTGAAAATTTGATTATCTGAAATCTTGGAATTTTTATTTACTTGCCAACTAGCTGGACTAACAAAACCAGGAGAATTGTGGCAGAAAATGACAGTTATCATCTACTTTGTGTTTCTGTTTTTGTGAAGTAAGAAAGTGTTTAGCTAGTCACATGGTCTCCCAGTTTCCCAGCCTCCCTTGCAGCAGGTGTGGTCCTCATGTGACAAGTTATCTGTGTAACATCCTGATGATACTTTAAGAGGAGGAGTGACTTCACTTTCCTCCTTTGTGCTGGAATTTAGGTGAGAGGGTGGAGCTGGAGCAGGTGCCTTGGCCTATGAAATGGGAACCATATACTGAAGAGTATCAGCACCATGAGAGAAGGAAATTAGGTCCATGACACTGCTGAGCCGTCATTGTACTGGGAAGTTTCTGTTACAGTTGCTGAATCTGTATCCTAAGTGATACCAGACACAAACATTTACCAAAGCAGTGCTCTAACTTCCTGGCCCCCAAAATTAATATGCTCTTTGGGAAGAACGTACAACTTAATCAGCTTTCTTTTGTTTATAGGCACGAGGATCAAATTCTATCTCAGTGGTAAAGTGTGAGCACCTCATATGGGACCTGTTATAGAATAAGGGTGGTTAGAAAATGCAGAAATTCATTTAGGATTCTCAGCAGGCCATGTATGTTAGAGCCTTTGGTGTCCAGCTATTTTTGCCTTCTGTTACATTCAGGGAGGTGCTGCTTGATTGAGCCCATCCTCTTTCTCCTACAGACACAATTCACAATTTGTGCATAGTTAAGACTGCACAAATGAAACCGCCTTGCCATCCAGTCACAGGGCCACATCTGCCACTCGTATTCATACTTCTAATGTGTCCTAATTAATTACTGAGCATTAAAATGGTTTCTCTATTACCACACAGGGTAAGTTAAGATGGTTAAGAGTAAACCATGCATGGTAGTTCTGAATTCTCTGAACTGCTCTTAGGAAAGAAAAAGATGCCTAGTTTCTAAACTGTGGCTGCTCTGTAGCCAGAGATGGCAGCAGAGATTCTAGTCTACTTCATTCCCAAATTACATTGAGTCCCTGCCCTTCGTAATCTAGAAAAAGAATGTTGCAAAAAGCTGTGCTGCAATCCTGAAAGCACATGCTTCGAGGCCACCTGCTGCTCTGTGGGAGAAGAATGGGCAATCTCCTGTGTGTGACTGACTGCCTCTGAAAACCCACCAAAGGTTCAGCTATGGGTCGGTTCTGACTCTACAGCACTTAACAAAAATAATAATCTAAAGCATTAGAAGCCCTTTTAATAAAAAAAAATCACTAATTCTAATTTACTCTAGGAAGTTTGTGACCCACCTAGACTTACTTTAACATGAACATACTGGTTGATTGAATTCTGGGGCTATTTTATGGTTTTGTCTGAGAATTTCCTCACAATTTGCAAGGTCATCCTCTTATATCCTGGTCAAAGTATATTATTTTTACTTTTCCCATTTCCTAAGTGAGGAATCTAGAGAGTCACTCAGTATACCAGGACTTAAACCTCATCTGTCTGAAGGTCCATTTTGTGTCTAGCCTTTCCTAAACTGAGTTAGTCTGAGAGCATGGAAAAATAATTTGACTATGTTCCTGCTCTGCCAGCATCTTCCATGAGCAGCTTTGTAACCAGTTGTAAATTCTCAGAACCACAGGCACGCCCATATTAAAATGTTAATTACTTAAAACAAAAAACTCAAACCCATAACCAAGTCAACTCTGACTCACAGCAGCCCTATATCAACTCTGAAGGGCAGAACAGAACTATCCCATAAGATTTTTCAAGTCTGTAATCTTTACAGAAGTAGATTGTTAAGATCTTTGCCCCATGGAGCGCTGGTGGGTTTGAACTGCTGATCTTTTAGTTAGCAGTAATTAGCCATGGATCTACCAGAAACTCAAGTCCATTGCTGTCAAGCTGGTTCTGATTCATAGAAATGCCACAGGACAGCTCCCTGTTAATTACTTAAATACTTCATGAAACCAAATACAAGTGGATTGAAGACCTTCTGACTGCAATTCTCTCTCTGGATACTTTTTTTTTTTAAATAAAAATTTTGGATACTTCTATTAATACAGATAATTGAGAACTGACAAGATTCTATTTCTCTTAAATGGTTTTTGAGAGCTCCCAAATCTCAACCCTTCTATTTTGTTCAGTTTTTCAACTTTGGGGGGAAAGGGGAGTTCTTAGGGCTAGCTTCCTGGTAAGAAGTTGCACTGCCAGCACAAAGGCAGATGATCCTAACCCACCAGCTGATCTGCAGAAGGATGGGCAGCCACTTCCTGTGCAACTCACAGCTCTGAAAACTCACTGGAGGGTCAGCTCTGGGCCCGTTCTAACTTAATGGTACAAAGCAACATGGAGAAAATGACAACGGTTCATCTGTACCATTAGCTGCTTTTCAAATAAGATGCTTGTTTCGTTAAAAAAGAAGCTGAATCATGTTGAAATAACCGAATTCCTCTGGCCTCAACTTTTGGTGAAGCTATTATGCTTGCATGAGTCCTTGTTCTTGATAGAAGTTTTTGAAATCTCAGCTCCAGGTGAAGTGCTCTGCCAGAACAGCAGTCCTTTAAAAACAACAAATACCACAAAACAACTATGAGATATCCTCTCACCCCAGTAAGAATAGCAAAATAGAACAGCAAGCAACAAATGCTGGCGAGGATGTGGAGAAACTGGAACTCTTATTCACTGTTGGTGGGAATGTAAGATGGTGCAACCAGTGTGGAAGGCCGTGTGGCGCTTTCTCAAAAAATTGCAAATAGAGATACCATTTGACCCAGCAATCCCATTACTGGGAATATACCCCAGAGAGACCAAGTCTGCCATCCAAGCAGATATATGCACACCCATGTTTATTGCAGCTTTGTTTACAATAGCAAAGAGTTGGAAGCAGCCTAAGGGCCCATCAACAAACGAATGGATAGAGAAGCTGTCGTATATCCACACAATGGAATACTGCACAGCATTGAAAAAAAAGGAACTCATGCAATATTATTCAAAGTGGGTGACCCTGGAGGACATTATGCTGAGTGAAATATCTCAGTCACAAAGGGACAAATACTGCATGGTGCCACTGTTGTAGAATGGGTCTGACATCAGGGTGGGGGTATGACAGAAAAAACTGGATAAATTATGTATATTGTATTGAAACAGATGAGGGAAAGAACAGATTAGAAGTGATATATGATTGAGTATTATGGTTAGCACAGAAATCCAGAATTAAGGTTGCGTAGAGAAGTGTACTCAGGGTGGGGGGTGGGGGGAAGGGACGTGGGAATTGTATACTAATGAAGGAATTTTTTTTCTTTTTTTTTTTTTTTTCCGTAGGGGGAAGAGAGCTGGTGGGGAGGGGTGGGCAGGGAGAAAACTGCGGCAATGAAAGAATGGAAATCCAAAACCTCTGTAAAAAAACAAAACAAAACAAAACAACTGCCTTCAAAAAACAAAAAAAAAACAAATACCCCACAAGAAAGATGTGTGTGTGTGGGGGGGGGAGTTCCTTACCTCACTTGCTTTGGTTTTTAATCTTCTAGCCACACAAACCTGAGGAATCAATGTGTAAGTGAGGATGACACAAAAGCAAGCTGAAATTAGATGGAAGAAGTTGTTAAAAAAGAACAGCAAGAAGGGACACCACTTGCTTGGCATTATGTGAAGAAGCATATGAGGGGAAGGCTGTGCTGAATGAAAGCAGAATTGCTCCATGTGGCTTTGCCGACCAAGACAGTGTCCTCTGTTCTAGGCATGGCTTTCAAGAGGAGTGCTAATGGCTCAATGTCCCATGGCCAGGATGGCCAAGGTGCGAGTGCTTTGTTAAGATTTCTCTGACTGTGCTAGCACAGTCAGATCTCAGAGTTCCCAGCTGTAAATCTTGGGATTTGTAGCTTATCCCCTGAGGGGTAAATAGCAGCAGCTGCAATCTTCTGCCAGGAAAGAACTTGCTTTCCCAGCTTGGAAACTCAGTTGATAACAAATGTGAAAGGTTTCTGAGAAGTAAAAATGAGATACCCCACAAGTCAACCTTTGGAAAACTGCAAGACGTCAAACCACAGGACCCATCCTAGTTCTCAACACTATCATTAAGGCGGGGTTAGAGACCCTATCTTTCATGAAGAGGAGGAACCCTCAGATGTGATGGCTTGGTGCCTGAAACAAGTTGCCATATTCTCTTTATATTTCTGAAGACTGCAAAATGCAAAACTGTTCCTTCGGAAAGCTCACCTGATGCAGTGTTGAGGCCACAGGAGACTCAGAAGTCCAGTACTGGCACTTATTGTCTGTATGAGCTAGTGCAATTTGCTCCTTGGAAAATGGGAATACCTACTATCTTACTGGACTGTGGTGGTGCAAGTGAGGAGTAATGTATGCAAAAAGCTTAGCATAGGGATCAAGCAAATCGGGACTTAGCAAATGGTTGAGTACTAGTTGCACTGCCAAACAAAAGGCAGATGAGGTGATTCCATCCTCCAGCTGCAGTAAATGGGCAATTAACTCCTGTGCGATTTACAGCCTCTGAAAACCTGCTGAAGAGTCAACCATGAGTAGTAATGAGTGATGATTCAATGATAATGAGGATTGTGTTTGGCTTTTGATTTTTAAAGACATGGTTAATTAGTTAGTAGTTGTTTATGGGAGAATGAATCTGGGTTAGCATGGAGACGTTGGAAGGAAAGGAGAGACAACACTGTGAGATGGCTGATATAAAGCACAGAGGACAAATAAGCTCAGGGCATTTCATTATCTACAGGATGAAATAGAGACACTGGGATCAGAGATCAGAAGCATACAAGGTCTTCTCCAGGTTACTAGGCTCTTTAAGAGTCCAGAAGGTAGTGGTGTGAATCTCCAAAGTTCATGACTGCCCCTGAAGGATGGTCTTTGAGAACATCTGGAGAGAGAAGGCATCTCTTAAACTGAGCCAGAATGCATGAATCATTTCTTTTACAATGATTGGTACAAGGCTAGTTCCTGTAAGGCAAAAGTTAACAATATTCTAAATGTCCAAACTACAGCACTACTCCATCCATCAACTATAAATCAACAATTTTTCCTCCTCCCTTCAGTTTAGAACCTAAAACACAAACAAAAGTCTCACAACAAAACATCAGGGAAAGGGCTCACATTCAAGTAGATGATATAGGCTGACGTTATTTGGTTAGAGACTGATGAATAATGGACCAAGAGCCTGTAGGCTGAAGTTATTGTTGGCAGGTAGCTGGCAATTGATGGCTGGCAGTTAGCAGCTGGCGACTGGCAGTCAGCGGTTGGTACCTCACAGTTGATGGGGCAGCTGGATTAAGTGGATGGAGTGTCTTCAGCAATGGTGGAACTTCCTTTGTATAGGATCTCAGGGCTTAGTTCTCTTCCCCAGGAGAACTAAGTGTGAAAACTTGGGTAATACCTTCTAATAGAATTCAAGATACTAAAGAGCTGAACAGAAGATTCCAAAAGGCTGCTCGGAGTGACAAAGCAAAATACTAAAATGAAATGTGCGAGGAGCTAGAGTCAGAAAATCAAAAGAGCCGAACTCGCTCAGCATTTCTTAAGCTCAAGGAACTGAAGAACAGATTCAAACCTAGAGTTGCTGTAATCAAGGATGCTTTGGGCAGAATATTAA